>NW_004955520.1:1098919-1132239 GCF_000276665.1 Chinchilla lanigera
GTTGTATGGCATGTATTCCCAGGGGTTGTTCAAAGTTTGAATGATTCACACACATCCGTGGGTGGGCAACTGCAGCTGGTGCATGGTGGGCCAATTGTGTCACTGTTTCTCTGTGTCATGATAGATCCCAATTGAGCGGAGGCAGCTGGCCTAAGGGCCGGCGCGCAATAGCACTCGCCGCCGCATGGCTCCCCATGCGCTGGGGGCCCACCCTCCAGGAGCCAGCAGGCAGGAAGCTAGCCAGCCGGAAGGCTGGCGCTCCCCACCCGTGGCTCCCTGTGCGCCGGAAGCCCTCCTTCTGGGGAACGACAAGGCCGGGAGTGAGTCGCCGGTCCGAAGACCCCAAAGACTGGCGCTCCCTGCCCGAGTCTCCCCGTGCGCTGGGGGCCCACCCTCCGGGAGCCACCAGGCAGGAAGCTAGCCAGCCGGAAGACTAGCGCTCCCCACCCGTGGCTCCCTGTGCGCCGGAAGCCCTCCTTCCGGGGAACGACGAGGCCGGGAGTGAGCCAGAAGTCTCATTTCTGATACATGGGTCCTGTCCTGTGCGAGAGACCATGCTGGCCTCTGTGGATTGCTGAGTTCTCACGTGGACTATATTGATGGGGTCCTGTCCTGTGCTACCTGGGAAAAGCAGATGAGAAAGACAGGCTCCTGATACCATGTGCTCCCAACCCCAGACCTCAATTCTTTTTTCTTAAGGAGTACAGAAGGCCCAATGGTCCAAAGACCGGCGCTCCCCGCCCGAGGCTCCCCGTGCACTGTGGGCCCACCCTCCATATCTCTACTTTGTTGATGAGAAACCTGAGGGTAAGAGAGGCTAAGTGACTGGCACAAGGTCACACCAAGTAAATACCAGAAATAGAATCTGGAATTCAGAGCCAAATCTCTGGAGCATGCTCTATATGGCCTGTCATGATCCTGCTCCTGGGACAGGAAAGAAAGTGAGAAAGACAGGTTCTGGATACCACGTGCCCCAGCCCCAGCCTGGCTGACCACCTTCTGTGTGCCAGCATATCTGTACAGGTGTCTATGAGTTCTTCCACATTTGATAATTGGAAATGTGATTATGAAGCATTCTGGTTTTAATCCTCAGCAAAACTGCATTCATTCATGTTTCATGGTATAGACTCTTCACAGGTGTTGCATAGGGCCACAAGGATTCAGAAAGCCATTCCCAGAATCCCAGGAGCATGAATGCTCCCTGAGACCTGTGCAGTGTTCCCGGTCTGATACAGGACCAGTGGGCTGAGTCTCTGGCACATGATGCTCAGCTTCAAGGGAAGGCAGGCAGCAAACCCTGGAGAAGAGTCTGGGGCAAGGAGCTAAGAGCCCTACAGTTCTGAGGCTGTGTCTGCAGGTCCCCCTGCACACAGGGACAAGGACAGCCCTGCAGGATTTTCAATAGATGGATATCAGGTGAGATCAGGAGGTACTTTCTGGCTAAGTAAGTTAATAGCATGAGCGGGCAGGGTGCGGGGAGGAGTGGTCCTACCTCATAAAGTTACACGTGAAGAAGCCCAGCTCTATGAAGACTAAAGGACAAGCTCCATGACCATGCCTGCCTCCCCCAGAGACTTCTTCCTTGGGTTGACTATGTTGATGGGGTCCTGTCCTGTGCTACCTGGGAAACAAACGGACAGGAAAGAACAGGGATCTTGTGCAAAGTCACAGCACCAAAATTCAAATCCAGATCTAACTTTGAAGTCCACGATTTGTAGAAAAGATGTACAGTGATATTTTTGGTCAAATTAAAAACTCTCTTCCTCTTACCGAGTGAGCTGAAGAGCTCCCTGCAGCTGAACTGAAGAACTTTTCCCACTGCAGTTTCGCTGACTCCTGCACAGACAGTTGATTCCAGGGATGCATCAGCAAGAGGCACAGCAATGGTTTTTTAAGCAGAGATTTTAAAATGCGCTCTGGAATGCAGTGCAGGTGCTCACAGACATGAGGGTTGTTATCAGCCAGAGCTGGGTATATTTATGAGGTCTTGGAGGTATCATCAAGATGGATTATCGAGGGTGTGTATTCCTACAATCTGTCAGGTTACCCACCTGGCAGGTTATGTCAGAATGCAAGCCATCTACTGTGTTTGAAATTGCGGTATGCTGCTCACCAATGTTGCTACTTCTTTGAGGGAGAAGAAAGTATAATTTACAGGTGAAAAAGACAGCTCCAGAGCCCAGTTTATAGGATTATTGTGTCTTTAAGACTTTAGGAATTTTTAAAGTGAACTTCCTGGAAGGGGAAAATTCTTGAGTAAATTTTGTGTCATGAAGCTACAGGTATTTTTTTAAAGTACAACTTTAAAATCTCAATTTCATTGTCTCCTTTTGACCTAAGTAAATACCAGAAATAGAATCTGGAATTCAGAGCCAAATCTCTGGAGCATGCTCCATATAGCCTGTCATAGGGACAGGAAAGCAGATGAGAAAGACAGGCTCCTGTACCACATGCTCCCAACCCCAGACCTCAATTCTTTTTTCTTAAGGAGTACAGAAGGCCCAATGGTCTCTCTTCATGCAGTTGCTTCAGGCTGAGGAGGAGGCATTGATCCTGCTTAGTCAGGGCCCAGATATCTCCTCTTGACTGATGTATGCACAACGATATCAGGTCCCATCTTTTGAAGAACCATTATCTTTTGATAGTCTGAAAAAGAAGGCAAGTGCATACAAGAGATTAGCCCACACCACCAATGGTTCACACAACATAAAAGAATCCCAATGCGCAATATCATAGCCAGGGAGATAGGAACTGTTTGCCACCAGTTTGTTTAAGGGAAGCAGGATGCCAGCCAGTGGTTGAAGCTCATGACAGAGTCTGACATTACACCAGTCTGTGAACATAGATACATAACGCAGAAGACACATTTGCAGAGCTGTCAGGAATATGCATGCAGCATACAGTTTTTAAAGTTAATTTTATTGGTCCATTTTAGAGATAATGGTCACATTCATTATAGGGAATTTGTACCTGTATATAATATGTCTTGTTTCTTCTTTTTTTCCCCCATTCCCTTCCCCTCCTTTCAGTACCTCCTCCCCTTTTTATTCATAAAAGATTTGTTTCCATTTTTTCCCTTCTATTGTCTTTTTATAGTTTATTTTTTTATTTTAAAGAAAAAATAAACAGTGAAACAATTTTGAAACATTAGTAGGACAGTTACAATAGTTGATATATTGCATATTGTTGTGCTCATGTTAGTTAATCAGAATACAAGATGTAGGCATGATATCTTGTCCAGACAATATTAGCACCTTTGTTTTCCCTTTTTTCCTTTCTCCTTCCCCTCTCCTTTGTTCCCCTTCCCATGTGGTCATTTTCTTCCCATTTTCCAATATTTATTATACATTTTGGCCTTTATTTACAGCTTCGGTTTCTTTTTGCTGAATAGAGTCCACAAGTCTTCAAAGGCTTGTGGGAGTATGGAGCACAAGTCTGTGTCTCCGTGACTTCTCAGTTCCATAGTCTCAAGTAGAACAAGTTTAATTCTTGATAAGTGAACACATGACTTACGTCTTTCTAACTGGACAGTTGCAGTTGTGCTTAAAAGAAACGTCAGAGTCCTTCCATTTAGGGATGATCTGATTTAAAGATGTGTTCTTTCATACTTTAAGTAACATAATAACTGGTTTCAATCTTAGGTATAAGGGGCTGGGGATTTAGCTCAGCGGCAAAGCACCTACCTGGCAAGCAGAAGGTTGTGAGTTCAGTTCCCAGTACCGGAGAAAAACCAACAACAACAACAACAAAAAAAATCTTAGGTATATAACTTTCATTATTATTGTTATTTTTTGTCTTTTTGAGGTGCTGAATGGAGACTCTCCGGAGTAAATCCTGCCTCTCTTGGCAGCTGGGGCTCCAGTAAGGCTGGAGATACTTCTGCAGCCAGCCCACCGCTTGCTTCACTCACACTCTGTGCGTGAGCCAAGAACCAAATAAAAAAACCCAGAAACTTGTGTTCTGGAGCTCACAAGGAAAAAGCGTTTTTCAGAGCCAGTAAAGAAGCACGCTTTCTCAAGCATCACAACTCTGCAACGCCCTGCCTGGGTCATACAGAGGCCAAGCTGTTGTCCTGCACACCCAGTGTGCCAAGCAGAAAGGCAGGTAGGCGTCTGGACGTCCTGAGCTCCAGACCCCACATCCTACTCCGTCCTTGGGAGAATCAGGGACCAGTCAAGAGCTTTACTGGAGTTAAGCTCTTTATTGTTGCTATGAGCATGGTCTATTTTGAAGGAAAAAAGATCTGGAATAGGAAATGTTATGAAGGATGCAGAGTACCTTAATGGTTGCCTAAATTTTGAGGAGAGGGGTTGATCAGTAATCTAGTAGGTAGAGTGTTTGTTTTGGGATAACAAAAATGAAAAAAAACAAACAAACAACTAACTAAAAATAGAGTTACCATTTGGTCCAACATTACTACCCTTTGATGTAGACCAGAAGGAATCAAAGTCAGCATACTATAGGGTTACTTGTACACCCATTTATTGCAGTATAATTCACAATAGCCAAGATATGGAACCAGCCTATGCCTGCATCTGGCTAAAGAAAATGTGACACATAACAATGGCACATTATTCAATAGTAAAGAAAAAAATTATATCATCTGTAGGAAATGGGATGGAACTGGTGGTCATTATGTTAAGTAAACTAAGTTGTATTCAGAAAGACAAATATTGAATTTTTTCCTAATATGTGGAATCTAAAACAGATAACATGAAAGCAGAAGGGAGACTAGGATTAAACAAATGGAAGGAAATAATAGGGACAGTATGGGAGAGTATTGGGGAATGGAAAAAAGTTGTTAATTTTAAAGTTGAGATTATGGGGCTCCCAGAGGGTGGGCCCCCAGTGCATGGGGAGCCGTGGGCAGGGAGCGCCTGTCTTCTGACCGGCGGCTCACTCCCAGCCTCATCGTTCCCCGGAAGGAGGGCTTCCGGGGCACAGGGAGCCACGGGCGGGGAGCGCCTGTCTTCTGGCTGGCTAGCTTCCTGCTTCATAGCTCCCGGAGGGAGGGCCCCCAGTGCATGGGGAGCTATGCGGCCGCTAGCGCTGTTGCGCGCTGGCCCTTAGGCCGGCCCCCGCCCCTCAATTGAGATCTATCATGACACAGAGAAACAGTGACACAATTGGCCCACCATGCACCAACTGCAGTTGCCCACCCACGGATGTGTGTGAATCATTGAAACTTTGAACAACCCCTGGGAATGCATGCCATACAACGGGCCACTCTTGCTCCTGCCATTGAGAACCAGAAAGGTCCAGAGCCAGCGGAGGAGCAGCTGCTGAACAAGGACTCAGAGAACATGAGAATGCAGACTAAGTCCACAGAGTCAGAGGTCCAGTGGACTGGGGTCACGAGAGCCGCTCAGAAGCTGTAAACCAGGAGGACCTTGCACAATACCTGCAGAGACTCATTGGAAGCCATTCTTCCCCTGACAGTACAGGCTGAGGTGGAGCTCCGGAGAAGTCTGCAGCAGGATTCCTGCTGCCTGTGCTGACAGTTGGGGAGAGGACACTAACTGGTTGTGGGGTCCCAATATGATGGGAGGCTGGAGAGAAAACGCTACAAAAATGGCTTTTGCCCCCAACGGTTCACTTGATTTTTGACAACCCTTAGGCTGTAACTACTTGTTAGATCCTTTGTGTGTATCTCTGTCTTCCTGAGAAACCACTTTGAAGATACCACCATGTATTACAGCAGTCATTGATATTTTCCTACTAATCTATCCATAACTCTCTAATGTTTGTATTGTTCCTATCCTATTTCATAAATGGATCCATGTTTATTATTATGTGTTTCCTACAACCACCATTGAGAAATATTGAATGATTATTCAGTAGGTCACTCAAGTATAGTTCTATTTATATTCTTTAGAAGCCACTTTGAAGATACCAAAGTATAGTACAACAACTATTGATAATCTCCTACCTCTTTTGTCTGTAACTCACTATCATTTGTCTATTTGCTCTCCTGAGAAACTCTCTTATAGATAACAATATGTAAAACAATAACCATTGATAATTTCCTACCACTTTGTCTGTAATTTGGTAAGCCCCTCCTACTACTATCCTTCTTTTACTCTTTAAAATAAAATAAAATCCACTAACAGTGCATTAAAAAAAAAAAGAGAGAGATTATGATGGCAGTGTGTGAAGCACACCAGGCAGTGTGCTCAAGAGGGCAGTGTGTGAAGCTGTGAATGTGAAGCCAAAGGTGCAGTGGATATCCCAGAAATTTGGAAAGCCAGGAACATGGTTCATCTAAGGAAAGCTGCAAGGAGGGAGCAGAGCCAGCCCAAGAGACAAGCCATGGGAGCTATAACAACCAAAAGTGCTATAGGAGTGGAACCACACAAGCTCTTTTTTTTTTTTTTGGTCTTTTTGAAGCAGGGTCTCACTATGCAATTCAGGCTGGCCTGAAGCTCACTTTGTAGCCCAGGCTGGCCTTGAACTCACAAGGATCCTCCTGCTTCAGCCTCCCGAGTGCTGGGATTACAGGTGTGTGCCACCACTCCTGGCTCACACAAGCTCTTTGGATCTCACAATTTGCCACAGATTGCTTCAGATGGTGCACATGGGATTAATGTTTGCCCTGCTGGATTTTGGACTTGGTTTGATCCCAATCCTTTGTATTCCTGTTTGTAACTTTTGGAATGAAAATGATTATCTTGTAGCATTGAATACTGGAAGTGTTTAACTTTTCATTTGTACAGGGGCTTGCAGCTAACATTTTGCCTTATGTCTCAGAGGAGACTTGGGACTTGGACTTTTCAAGAATGCTGAAACTGCTAGGACTTCAGCAACTCTTGCAGATGGACTAAATGCCTTTTGCATAAAGGAATGTGCTTGAGTCTTTGGGGGGCCAAGGGCAGAATATTATGGCTCTAATGTAATATAATATTGATAGACTTAATACTGGTTCTAAAGGATTGTTAAACGTGTTATAATGTTCAAGTTGTGAAATGATATGAATAATAAGCATGTCGATGTATCTGGAAACTTGTTTAAAGAAATGTGTCTGGTTGCCAAGTTGCCAAGGGGTGAATTGTAATGGTTGATACATTATGTCAACTTGAGAAGTGTAGAAGTTTAACTAAACAACTCAGCAATGGACCAGGGGCCTCACTTTGTAAACATCCTCATCCTGTAAAAGAGGAGGACATGGAGATGGTGTGAGTGCTACACCCGCCCAGGGTGGGGGGTGGCTTATATTATAAGCCATTATATTATATTACAAGCCATTATATAAGCCATTATATTATAAGCCATTATAAACCTGCTTATAATATAAGGGAGGAAAAGAGGCTTGCTCTCCCTACTTTTGCACTTGCTGTCTTCTGCCACCTTGAACTGTTGCCCCCGTGTCATGCCACCCTGCCTTGGAGCCAGCTGATTACAGAAGGAAACCTCCACAAACTATGAGCTAAATACACCTTTCCTTGCTTAATTTTGGGTATCAGGTATTTTGTCTCAGCAATGAGAGAAAGGTACCTAAGACACTGTCCAACCTCAAGTCATAATGTGTCAACTGCTGCAATTACAGAAACGAGGAGGAATTGTTGGAGACTGGGCAGTACGGGGTTACGCCGCTGAACACAGGGACCTCTGGCTGTGTTGGAAAAGAGCATATAATGCTCCGATTTCAAGAGAACACCACAACTGAGGCAGCTGAGGACATGGGCTATTCCAGAGTAATAAAGCTGGCAACCTTACAGATAAGACAGTTCTCTTAATTGGCAAAATTGAGTGCTTGGAGAAGTCTTTGAACTAACTTCCAAGGTTGTGCTCAGTTCTCACCTTGCCTCAGTATCACCTTCCTTTGTTGGAAAACCAAATAAGTACGGGCTACCCAGTGGAGCTCTCTGTCTTTACTCCAGAAAGAAAGACAGTACTGACCTTCCTGGGTGCTCCAAAATCATACTACTGGTCCCTTTTATTTAAGACATTCACCAGCAATAATTTAGGAGGTTGAGACTAGGCCAAGAACACAATATGTAATCACGAACCCAAGAGCACAAAGGACCCTCATGTGGAAATCTCTGCTCACACCAGAGCCCTAGAACCTTGTGCTGAGCCCCACACTTACCAAGCCCTGAGCTGCTTCATCAGGACCATGAGACATCACGGCACCCTGAGGCCTCTGAGGCAGTGGTGCAGCTGCCCAACCTCCCTTCCAAGCCTTGCACAAGCTCAAGGGGTGGTCTTGTCCTCACAGCTCTGTTCCCCTGGTGCTACTTGAGGTGTCACAGTGATGACCAATTTTAGGGTCTTGGCTCCTGTGTGTTGGAGAGCCAAGGGCACTGGGGGAGACACGCACACAGGTGGCAGTGGTGTATTTCCTGCTGAAACCCAGGGAGAGCCTGAGTGAACTGGCCACCTCCACAAGCTCCCTAATCCCTGTTTGCAGCCATTGTCAGCGGCCAGCTGGGTAAGCAATGAACCCTGTAGCATTGCTGGAAACACTTGCGATATTCGGGTCATGAAGGTTTTGGTGCCTGAGTGGTTTTCAGGGACTTAGAGGCTCTCCAACTGGCTCCACCAGACATACATATTCACTTGGGCTGGTACCGTGTCCAGAAGTCAGAGGTCAGAACCCCACATTTGAAGTTAGGGCAGAATCCACCATGTAAGTTTAGAGGCTGGATCTTGATCTATCATTATATTTACATCTAAAATGTCCTCCAAAGTCTCTCATGTTCAGATGAGGGGCGTTGAGAAGGGGGCTGGGCCATGGAGAGCTATACTCATGAGTGGGTTATTCATTGGTGAGAGATTACAGCTGGCTGTGTTGTTAGGAGCTGGCTGTGTTGTAGGAGGGTCTGCTGGTTGGAGTGGGGCCTGGGGCATTGGGGAGATGACCTGGAAGGGTGTTTGTGAGTTCCTTCCCCTGTTCTTCGTCTCTCTCTCTGCTTCCTGCCTGCCATGGGCTGAACATGCACTTTTTGCCTTGGAGCCAGCCACTTACAAGTCCTCTGAAACATTGGGAGCTGAAATTTGCTTTTCCTCCCTTAATGTCCTTTTCAGTTTCAGGTATTTTGTCCCAGTAATGGAAATGCTGACTTTACACCACCTTTGAAGTGAGAGGTCAGAACCTGACCATTGCTGTCAGAGGCCAGAATCCCACATTGTATGTAGTTGGAGGCCAGGACACCACTTGGGGTGAGATACTGGAGCCCCACCTTTGCAATGAAGGAGTCCGGGTCCCCATGTGTAAGGGGAGAGGCTTGGACATCCCCATGAGAGCGAGAGAGAAGGCAGTGTGAGGAAAATAAATAACAGAAAGCCATGGGGCAAGAATTGAGAAACCAATTCTAGAGCAAGTGTGGCTATGTCAAAACATCAGGAAACCAGCAGATAAAGCTCACCCTGTCCTTTGTACCCTTGTACCCTAGTCTGCTGTAGGGAGCAGCCGCAGGTGGAAATCGGTCGCATGTATGAGGGCAAGACAAGGCCCAAGTACCTTAAGCAGTCAGGGTACCTCAGCCCTGAGAAAAACATCTTACCTGAGACAATTCGTCATTAATCACTAGACAACCCTGTGTCTTGTGATACTAACTTTGTCAAAAGTATAAATAAGTGCCCCTACTGTTGTTGTGCAGTTCCTCTTCTTCCATCAGGAAAGAGAACTCCACCTGGCCTCAACTTTCATCTCTTGTCTATTTTCCAAATCCCCTTGCTCTTTTCTCCCAGGATCGTTGAGAGCTGAGCAGGTCATGGCAAATGGGTGCTGAACAGAGACACCTGGTAAGGAAAATTGGTAGGCATTGGGATGTTTCTCAAATTTTTTGCACAATAGAGGGGAGAGAAACACTTTGGTAGATCAGTATTCAGCACAGGAGTGCTGTATTGGCAATTATCATGTGTAAACACTGGGGCACGGAGTTGACCTTAAAAAAAAGAGAGAGAGAAATAGGCCTCAAAGAAGCAAAAAGGAAAATGATGTATTTATTTACTAGTAGTTAAAGATGAGGCAAACAGTCTTAAGAATCACAGATATATATGTATGTAGAAGTGTTTTTTGCATGCTTGATTCCTGCATTTACTTTTCTTTTTTGGATTTTGGTTAGAGGGAGTTTTGCAACCACAAAGGAGTCAGCTTGGCTGGGGGTGGTGGTACATGCCTGTAATCCCAGCACTCGGGAGGCTGAGACAGGAGAATCGTTGTGAGTTTGAGACCCTGTCTCAAAAGAAATTTTTTTTTTACTTTGTACTCAAAAAAAAAAAAAAAAAGGATTCGGCTTGGAGCACTACTTTAAAATGAAGTGCCGAGCGTGAAAAGAAGGCAGAACAGAGGGATCACTGATAGAAATTGAACCCTCTAGCTTAGCTCAATCAGATAAAAAAGAAAGTTCTTTTAAATTGTGCACGGCTGGCTTGCAGCAGCATGGCACCTACCGGGCGGAGGGGCGCAGGCTGGGTACAGGAAGTGCCCCCTCTGGTCCTAGGTGGACTCAGCTGGAGTTTCCCTGCCACCTGTGTGCTCATGTGCTCTGCCCAGCCTCGGCTGCTGGCGAGCACTGCCAACCACAGGCCTGGGCGCCCAGAGCCAGATATGTGGGGCATGACTGCGGTGTGCCCTGGCTCTCACCGTGGCATGCGCTGTGCATGTTTTTGGCACCAAAAGTCTACTCAGGCAAACAGCACCTGCGCTCAGAATCTGGGCAGAAATGGGACATCCAGTTGCCAGAGCAGGAGCAAGGGTCAGCATGCCCAGTGTCTGTGGTCAACCAGCTGAGACAATGGCTGCACGCGTCCTGTTCCCTTCCCCCCTGTGAGCTGGATCCCAGGGAAACTTCTCGGATGCCTCCGGTGCAAGGCCCGCCCCTTACACTAGCAGTGCGCACTCTCCTGTAAGTGACAGCAGCCCAGATCAGAGGAGGGGGAAACCAGAAAAAAATTTTGGCAGCCATGGTTACAGAAGCAGCTACTGGCCATGGCCCCTTGGGAGCGGGAACTGCAGGTGATGGAGCCCATTCCTGACAGTAAGACAGGTCAACGAGCAGCTGCCAGCAGCTTGTCCAGCCCCAAGGTGGTGGAGTGGAAGCTGCAGCCAGAGAGGCAGGAGCCCCAGTACAAAAAGGGAATCAAGGTTACGATTCAATCTACTTAAAACACTGCTCGAAATGGAGCAGAAAAACCAGTATCAAACCGAACGGAAGACTCTTTGCACCCAGGAGTTAGAAGGCAACTTTTACTATGCGAGCAGTCTGGGGAACCTAGGAATTCAAATCACCAGCCCAGAGTCAGGCATGAGTTCAGTTTAAATAGGGTTTGCAAGTGGGAAGTACAAAGCTGATACAGGTTATTACATGATTAGTTACGTGGAATATAAAAATTGTGTCATACTTTGTCAGGCTGGTTTACTTAAAAGGAATAGTTTAACATTCTGGGAAGGAGGGGAGGAGGGTGTAAGCAGAGCACGTAGAGTTAAATGGGTCCTTGACTGGGCCAGTCTGTACCAGACGTGAAGTCCTTGAAGCAAGTTGGAAACAATATATATTTTTCTAAGTAAGGAAAACATAAGCTGGATACAGTCAAGGTGGTCCAGTGCATTATCATAAAGAAGTAGATAGTCAAGGCTGACTAAATTTGGCAGACTGGCTATGTGACAGGCGGCATGAGCATAGTCACAGTCTATGAACTGATTTCTAACTTTTGCTATAATATGCCTACAAGTCTGCTATTCTATAAGTGTGCCTTATAAAATCACCCCAGACTCTTGTATTGCTCAATTGGACATTCTCCCCCTGACAAAAATTTAAAGATTATAAATTAAAAAAAGGGATCCAAGGCTGTTGGTCTGATACTTATTAAATTCATAGATGGACTTGATTATGTAAAGTAACAACGTTTTAAAGGGCTTTTAGACACAAGTGCAGATGGCCTCTGGGTGTGGCAGCTACAGGTCCACAGCAACAGAGGTGCTAGACTGCTGGCCTGGAGGGATGAAAAGGCCATTCCTACTCACAGGGGATACAGCCTCACAGGAAATGGAGCAACTTTTTCTCTCTCCATTATAATTGACACACACACATAAAAAAAAGAACCTTTACATTTTCCCTCAAGGTGATTGATTTAAGACTGTCTCCATCCTCAAGATAAAAACGTTTTTCATTTAGCTGAAAAAATTGTATTTCCTAAGATTTGCAATAATGGGGATATTTTTAAAAGATTACTTAAAAGGACATAATTTCCATAAATGAAAACTTTGCCCCTTATTTCAAAAAAATGTATATTTCAGTGATAACTTTGGTCTTTTAGAGTTATGGTAAAAATTTTCCTCACTTTAGATTATACAGCTAATAAAGCTGTCTTGCTTTACTTACAGCCTTCTTGGCACTGTGTGCAGGATATGCTGCTGGTCTGGGAAGTTATGTCTTTGCTGTTCTCTTGATTCCTAAAGAGGCTGATTGCCTGCTTTACATTCCTAAAGTTAATCGGCACAGAAAAACTTTGATATTTTACAAAACAGGTATAAAGGTTTAGAGTGCAAGCTGAGAGCATTGGGGTTTGACAGCCACTTGATTTTGAGGTCCCATTTAAGTGGTGGCAGGCCTAGTGGTGGTCTCCAAAAGGGGACAAACTATGACAACTTTTTGATGTTTGGGTCACCTTATCCAACAAAGATATATTGTGCCCCCAAACTGTTCAGATCAACCTTAACTGATTTTCAGACTTTACTTGGTAATATTAGTTGGCTTTGCCCAACTCAACATATGCCCACTGGGGTCCTTCGGCTGTCTTGGGGTCCTTTTCAATGGCTTTGGTCGTGAGGTGCAAACTCTTATTGTTCCTTTTCTTCAGTTTAAAAAACAGTGGTTATGACAATCTTCATCCTCGTGGCAGTCTACACTGGCTAACTTCTCCAGTGTTATTGTCATTATCCTTCAGACAAGTTAATTCAGTTTGCTTTTGTTTTCATAGATGGGTTATCTTAGGGTAAGGGAAGATTTGTAATGGCTTCCCCTTCCAAAATATAGGATATAGGTTTCTCACCATACAATCAAAATTCAATTACAAAAAGAAAAGGGGGAATCTTACCCTACAAAATTCACACCTCAAAAAAAAAAATCACACCTCATAATAGACTTTACTTGGCAGTATATACTATTAACTTTTTAAATTCTACAAAAGATGGAAGTACAGTAGCAGAAAGACAATTCAATCAGGTAAAAGAAAAAAGTCTAGAAAGGGTCCTTTGGAGAGATCTCCATATTGGACAATGGAAGGGACCCAGTCTGCTACTAATTTGGGGTTGAGGCTATGCTTGTGTTTTGCTAGAACATGCTGTCTGGCTGTATCATGAATCCAGATCTGGAGAAGAAGTTGACAAAGATGAGGCTAGATCTGACCTGGGGCCAACCAAAGGAATTGACCCAGAATGCCCAGGAGATGGTGACCAAAATGGGAATTAAAGGTCTGAGTAGTTACAGAGTATATAGGGATAACTGAGCTAAAACTTACCTGTACTCTTAAGACAGAATAAAATATTAAAAAGTATATTAATTATAGATAAAAGATTGTGTTACTTCCAAACTTTTCTTCTAAGAGATCTCTGCTAATTGATGAAGAACAAAATCTGACCAGTCTATTTATAGTTATAAATTTCTAAAATTGTACTAGAGTTACTATAATTCAATTTGGTCAAAAATATATTTGAGTACACTCTGATTTTGTAAGGATGTTTGTTTCTGTTTCTGTTTATTTGTGTACTTGTTTGTCGTATCTGTAAACAGCTATTCCATTTTTTATTTGAGCTCAACAATTTTTCTCTTTTCCTCTTTTTTCTTTTGCATTTTTGGATTTTTTGTTCATAATATAATTTGGGTTATAGACTTAAAAGCATCCTCCCACTGGGTTACCAGCTGGTCTAGTGATATCAAAATTGGTTTTCTCACAGCTCATCACAAAATTATGATTTTTTTTTTTTAATTCTTTTTTTATGTTTTATTATTTATTTTTTTTTTCTTGACCAAACTTGCATACTTGTATCTGGTAATCCGAACAACTAATTTGAAGCCAACAATATACAATATAAGAACAATTGTTGAATTCCTACCATCTTTTTTAGTGAAGCTCTGTATCATTTCAAATATTTTTTACTTTATTGCTTTTTATTCTCTTTAATTGTTTGATCAATCTTGCATTCTTACATCTGGTAATCTGAGTAACTTCATTGAAGATAACAATATATAATATAACAACCATTGTTAATTGCTATCATCTTGTTTTGAAATCCTGTATCGTTTTTGTTTTTGTGTTGTTTTGCTTTTGTCTCTGTTGTTATTTTGTTATTGGTTTTTTATCTTTAAAATAAAAAAAAAACTGAAAAAAAAAGAATAAATGAATATTATATAAAAAATTAAGATAATTAACAAAAGTCCCATAGGGTGGGGAGAGATTATTGGACAGTACTCCAATTGGTGAATAGAGGGGTGGCCAACCTTTGTTCATTGATAAGGAGCCCCCAGTGATCTCCATAATCTTTTGGGAGACATTCCCAATAATTTAGTCATGGTCACAAGGTAAAGTTTTCCAGAAACAAATACAATAAGGTTTTCTCACAAAAGATATTCTTGGTACAAGGTCTTCACATGTGAGTGACCATTCATTGTTGTTAATCTCATGGTGCAGGGGCTGGGAATATAGCACAGTGACACAGCACCTGCCTGGCAAACATGCAGTCCTAAGTTCAATTCCCAGTTAAAAAAAAAAAAAATCTCATGGTATATTAAATGTATTCATAACTCCAGATGTACCGGTCTTCCAAAATGTAAAACAGGTATTGCTTATGATAAGATTTTCTTTCAGATTTAGACTTCTGCCTTTAACAAAAGAATTTGTGTGCTGTATATCCCATTAAAGGACAACAAATCAGATAAAACCTTCTTATGTATTATTTTATTTTTGTTTTTATTCATTTATTTATTTATTTTTTCCAGTACTGGGAATCGAACTCATGGCCTTGTGCTTGCCAGGCAGGCACTGTGCAGCTGAGCTAAATCCCCAGCCCCAAAGCTTCTTATGTATTAGATAGAGATGGCTGGTTAAAAGGGTTGTGTCAAAATGCAAATTTAAGTATGTTACAAAATATCATCACGATTGTCATGCTGCAATGTTATGTACAGTTTTGATTTCTAAATTTCTATGTAAAAATATGTAACTATTGTCTGTTAACATTCTGTAGGGATTTAAATATTAGGATATCCATGGTTGTTAGAAAATAACAGTTCCATTTTATGTTCTAAGGTGTTTGATATTCAGATAAGATACTAATATTAGGATTACTGGATCCGTCAACAGGGCTGCATGCTGCCAGCTCACTTCTGCCCCAGGTTTTGGTTTCTGTGCTTGTGGAAAATAAAAGTGCTCCTACCTCCAAGCCTAACCATGTCGTCTCACAAGACTTTTAGAATCAAACAATTCCTGGCCAAGAAGCAAAAGCAGAATCGTCCCATTCCTCAATGGATTTGGATGAAGACTGGTAATAAAATCAGGAATAACTCCAAGAGGAGACACTGGAGGAGGACCAAGCTGGGACTGTAAGGAGCTGTGCATGAGCTGCAGCACGTTTACCCTCTCGGAGGTCAGAAGATGATACCCTCTTTATCATGGTCAAGAAAATATCACCATATCAAGCTTAAAAAATACCGTTGGCTGGACAGTGGAACATGCTTAGTCAGGAATCTTAATCTTTTTCTGTGATCAGTACTGATGGATCAATAATAAATATTTGAAACCTTAAAAAAAAAAGGATTACTGCCTCCATTACATGCAGTGTCATTAATCTTCTGGATGTTTAACAACTGTGGTTTCAACACCAAAAATTAGGGAGGTAGGTAGGCTAAGAGGATAGCCAATATTTTGGCCCTAGCCCTCTGAGATCAGTGAGGACCCGGGACATAGGGGAACCTCTGCTGTGACATCCTATAACTTGGTTGAGTCCCTGATTTTCTGATCAAGGAGATTATGGGAGCACAGAGGAAAGTCATTTCACAGTGTATAGTGTGCCTAAGGAAAGTCACCAAGAGAGAAAAAAATCTTCCAAGCTTTCACAGAAAGCAACCTGGTCACTCAATGAAAAAACGACTGAGAGGCGCTGTACTTGGTTCCATGGTAATTCCTGAGGAGACCTAACTGACCTAGATAGCAAAGAATTGATTAATTCTGGTCTCATTTTAACTTGGTCTTAAACATCCAGCACAGAAGAACAACTACAAGATGTAGAGAAAACAAGGCCATAGTGATATTTTAGCTATAAAAGGTTCAAATCACTAACAACTTCTGATCATTGCCAGCTGTACTGGTAATTTGCTACTGTTGTGGATTATTGGACTGTATAGGGATAACTTGCTGTATACAGGTACCAAAAATCTTTGGACTGAAAATCTTTAGCATAAACAATAAGTTCATCAATAATGAAAAGGTCTTCTACAAAGGTTCTGCAAACACAACTTCTCCAACTTCAATTGACAACCCATCACTTATACTGCAGAACAGAAAAGGAGATGTAGGGAGCAGCTGAAGCTGGAAATTAGTCACACGTGTGGGGGTAAGAGAAAGCCCAAATGCCTAAGCAGTCAGGGTACCTCAGCCCTGAGGAAAACATCTTGCCTGAGACAATTCCAGCCATTCGTCACGAGGCAACCCTGTGTCTTGTGATACTAACTTTGTCAAAAGTATAAATAAGAGGCCCTACTGTTGTTGTGCAGTTCCTCTTCCATCAGGATAGAGAACTCCACCTTGGCCTCAGCTTTCATCTCGTCTATTTTTCTAAATGCCCATGCCACTTTCCCCAGCACCATTGAGAGCTGCATGGATCGCGGCAGTCTGCATCCAACCTCATTTTCACTAAGGTGCTGACAAAATCCACCGACATTTGCCAGGGGGCTCTGGATGCTATGACACTTGAAGAAACCTTGTATGGTCAAAAATTGCCCCTCCACGTAGGGTGGAGAGTCTGGAACTCCAAAGGACCAAGAGTCCTGTAAAGTCCCAACTATGGATCCTCCCATCATCCCAAGGCCTTAAGAGACCCATTTCTGCACTTACAGGGCCATGAGCTCATCTCACTGGCCAGCTCTCCCCTCTGAGGAGTGTATTTTTACTTCTTTGGCTTTTAATAAATCTCATTCTTATTATTCTGAGTGTCCTGCTATATCCTTTGGGAAGCCAAGAACCTGGGAAGAACTAGCCCTAGGCCCTCACAGTAGCAAGGGGACAAGTGGGACCCATCCTACCCAAGGAAGCTGGACGCCACGATGGGATGAATCTCACCATAGACCTGAGATGCTGGGAGCCCTGTGAGGGGAGAGGCCAGGACCCACCTGCCCAGGACCACCCATGTGAGAGGACAGAGAGAACCCCTGTGAAGGGGATGCCAAAATCACAGGGAAGGAGGACACTGGGATCCCCTGCATGGCACTTCATGGGGCAGCAAGGGCACCAGGCATTCAGCCTCAGAAACACAAGAGCATTAATGCACCCTGAGACCCACTCCGTGTACCCTTCTGACACAGCCCAGCAAGGCTGAGGCCCTGGCACGGAGGACTGAGCACAGAGTGTGAGCAGGAAAGAAACCCTGGAAAAGATGTGGCTGAGCTGAGAGATCCGCAGTGCTGGGCCTGCACCTGAAGGGGGCGCACACACACAGGGACAAGAACAGCCTAGGGACCATTGGGAGATGCATTTGCAGGAGGTGGATATGCAGGTCCAGTCAGGCAGGTAAGTTCCAGTTGGAAAGGCAAAGAAAGGGCAGAGGGAGAGAACAGGATGGTTGAACCTGCGTGGGCAGATGGCTCGGGAGGACTGGCGGCAACTGGACTGCACAAGTTGGTCTACCATCTTTATGTCAGTGGGTCTTGCAGTCCAGAAGCAGCTTGTGACTTGTAATCCCTGGCCTCAAGGAAGGGGTAAGGACTTGCCCAGGAACCATGATGCATGGGCGATGGGATGGAGCGCCTCCCAGGAGGAAAGGACAAGGAAGCACAGGTGGTGATGGACAGGGGACCGTGGGCTTCCCGTTTCTAGCACAGCGCTGCACCTGGAGTGCAGGGAGGGGAATCAACCGATACCTTATGCACGCGGGCTGGAGGCATGGACAGCCCTCAGTGTGGGCCTGGAAGCCTGTGTAGACCAAGGATTTCCAGTCCAGAGCAGCCTGCAGAACCCCTCCCTGCAGGTGTCCCCAAGGCCCCTCTAACAGGCCTTCAGCTTGGGGGTCTCACAAGAGCCAGGGTGACCCTTCATCTGTGCAGCCCCGCATTGTATCCCACTTGGCAGCCGGGATTTCTTGGGGAACAGCAGGGTGACTCATTCCCTTCTGGCTCTGAGCATTCATCTTCCTCTTGGCCACTGCCATACATTGTGAAATCTGAGCTTCCTCTCCAGGCTGTGCACTTCCGTGCTACGAACTGGGCTCTCTCTGTTGTCCTGAGAATGGCATGCCACTTTTCTGGTTGTTGAGCGTGTCTGCTTTGGCATCAGTGGCGAGGACCCAGGCCAGGAGGCCCTGCAGAGCGAGACGCGTCATTGGCTCCACACTGAGCTCTGACGCCCACGCCCTGGGCTGGTTCTTCATGCTGCACCCGTGTCTGTCTGAAGGAGGGACCCAGGAACAGAGACCTGGGGACACTGCCTTCTGCGTGTGCCCTCCCAGGAGTCCCCGGGCCCCGATGGCACCAGGCATTAAAGGGTGCTTCCGCACAGCACGGGACGCCGAGTCTGGAAGCCTGTCCTCTGCCTGTCACTTTGACGACTCTGAGAGTTGAACAGTCTAACCCAGTGCAACCCTGTCCTTTCAGCTCTGTGACAGCAACTTTCCAATTCTGGTCATGCAGAAAGGAAAGCAGGGGAATTCCCCAAACCTTGAGTGTTGCTCCCGGGCTTCCGGCACCTCTGTGTGTGTGTAGCTCCTTCTCCCACCCCTGGTGTCCCCTTGCCCAGCTCAGGGCACCCCAGGACACACACAAGCGCTGCGCGATGCCAGGGGCAGCCCTTGGTCTCCACCAGGACTGGGCTGGGGCAGAGAGACAGCTGAGGAAAGCGCAGGGATCCCTTCATTCCTGGGGACGCGGGGTGCGGGTGGCACGTAGCTCTGTGACCTGGAGCCCCACTCTGGTGGCGGCCACTGGGCACGCGGGCGGCAGCGCTCCCTGAGGTCCCCGGGTCACCCTTGCCACGGAGAGCTCCCACCCTGTGCTGTGTCCTCCCCAAGGCTGGGCGAGGAGTGCCAGCACACGTGTGGGAAGCGTCGGACGCAGCACGTCTGCTCCTCTTAAAGCACAAGCTGTAAAGGAGATGATCGCCTCACAGAAGAGGAAAATGGCAACCCCAGGCGCGGGCTGCTTGCCTCGGATGACCAGCTCCCAGCGGCGGCAGAACCAGCACCTGCTGTGCCCCTCCCCGTTCTGAGCCCAGCCCTGGCCGCCACCCTCGATGCTGCCCTGTAATTACGTGTCCACAGAGAGTCTGTTTGTCCATGGGTGGAGAGGGGTGTCCGTTGCGACTCTGGAGACACAGAGCAGGAATTAGGAGGAGTTTCTTTTGTGACCAGGGCCAGGCCCCCCACTCCCTGTCTTCTCCCACATTCCAGGCAGAGGCCCGAGCTCTTCTCTGCAACCAGCCTGGGCTCAAGGCTGCCCTGCCAGGGCCACTGACTCCGCCCCTCACCTGTCAGGACCTGGCTCCCCTCCGGGTCCCTGGCTGAGTAAATTCACAGCATGAGCAAGGGTGTAGAAAGAACTTGTCCTACCTCGCAAAATTACGTGTTAAGAAGCCCGGTTCTACGAGGATTAAGGACGAGCTCCACAACCGCGCCTGCCTCCTCCCGGCTCCGCTGGGCTGAGGGCGTCGATGGGGACCTGGCCCGAGCCAGGCGCTGGCCGGCGCCTGTGGACTGCTGAGTGCTCACGTGGGCCCGGCCTCCTTGTGCTGCCAGGGAAACACACAGGAAAGAATAGGTACCTGTGCAAAGTAACAGAGCCAAAACCCAAATCTAGGACTACCTTCAAAGCTCAGGGATTATACAGGAGATTTACAGTCACAGTTTGGGCAGATCCCGAGCCCTGCTTCTAATTTGTCTATACCTGAGGTTTTCCTCCCGAGGACCCACTGGGTCCCTCCCGGCTCGGGTGCCTGCGAGGGGAGGGGTTGTTCTGCAGCCAGCCCACCCGTTCTTCCTGTACTCTGCTCCCGAGGCAGGAGCTGAATCAGAAGTCAGAACAGGACAAACAGGGATTTTCAGGGCCGGCTGAGAACGTGCTTTCCAAGCAGCACACTGCGCAGAGTCCAGTTTAGATCACCCAGGGATGAGCAGCTGCGGACCGTGCCCTTGTGCCAAGCAGAAAGGCAGGTGGGCATGTGACTGTCCTGGGCTCCTCAACCCCACAGCGCCCCCTGCCCATGGAGGGGACCAGGTCAAGAACCTCACTGTAGACCCGGCCCAGTGAGTCCAAGGGGGCCTGGCTGCTGCATGCCACCCTCGGAACGTTAGGGCGGCCCTGGGGCCCGAGTCGGACCTGCGCGGGCTGTGTGACTGCAGTGGACGCCTCCTCGCCACTGCTGTCAGTGGACCTGCCTGCTGTCCCCTGCTTGGAGGTCATCCCGGGGAGGCCCACGTCAGTGCCGCCCCTGGGCCGAGGTCCTGCTGCTTCCTGTTGCCAGGGGAAGAACAAGGTGAGTGAGGGTCACCTGGCTCAGTGCACACAGCAGGAGGAAGCTCACCGCCGTCCCGACCACAGCAGCTGATCCGCACTGCTCCAGCCCTCCTCTCAGTCCCTACTTCCTTCGGAGAAGGGTTCTCCGCTGTGGTAGAATACACATACATAAGACATTCCCTTGCTGCCTTCTGCCGTGCCCACTAGATCTGGGTGACTTCCAACGCCTTGATTTACTCTCTCTCTCTCTCTCTCTCTCTCAGAAGCTGGAGCAACCAGCGGGTGCTCCCTTGCTCGAGGCAGGAGGCATGTGCCTTCTCCCAAGCTGGCTCTGGCCCTGTACCAGCCATGGAACCTGCACCCTTCAAGGCTGTCAGTGGAGCCTGTGCTTCCAGTAGGACCCAGCCCCAAGGGACATGAAGGCTGGATCTGGGGGACTCACTGCGGGCCTCCGGCAGCTAGCTCACGACACAGGACCTGGGAGTAAGTTGCCACATCTGCACACGTGTGTGCCTTGGGCTGGGATGGTGCCGTGACGTTGGGTTTTCAACCCAGCACCCGCGTGAGTGAGGGTGAGGTTCTGGAGGCAGCAGCGGGAGAGCCGAGGAGGAAAGAGGAGCAGAGGGCTCCGGGCCGCGGCGGCTCAGGTCACACTCGTCCCCACACAGGGCCGGGAAGCCGTGAGGACCTGGCCCTGCTGCAGGCTACCCACCACGTCCCAGCCAGTGGGCATCCGTGTCCCCACACCCAGGACAACCCTCAGTAGGCGTGACGCTTCCCTTCGTGTGGACGACAGGTCGGGCCGGCCAGGAAGCTCCCCCCGCCGACACTCAGCCCCCGTCTCAGCACCATGTGTGAAGACGACTGTCCTCGGTGACGGCTCAAATCAGCGTCTCTGCACACTGGCCCTGTCACGGGGCGGGGAATCGTGGTGTCTTTGGAAAGTGATCCCGGGCTTGGGGACAGGGAGGCAGTCAGGAGAGGCAGGGCAATGAAGCGTGTGTCCAGGGGAGCCAGGCAGCATGGCCGGCGGATCATGGGCAGGTCACCCTGTGGCAGCTCCAGGGCCCCCTCGGTGACTCTCGCAGGTGACACCCTCACACTGTCCCCCAATAGCTACCCAGGTGGCTCCTTGGGGTTCTCATCCACTGCACATTTGCTCTCGGGTTTTTCTTTATCCACACCTGGCAAGGCTCTAAAGTAGTGTTTGAAAACTGAGACAGGTGAGCTGCGTGGTCCCCAGCCCCTGTGCCTCGTGCCGGAGGCTGCTCTTGGGGACATTTACGGTCTGCTGAGGTGGGGCCCCAGGAAACGCCGAGCACAGGGATCCAGGAAAGCTTCTGCACAAAGATCACTGTCCTGATGGCAACCTGGAAGGGAGGCACCACAACGGCGAAGCTGCCTCACCCCGCTGGTGCCACCCCCGCTTCTCCACCCTTTCACTCGGTCTCAGGGACCTAAGCTTCGGGACCTAGCTCAGCCCCATGAGGGAGGTGTCCCTAAGCTCCAGTTTACAGGCGGACAGAGTGACACAGCCGCGTGCCCAAGGCTAGAGAGCTGCACCGCTGGGCAGGGCCGCCCAGAGAGCCCTGTGTGCAAGGGAACAGGGCGCGCCATGAAGTTCACAGTTGAGGGCACACCTGCTGGCCCCGAGGGTCACAGCGCAAAAGCAGACAGGAGAGAGGCCCAGATGCGCAGGAAGGGACCCGCCAGGCTGGGGGCAGGAGGGTGAGCTCAGGCCCAGGGCAGCGTGGCAGCGCACTCCTGCTCAGCCGCGCGTGGCTCAGCTGCTGCCGTCACTCCCAGAATCCACAGGAAGGTGGCACGGGGGAGAAGTCAGTCATGTCCGCACTGCACACAGACACCTCTGGATACTTTTCTACCTTTGCCTCTAAGATCCTCTCTAGTCCGATGGGTTGGGGTGATTGACTGAGATGGAGTCTCCTGTGATTCCCAGGCTGTGCCTGAACTCTTGCTCAAGTGATCCTCCTGCCTCAGCCTGCTCAACAGCTGGGACCACAGTGGGGAGCACTGCCAGCTGGGGTGATGTCTGTGTGCTCAAATGTGACCGTGAAGCAGGTCTTACTGTGCTCCCTGTCTGTCCTTCCATCACCCACCTTCCTTCCTCCAATCACAACTCAAACTGCACAAAGGGCCCTCGAGTGGAAATCCCCGCCCACACCAGAGTCCCGAGAAGCCTGTGCTGAGCTCCACTCTTACCACGCCGTGGCTGCTTCATCAGGACCATGCGACATCACGGCACCCTGAGGCCTCCGAGGCGGTGGTGCAGCTCTCCAGCGTGGTCTTGTCACAGCTCTGTCCTCCTAACTTTCCTGGAGGTATCATTTTTAATGAACACATTTAAGGTCTTGGCTCCTGTGTGTCGGGGAAGATCCATGAGCAGTGGTGGATATGCCATCTCAGGTGGCAGGCGGCTCTGGACTGCTGAAATCCAGGGAGAGCCTGAGTGAACCCTCCGGCTCCATGAGCTCCCAGTTCCCTGTGTGCAGCTGTCGTTAGAGCTCAGCTGGGTAAGCTACGCACCCTGTCAGCGTTGCTGCAAACAGCTGTGACATGCGGGTCAGGAAGGTTATGCTTGGTGCCTAAGTTGTGTTTCATTGACTCCAAGGCTCTCCAGCTGGTTCACACCAGCCATATGTATCGACCTAGGCTGGTACGGTATTCAGTGGGTCACGATGAGGTCAGAGGTCAGAACCACACATGTGGTCAGTGTCAGGAACCCTGCATTTAAGTTCAGAGGCTGGAACCGAACCTATTATTGCTCAGATCTAAAAAGTCTCCTAGAGTCTCTTGTGTTCAAGGGTGGCACTTTGAGCAGTGACTGGGCCGGGATCTGTGGTCACAAGTGAGTTATTTGTTGACGAGATTAAAGCTAAATGTGTTGTTAGGAGGTGGGGCCTTGTTGGCGCTGGGTCACCGGGTGGGGAGGGGCTTTGACCTGGGAGGGCGTGTGCGTGTCCTTGACCCTGGCTCTTCCTCTCTGTCTCTGCTTCCTGGCTGCCCACGAGCTGAACATGAGCTTGCTCCCTCAGAGCCAGCCAACCACAATCCTCTGGAAATTGTGAACCTAGATTTGCCGCTCCTCCTTTCAGTTCCCCATGTCGGTTATTTTGTCCTGGAGAAGGAAAGGGTGCCCCTACACCACATTGGAAGTGAGAGGCCAGACCCCACGTACTGCCTTGGGGTGAGAATTATGCTAGGGTCTGCCGGTCGGGAGAGGCTTGGACATCTGCATGAGAGTGAGGGGGAAGGCAGAGCGTGGAAAAGTAAACAAAGCTGTGGGGCAAGAGTCTAGAAACCAGACAGAGCAAGGAAGACTACGCCAGAACTTCAGGAAACTCACAGATAAATTCCATGCTGTCCCGCAGGAGCCCCAGGCCTTCCTAAACCCAAAGGAAATGACAGTGCCCTGCATCCACCCCCATTTGCTTCAAGGTGTTGAAAAAACCCACTATCCGCTGCTGGTGGGGTGGGCTTGAGATGCCTTGTCACTTCTAGAAACCTTCTATGATCAAAGCTCCTTGTCAGGACAGCTGGTCAAGTCAGGAGCCCCACTAGACCAAGACTCCTGTCAGTTCCCAGCTATGGATCCTCCCATCATCCCAGGGGCTTTGACCCAGTGCCTGCCCTTATTGGGCCATGAGCTCTTCTCACTGGCCAACTCCTGCCTGAAGAGTGTATTTTTATTTCTTTGGCTTTGAGTAAATCTTACTCTTGTTATTCTGAGTGTCCTGCTCAACCTTTTGTTTGGGAAGCCAAGAAACTGGGAAGGATTAACCCTAGCCCCTTCATCCAATAACAAGGGCAGAGGTGGGACAGCATCTTTGCAGTAGGAAGCGGGAATCCACCGTGGGATAAGATGCTTGAACCTCAGCTCAGGCCTGAGATGTTGGGACTTCTGTGAGGGGAGAAACCGGGAATCCCTGTGAGGAGAGATGTGTAGGAAAGGACCCTACATGTGAGAGGAGAGGCCAGCACTCCCAGGAGGGGTGAGTCCGGGACCCACCTGTAAGGGATGAGTCCAGGACCCCATCTGTGAGGGGAGAGGAGGAGCAGCCCTTTGAGGGGAGATGCTGATGCGTGGCGGCAGGGAAAAGATCTGGGACCCACCTCCACGTGGGGAGTGGAGAGGACCTACGTAAGAGTGGGTAGGCCAGGGACTCTTAGTGAGAGGAGAGGACTACTCCTGTGAGAAGAGTGGTCAGCACCCACCTGTGAAGGAAAAGGACAAGACCACTCTAGATGAGAGGCTAGGAACTCTCTAGGGATAGAGGTTGGCTCACATGTGTGGGGAGAGGTAGTACCCCATGTGTAAGGAGTGGCCAGGACCCCTTTTGAGGAACAGAGCCCAGGATCCCACCTGTGAGGGTAGGGGCTACGCTATAATGCCCAGCTGGAAATAAAGCCAACGTTGTGTAATGAACCAGCAACCCAGACATGTCTTCAGGAAGAACCCACTCACTTTGAAGGCTACCCCATAAAAGTGGTAGAGACACTTGATCTAGTAGATGTAAAAATCTCAGCACAGGAATGCACTAAATATGAAGGAAACAAAGTAATATGATGTCTGGGAAATATAAGAATATTTCTTTCTAAGAACAGATCCTAAAAGAATTGATATGGATGAAATGCTGAGCAAATAATTTAAAGAATGTGAGTGTGACTGTAATTCACGGGAAGAACACTTGTCTAACATGGGTGATGCTCTAGATTCAATACCCAGCACTATAAAATAAAGAGCCAAGGGAATAGGTAGATAAGCAGGTAAATAACAATAGGAAGAAAATACAGGATATCAATGAGAAATTTAGCAAAGAGAATTTCTGAAAAAGAACCAGACACAAATCTCAAAAACAAAAAAATCAATAAAATGAAATAAAATTGTAGGAAAACATGATAGATTACACAAAGAAGAAGAATATTTGAACTTTGTTTTTTTGATTTTTGGTGTTGTTTGGCACTGGGAAGTGAACTCAGGACCTTGTGCTTACCAGGCAGGCGCTGTGCCACTGAGCTATGTCCCTGGCCCTAGAATACTTGAACTTGAAGAGAGGTCTTTTGAAATATATCAGACAATAGAATAAAGGGGAAAAAAGAATGAAAGAGTATGTAAGTCCCATGGGACACCATTTAAAGAAATAAAATATGTTTTTTCAGAATACCCAGAGGTGAAGAAGAAAAAGTTAAGAGCATAAAGAACTTATTCAATAGAACAGTA
Source organism: Chinchilla lanigera (assembly GCF_000276665.1). Classification (NCBI taxonomy): domain Eukaryota; kingdom Metazoa; phylum Chordata; class Mammalia; order Rodentia; family Chinchillidae; genus Chinchilla; species Chinchilla lanigera. The sequence continues at coordinate 1,124,816 of NW_004955520.1, forward strand.
GAGGGCCACCCACTTAGGGCCCCTCCTGTCTCTCAGGTGCTATTCCTAGTCCCTATTCCTATTCCCCAATACATTTTCCTACTCTTAAAAAAACAAAAACCAGTAGAATAAATAATATATTTAGTTAAAACTTTTCTAACGTTGGGGAAAATACATCATGTCCAGGAGTGTAATAGGAGCCCTAATAGACATGACCAGAAAAGATATTTAATAGAAAATAGAAAAGAATCAAACATTGTCAATATAGCAAACCATCAAGCCAGAAAGATGAACAAGAAAGGAATAAAAGAATAAAGACTACCAAAACAACTAGATGAAAATTAAGGCCAGGCATAATGGTGCAAGCCTGCAATCCCAGCACCTGGGAGGCTGAGGCAGGAGGACCATTGCAAGTTCAAGGCCAGCCTGGGCTACAAAATGAGTTTAATACCAGCCTGAAATGCATAGTGAAATCCTGTCTCAAAAAAAAAATTAAGAAAATTAGACAGTAGTAAGTTCTTACATATGCATTAACAACTTTGAAGGTAAATAGACTATCATCAGTTTAAAGATAGAGACTGGCTGAAAACCAGAACCAACCATATGCTGCCTACAGGAAACTAATACGACAAGTAAAGACTGAAAGAAAACGATAATTCAGGAAAATGAGAATTTAAAGCAGGCAGGAGTATCTACTTATGTCTGACAAAAAAGATTTTAAGGTGAAATTTATAAGAAAAGATCAAGTCACTATACAGTGAAGAAGAGATCAATGCAACAAGAAGATATGATATAAAGATTACAAATAAGAGTATCCATTTTATTTTACAATAAACAATACACCATTAACCTGAAAGAGAAGGATAGGCTCCTATACACTAATAGTGGGGGACCTGAAACTTTCATCATTGGACAAATAATGCCACAAGGAAAGATAAAAAACCAGTAAAGAAACATAAACACTACATGTAGACTAACTGCACTCAATATACATTTACAGAATATTGCAAAAGCTGTGGAATATATTTCCCTAAATGTATGGAACTTTCTCTGGAATACACCACATTTTAGTCCATAACACAAGGCTTAACAATTTTTTAAAAAAATTATATCATATCCTATGTCTTTTTGGATAACAATGAAATAAACTAGATGTCCACAACAAAAGAAAATTTGGAAATTTTACAAATATGTGTAGACTGAATAACACACTTTTAAATAAACAATAGGTTGTTTTAAAACCAAAAAGTGAGATATAAGAAATGCTTCATAACATTGAAGCACATCATACCAAATGATGGGATTCAGCAAAATAACTGCCTACATTTAAAAAAACCAAAGATTTCCAGTAACTCAATGATGTACCTCAAGGAAATAAACCACCCAGAATAAATCATATTCAAAATTAGTAGAAGGAAATGAATAACAAAGAACAGAGCAGAGATAAACAAAACTGAGATTAAAAGAAAATTGCAAAAGATCAGTGAAGGGCTGGGAGGGCAGCTTAGTTGTAGAGTGCCTGCCTTGAGCATACAAGTTCCCGTCAGAATCCTTGCAACATCAAAAAAAACTTGTTTCAGCAAAACAATAAATTGGTATTGGGAGGAATGAGCAAAATGACAAGAAAAGATATTTAATACAAAATAGAAAAGAATCAAAATTGTGAGTGTAACAAACATCAACATAATTTAGCTAGAGTAACCAACATAACTTAGCTAGAGTAACCAAGAAACAAGAGAAGACAAACTGAATTAAGTAGAAGAGACTTACAGTTGTTATACCACAGAAACACAAAAATCCTACTGATTATTATAAGTAACTACATACCAACAGACTGGACAACTTATAAGAAGTGCACAAATTTCTTGACACATATGACCTGCAAAAACTGAACCATGAGGTTAAAAAACCTGAATAGAACTGTAGCAATAACATTTAATCAGTTAAAAATCTTTCAACATAGATAAGCCCAAGGCTTATGGATGGCTTCATTGCTGAAATTTACCAAACTTTTAAGAGCTAATGCTAATATGTGTCCATCCATTCCCAAGAATTAAGAGAAGGAACCCTTCCAAATACATCCTATGAGGTCGGCATTACCGTAACTAAAACCAGACCCCCCCCCACACACCCAAAGATGAATATACCTGATGGACACAGATGCAAAACTCTCGATAAAATGCTACAAATCAAACTAAACAGCACATCAGAAAGACTATTTACCACACTCAATTTGGATTCATTTCAGGGATGCAGGGCTGTTTCAAAAAGTGTAAATCAATAAACACAATAAATACATCACATTAACAGAACAAATGGGGAAAATATAATCATCATGATAAATGAAAATGCAACATTCCTTTGTGATAAAAACCCTGAACAAATTAGGTATAGCAGCATCAAATCTCAACATACCAATGGCTATGTATATAAGTAAAAGCTACAGCCCAAATCACGTTCAACGGGGAAATGTTGCATGCATTTCCTTTAATGCTGAATGACACAAGGGTGCTTCTCTCACTATTCTTATTCAATATTGTAGAAATTGTAGCCTGAGCAATCAGACAAGAGAAAGAAATAAAAGGCATACAAATAGGAAAGGAGGAAGTAAAGAATCCTGATTGAGATGTTATAATTCTATACATAGAAAAAGATAAAGACTCCACCAGAATCCTATTAGAAATGACAAATGAATTCGATAATGTAGCAAGATACAAGATCAATATACAAAAGCCAGAAGTTTTTTAGTTGTCAGTGGTTGCATATGTCTGCAGTAGTACAGGGAGCTGAGGCAGGAGGATCACTTGTGCCCATAAATTCAAGACAAGTCTGTACAATATGGCAAAACTCCATCTTAAAAAAAAATATTCAGCTTTTCTATACACTAATAATAAATTTTCTAAGGAAACATGAATACAATCCTACTCACAACTATAAAAATTAAACACCTAGGAATAAACTTAACCAAGGAAGTATAAAAGACCTTGAGAATTAAAATTATACGGAGCTGGGGATTTAGCTCAGCGGCACAGCGTCTGCCTGGCAAGAGTAAGGTCATGAGTTTGATTCCTGGTACTGGAAAGAAAAAAAAAAATACAGCCATTGATATTTTCCTACTAATCTGTCCATAACTCTGGAATGTTTGTATTGTTCCTATCCTATTTCATAAATGGATGTATGTTTATTATTACGTGTTTCCTACAACAACCATTGAGAATAGTTAATGATTATTCAATAGGTCACTCGTGTATAGCTCTATTTATTTTCTTTAGAAGACACTTTGAAGATACCAAAGTATAGTACAACAACTATTGATAATCTCCCACCTCTTTTGTCTGTAACTCACTATTATTTGTCTATTTGTTTTCCTGAGAAACTATCTTGTAGACAACAGTATGTAAAACAATAACCACTGATAATTTCCTACCACTTTGTCTGTAATTTGGTAAGCCCCCCTATTATTATGTTATCCTTCTTTTACTTTTTAAAATAAAAAAACAAAAATAAAATAAAATTATAAAGCACTGATGAGACTATTTAAGGAATACACACAAAAAAATGGGGAAAGTCATGTTCATGGATTACTAGATTTAATATTGCCAAAATGTCTATACAACCCAAAGCAGTCTACTGTTCTAATTTATTTCCCATCAAAACACCAATGACATTCTTCACAAAGCTAGAAAACACAATCTGAAACTTACATGGAAACACAAAAGACCCCAGAGAATCCAAGCACGTTGGGCACACAGAACAAAGCTAGAGGGAGCGCAGTACCTGGCTTCAAGACGAGCAGCCACAGAGATCAAAAAGCATGCTGAGGTCATAAAAACAAAAATAGAGGCCCCTGGAACGGGGGTCCCAGAAATGAACCCACACATGTGCAGGCGACTGATTCTTGGCTAAGTCACCAAAAATGTAGACTGGAGGAGTGCAATGAATGGATAAGGAATAGGACCACAAAAGCAAAAAACAACAGCCAGTGAGATAACTAAAGCTAAAAAGGTTCTGCCCAATGAAGGAAACAAAGTGAAGACAGAAACTATAGAATTAAAGTACCAATAATTTAGCTGAACATGGTAGCGCATGCCTATATCCCAGCACTCAGGAGGCTGAGGCAGGAGGATCATTGTGAGTTCAGGACAAGCCTCGGCTACAAAGTGAGCCCAAGACCAGTCTGAACTGCATAGTGAGACCCTGTCTCAAAAAGACCAAAAAACAAAAAAACAAAAAAACAAAAAACCAATAATTCATGTAATAGAAGGTTTATATCTAGAACACAAGAACTCAAAAAGCTGAACAAGAAATAACATAACAAACAAGTAAGTGACCTGAAGAGAAACTTCTCAAAAGAAGAAATACACAAGGCTCACAAATATATGAAATATATTCAATATCATTACCTATCAGGAAAATTCAAATCCAAACAACAATAAGACATCTCACTGCAATTACAATGGCTACTTTCTTTTTTTTTTTGAGGGTTCCAGGAACTGAACTCAGGACCTTGCACTTGCTAGGCAGGTGCTGTACCACTAAGCTACATCCCCAGGTCCAAAATGGCTATTTTTTAAAAATGCTGATGAGGATGTGGAGAAAAAGGAACTTACATACATATTAATGGAACTGTGAATCAGTACATCTCTTGCATCAGGTAAATATGCTAATATTCTGTATAAATACACAATATAATCTATTTTGATACAAAAATAAGGACATTCTAGATTTTTCAAGCAACTTTTTGCACAAATTCATAATGTTACAACATTACTATCAGCATGCATTTTTTTCACTGTGCTATATAAGCATTCAATAAATAAGTATCATATGTAGCAACACAATTTTAAAAAGGGGTTGTTCTCTTGGACCCTTTGGGGTTAGTTAAGGGTTGTGCTGGTTTTCCTGGTTTTCTTTTGTTGTTATTCCGGTACTGGGAATTGAACTCGTGACCTCATGCTTGACAGGCAGGTGCTGTGCCACTGAGCTAAATCCCCAGCCCAAGGGTTGTGTTGTGTTGGAACATGTGTAAAATCTGATCTCTGGTGAAGTAACCCAGAAATACAAAACTAAATCGCTCTATGAAGTTCATACCCATTCATGGAAACTTCATCATTATTAAAATGAGAAGTTGGCTAGAATTCATATGGTGGTTTTGTTATAAAGTCCAGATACCAGCCTGGGCTATGTGTTGAGCTCAAAGCCAGCTTGGACTACACAGTCCCGATCTCACAAAAACTAAGAAAAAAATCCTGCCACAATTGTAAAATGGCTAATGCTGTACATAAAACTTCTTTTTTTTTTTAAAGGAACCCCAACCAGTGGCTTTATGCTATTACAAATGCCCCAATTTTTAAACATTGACACAGCGTGACAGTTTAGTACAGCATTTGAATACTGCTTTGGTACCCAATTTAGCAAAGAAAAAGCCGTAAAATACCTCCAGTCACTGGGGAAATTGTGGGTCTGGGCTGCGTCTTAGGTAATACTGCCTCAGCGTGACATTGCTGCAGCGTGATTCTGATCCAGTGGCTCTGAAGCACGATGTCCCTTGGCGTCGCGTGCTGAAGTACTGAGAGATGAAATGCCTGCAGTAGGCGTGGTTGTCACGTACACGTGCAACTCACTTTTAACGCGGTGCATCCCAAAGAGAGCAGCGTGTGGGTCTGTCACACACGGCACGCGTGGAGGAGCACGGGCAGACGGTGACTCGCTGGTGAAACGGGTCGAGGGCACGAGTGCTCCTTCCACTCCGCTTTCACCTTTTCAGCAGGTTTCACTTTTCAGAATGAAACCGGGGAGGAGGCAGCTCAGCACCCTCTGAGGACGACGGGGAGCGGCGGGGCAGTGCGCTGTGCCCTGAGCAGCCCCACAGGGAGTGTGCAGCCTCGGGCTGGGGACTGGAGCTCTTTTAGGAGGGAAATGGTTTCAGGAAAAAGCAGTCACCCTTTCAGCTGAGGAGTTTGCCCCACGAGCCCCTGGTCTCCCTTACGGGTTTCGGGAGCAGCGCAGGTTGAGGAACCGCGGCGCGGTCCAGAGGCTGTGTGACCGCAGGCTCCTGACACGCGCGGTGACTGCTCACTCGCTCACGGTGCCTGCTCGTGCCTCAGCTGAGGGGACACACAGCATCTCAATTTTCCTGCCCTCTGTGCTGCGTGCTGAAGAGAATCTTGTTCTTTCCTCAGTGACCCTTGCTGTTTATGGCATAGTTTATAGTAGTTACGTCCTGTCTGCTGCGTCATTAAGAAGTATGCAGTAGTGAAGTGCTTTTTAACAGCTCTAGTAAATGTAGCTCACCTGCAGCTTACTCACGGAAAGCGTTTGCGTCAGCGCTTCTCGTATACTCAGCGTTCTGCAACCGTCACTGTGGTCAGTATTAGAACATTTGCAGCAATAGCTCGGTTTTGATTTAACGTCTTCACTTTACGGTTTATATCGTAGGGTTTCTGTTTTGTTTTTCAGTCTCAGACAGTGTCTTGCTATTTTGCTCAGCCTCTTCTCACACTCTTGGTCTGAGCTGATCCTGGTGTCTCGGCTTCCCGAGCCCTGGGATTATATGTGCACGCCGCCGTGAGCAGCAGCATACAGAAGTGAACCCAAGGCCTTGTGCGTGGTAGTCAGGTGCTCCACCTGGACCTACATCATGGCTAACTTTCATGTATTTTTACTGAGGTTTACACTGCGTAAACAACTTTTAAATGTATAGTTTTCCATTTGTGACAACATTGCGGGGTACACAGATATCCGCAGGTTCATTATGCCACCACTCAAATTGAGTCAGACACGTGCTTAGTACAGTTTCTAGAATGTGGAGCTCCTGATGGCAGGGAGGTTATTAGCTTTTCAGTATATGTCCATAACAGGTACAGACCATCACCTTCCTCTTTGTACCGGGATTGCTAATGCACTTTCAGTCTCCAGCAGTTTTGGGAGTCAGCTGCTTGCTTGGACCCGTGCTTGTGCAAAGCTAGTGTTGTCCTGCTCTAGTGGTGGAGATGAGCTGAGGGCTGCTGGTTTTGCCCGAAGCAGTGTGGATTATGATGCAAGCCTGTTTGTGTATGTGTGCGTGCGGGGGGAGCAGTGTGTCCTGTAGATCGTCCTTTCAGGGGAGAATCCCAGAAGACCTGGAGTGCTGTGAGCAGAGGCTTTGTCCCCTGGATGGTTTGGTGCTGGGTCCTCCCCTGTGTGTGTGGATCACTCAGCCGTCACCTTCGATGGCCTGGCTGTCGCTGCTCACCCTGCTGTATTGTTTCCTGTCCAGGTGAGGAAAATAGCAGCGGAATACTACGACAACCTGCCCCACTACAACTCCTGGGTGAAGGTGCTGTACGATTTTGTGATGGATGATACCACAAGTCCCTACTCCAGAATGAAGAGGCCTCCAAAAGGGCAGGAGGTCCTGGAGTAAATCTCATCACAGCGAAGGAATCCCCCGCGAAGCCCGAAAA
>NW_004955520.1:1134514-1148093 GCF_000276665.1 Chinchilla lanigera
CAGCTTCTGAGAGAGAGAGAGAGAGAGAGAGAGTAAATCAAGGCGTTGGAAGTCACCCAGATCTAGTGGGCACGGCAGAAGGCAGCAAGGGAATGTCTTATGTATGTGTATTCTACCACAGCGGAGAACCCTTCTCCGAAGGAAGTAGGGACTGAGACGAGGGCTGGAGCAGTGCGGATCAGCTGCTGTGGTCGGGACGGCGGTGAGCTTCCTCCTGCTGTGTGCACTGAGCCAGGTGACCCTCACTCACCTTGTTCTTCCCCTGGCAACAGGAAGCAGCAGGACCTCGGCCCAGGGGCGGCACTGACGTGCGCCTCCCCGGGATGACCTCCAAGCAGGGGACAGCAGGCAGGTCCACTGACAGCAGTGGCGAGGAGGCGTCCACTGCAGTCACACAGCCCGCGCAGGTCCGACTCGGGCCCCAGGGCCGCCCTAACGTTCCGAGGGTGGCATGCAGCAGCCAGGCCCCCTTGGACTCACTGGGCCGGGTCTACAGTGAGGTTCTTGACCTGGTCCCCTCCATGGGCAGGGGGCGCTGTGGGGTTGAGGAGCCCAGGACAGTCACATGCTCACCTGCCTTTCTGCTTGGCACAAGGGCACGGTCAGCAGCTGCTCACCCCTGGGTGACCTAAACTGGACTCTGCACAGTGTGCTGCTTGGAAAGCACGTTCTCAGCCGGCCCCGAAAATCCCTGTTTGTCCTGTTCTGACTTCTGATTCAGCTCCTGCCTCGGGAGCAGAGTACAGGAAGAACGGGTGGGCTGGCTGCAGAACAACCCCTCCCCTCGCAGGAACCCGAGCCGGGAGGGACCCAGTGGGTCCTCGGGAGGAAAACCTCAGGTATAGACAAATTAGAAGCAGGGCTCGGGATCTGCCCAAACTGTGACTGTAAATCTCCTGTATAATCCCTGAACTTTGAAGGTAGTCCTAGGTTTGGGTTTTGGCTCTGTTACTTTGCACAGGTACCTATTCTTTCCTGTGTGTTTCCCTGGCAGCACAAGGAGGCCGGGCCCACGTGAGCACTCAGCAGTCCACAGGCGCCGGCCAGCGCCTGGCTCGGGCCAGGTCCCCATCGACGCACTCAGCCCAGCGGAGCCGGGAGGAGGCAGGCGCGGTTGTGGAGCTCGTCCTTAATCCTCGTAGAACCGGGCTTCTTAACACGTAATTTTGCGAGGTAGGACAAGTTCTTTCTACACCCTTGCTCATGCTGTGAATTTACTCAGCCAGGGACCCGGAGGGGAGCCAGGTCCTGACAGGTGAGGGGCGGAGTCAGTGGCCCTGGCAGGGCAGCCTTGAGCCCAGGCTGGTTGCAGAGAAGAGCTCGGGCCTCTGCCTGGAATGTGGGAGAAGACAGGGAGTGGGGGGCCCGGCCCTGGTCACAAAAGAAACTCCTCCTAATTCCTGCTCTGTGTCTCCAGAGTCGCAACGGACACCCCTCTCCACCCATGGACAAACAGACTCTCTGTGGACACGTAATTACAGGGCAGCATCGAGGGTGGCGGCCAGGGCTGGGCTCAGAACGGGGAGGGGCACAGCAGGTGCTGGTTCTGCCGCCGCTGGGAGCTGGTCATCCGAGGCAAGCAGCCCGCGCCTGGGGTCGCCATTTTCCTCTTCTGTGAGGCGATCATCTCCTTTACAGCTTGTGCTTTAAGAGGAGCAGACGTGCTGCGTCCGACGCTTCCCACACGTGTGCTGGCACTCCTCGCCCAGCCTTGGGGAGGACACAGCACAGGGTGGGAGCTCTCCATGGCAAGGGTGACCCGGGGACCTCAGGGAGCGCCGCCGCCCGCGTGCCCAGTGGCCGCCACCAGAGTGGGGCTCCAGGTCACAGAGCTACGTGCCACCCGCACCCCGCGTCCCCAGGAATGAAGGGATCCCTGGGCTTTCCTCAGCTGTCTCTCTGCCCCAGCCCAGTCCTGGTGGAGACCAAGGGCTGCCCCTGGCATCGCGCAGCGCTTGTGTGTGTCCTGGGGTGCCCTGAGCTGGGCAAGGGGACACCAGGGGTGGGAGAAAGAGCTACACACACACAGAGGTGCCGGAAGCCCGGGAGCAACACTCAAGGTTTGGGGAATTCCCCTGCTTTCCTTTCTGCATGACCAGAATTGGAAAGTTGCTGTCACAGAGCTGAAAGGACAGGGTTGCACTGGGTTAGACTGTTCAACTCTCACAGTCGTCAAAGTGACAGGCAGAGGACAGGCTTCCAGACTCGGCGTCCCGTGCTGTGCGGAAGCACCCTTTAATGCCTGGTGCCATCGGGGCCCGGGGACTCCTGGGAGGGCACACGCAGAAGGTAGTGTCCTCAGTGATGCCAAAGCAGACACAACTGGAAGGGTGGCATGCCATGTTTCTGAGGACCACTCGGAGACCCAAGCATCAGCCAGAACATCAGGTTTCTCAATATTTGGTCTCATCAAAAGGCACATGAGTCTTCAGATTGGGAAAATAATGACACTGTTATGCCACAAGAAAGTTGCCACTGAGAGGCCATGGGACTCTCAGAACATACACTGTAAAAACGAAAAGTCCCCTGGTCTTGTGATACCCCTAAGCCGAAGGCCTGTTAGGGCACTCTTGGGGACACCCTGTAGTGTGAGGCCCTAGAGCCCATCCAAGATTGGCTGCGGCGAAGCATTTCCAAGCCTGCCCTGAGTGCTGTTCCTCTGCTCCTCGCTGTTTTCACTAAGTATGCACTGATTCCGTCCCTGGGTTCCAGGTGCAGAGCCGTGCTGCTAGAAACCAGAAATCCATGCTGCCCTTTCCAAAGCCGCTTCTGGTTCCTCCCGGCACCTTCCTTCCTGGAAGGTGCTCTGTCCTGGAGCCTGTGCACCTACAGCTCCCGGAGCCTGCAGGACCTGTCCGTACCTTCTGTGAGGCCTGAGGCCTGGGCGGACAAGCCGCACGTGCCTGTGGGCAGGCAGGGCCATGGACGTGAGGACAGGAGACCCCCTCCTGAGAATCTGCCCGTCCAGTTTCAACTGTCCTTTTCCCTTTCCCTCTGCCCTTTTTGAGGTTAGAAAATACCTGCTGGTATGACCTACATATCCACCTACTGAAAACTCTGCCCCTCTTCCAACGGGTCCCCTGGACTGTCCTTGTCAACTGGATACTGAGTGGGTTTTAGAGGTCATTAAAGCGTCTGGGATTCTGAGGGTGGATTTGTGGTATCCTCTTGGGTTCATACAGTGCCTGGTAAGAAATCTGTACCATGAACTATGAATGCATGCATTTTGCTGTGCGTTTCAACAGAGATGTTTCCTATTAGAATTTCATATTCTTACGTACTGCTCCACTGAGAGACCTTGCCAGATGCCGGCACACAGGAGGTTGTCAGCGAGGCCGGCTTGGGGCACATGTATCAGGAGCTTGTTTCTCAACCTCTTTCCTGGCCTAGGATCAGGCCAAGAGATGCCATGTGGAGCACACTCGAGTTTTAGTTCTGGGTTCAGTCGATTTTTAGATTCTTTACTGGAATTTACTGTGTGCGACCTTGGACCAGCCACTTAGCATCTCTTACCTCGAGTATCTCAACAGAGTGGATTTTAGTAGCACTACCTGCATCACAGAAGTGTGGTGCCTTCAAGATAATGCATGTAAAATACTTGGTACATGGCGGGAGAAAATGAATCTCTGCAAATGTCCGTGTTTCTCAGGATTGATTACTCACTTACCTAAGGTCAGACAAACACCTGTCTTAGGTTGTGTTTGTCCTAGACAAAGGTTCTGGGGGTCAAGCACTCTCGGTGCTGGTCTGAATCCATTTATCAAGAAATCCCTGCCAGTGTTGCATGGACCCTGCTGGATGTGAGCAACAGCAAAAGCTCCTAAGCCGAACATTACAACTTCGTGGAACAGACTACCTGATCACAGAGCAGTAAGATTAGAACGAGGAGAAAGGTAACAATAGGCCCTTGGAAACTGAAACTGAACCCACAGACCTGCTGGGCAGTGGATGTGGATCGACAAGCCTGTGTGTGCCCCGAGGCACTGATCTTGCCTGACTAGAGCACGAACATGGAGCGGAAGAGAGAAAAGCTGGCTGTAATGCCACTGCGTAATCCTTAGGGCGATTCCTGCAGGGATACAGGGCCCAGTTGTTCTACTACCTCACCCACAGGACTCCAAGGAAATGGGCTGAGTTGGCCAGTGGGGGTCAGGTGAGACCTTCGAGGAGACCGAGACCTCCACGCAGGCCGGAAGCCGCCATGGAGCAGGAAGCACTCTGGGGGAAGGAGGAATGTGCTCGAGACCAGCAGGGAGTGAACAGAGAGGCTGACAGGCGCAGACGGGAGCTGCCAGCAGATGTGCAGCAGGGGTGACCAGATGCAGTTCTACTGCAGGGGTCTAACCCAGTCCCCAGCAGGTCCTGGGGTAGGGGCCGAGGATACGCACGTGGCAGAGCTGGTCCCGCTCGCACTCTGTCCTCACACCACTGCTTCCTAAGCAAAGCCTCCAGCCTTACTGGGAGTCTCCCAGCAGGAGGGGGAGAAAGGAAAAGCAAAGTGCTTTGGGGGTGAAGCTACGTGTGCAGAGCAGGGCTGCCATCCCGAGAGGGTCTGGGCTTCCTGCTCAGCTGTGTGGCCGCTGCTTGAGGCTTGACGTGGCTGCAGTGCTGCGGAAGATTTTAAGTGTTGCTCTGTCACACCACATAGACCAAAGGGACACCTTAGGGGCCAGGGCTGCGGGCTAACAGCCCATGACCCTGGCGATTTGAGAGCCGCGCCCTCTGACATGTCCATCGCCTCCGCAAAGTCTGTCCCCGCGGCCATCTAACGACAGCAGGCGCGTCAGCAGGAGGAAGCAGTGCTGGACGGGAGAGGGTTCCCTGCGCCCTTTACCAGGAGGAAGGCGGCTCGGGACACAGCAGCTTCTGATGCAGGTCATGCGTACAGAGGTACAAAGCGGACATTTGTACTTCAACATTATTCAGCTTCAACCTTCTATCCAACACTTATTTCAGTCTTTTTCAAACTGTATTTCTGGAATGAAAGTTTCAAGGTCCAATAGTAATCACAACATAAAAACCGTGAAATACAAAACCAAAATAAATACTAATATTCTGAAATTAATGGGTTAGTTTATTAGCTGTTTTAATAAAGTAAAAATTTGCTTACATAGTTATACACATGGGTGGAGACCCCTCAGGGATGATCACACAAAAAATGAGGCAGGCTAAGTACACCGGGCGGCTGACCCCAGGGAGAGCCTCGTCCACGGTGGGGTGAGGCGGCTCCCAAGCATCGCTGGCCTGAAGCTTCCCTTGCAGAATACACGGGGTCGGCTATTTTCGGGCTTCGCGGGGGATTCCTTCGCTGTGATGAGATTTACTCCAGGACCTCCTGCCCTTTTGGAGGCCTCTTCATTCTGGAGTAGGGACTTATGGTATCATCCATCACAAAATCGTACAGCACCTTCACCCAGGAGTTGTAGTGGGGCAGGTTGTCGTAGTATTCCGCTGCTATTTTCCTCACCTGGACAGGAAACAATACAGCAGGGTGAGCAGCGACAGCCAGGCCATCGAAGGTGACGGCTGAGTGATCCACACACACAGGGGAGGACCCAGCACCAAACCATCCAGGGGACAAAGCCTCTGCTCACAGCACTCCAGGTCTTCTGGGATTCTCCCCTGAAAGGACGATCTACAGGACACACTGCTCCCCCCGCACGCACACATACACAAACAGGCTTGCATCATAATCCACACTGCTTCGGGCAAAACCAGCAGCCCTCAGCTCATCTCCACCACTAGAGCAGGACAACACTAGCTTTGCACAAGCACGGGTCCAAGCAAGCAGCTGACTCCCAAAACTGCTGGAGACTGAAAGTGCATTAGCAATCCCAGTACAAAGAGGAAGGTGATGGTCTGTACCTGTTATGGACATATACTGAAAAGCTAATAACCTCCCTGCCATCAGGAGCTCCAAATTCTAGAAACTGTACTAAGCACGTGTCTGACTCAATTCGAGTGGTGGCATAATGAACCTGCGGATATCTGTGTACCCCGCAATGTTGTCACAAATGGAAAACTATACATTTAAAAGTTGTTTACGAAGTGTAAACGTCAGTAAAAATACTTGAAAGTTAGCCATGATGTAGGTCCAGGTGGAGCACCTGACTACCACGCACAAGGCCTTGGGTTCACTTCTGTATGCTGCTGCTCACGGCGGCGTGCACATATAATCCCAGGGCTCGGGAAGCCGAGACACCAGGATCAGCTCAGACCAAGAGTGTGAGAAGAGGCTGAGCAAAATAGCAAGACACTGTCTGAGACTGAAAAACAAAACAGAAACCCTACGATATAAACCGTAAAGTGAAGACGTTAAATCAAAACCGAGCTATTGCTGCAAATGTTCTAATACTGACCACAGTGACGGTTGCAGAACGCTGAGTATACGAGAAGCGCTGACGCAAACGCTTTCCGTGAGTAAGCTGCAGGTGAGCTACATTTACTAGAGCTGTTAAAAAGCACTTCACTACTGCATACTTCTTAATGACGCAGCAGACAGGACGTAACTACTATAAACTATGCCATAAACAGCAAGGGTCACTGAGGAAAGAACAAGATTCTCTTCAGCACGCAGCACAGAGGGCAGGAAAATTGAGATGCTGTGTGTCCCCTCAGCTGAGGCACGAGCAGGCACCGCGCGTGTCAGGAGCCTGCGGTCACACAGCCTCCGGACCGCGCCGCGGTTCCTCAACCTGCGCTGCTCCCGAAACCCGTAAGGGAGACCAGGGGCTCGTGGGGCAAACTCCTCAGCTGAAAGGGTGACTGCTTTTTCCTGAAACCATTTCCCTCCTAAAAGAGCTCCAGTCCCCAGCCCGAGGCTGCACACTCCCTGTGGGGCTGCTCAGGGCACAGCGCACTGCCCCGCCGCTCCCCGTCGTCCTCAGAGGGTGCTGAGCTGCCTCCTCCCCGGTTTCATTCTGAAAAGTGAAACCTGCTGAAAAGGTGAAAGCGGAGTGGAAGGAGCACTCGTGCCCTCGACCCGTTTCACCAGCGAGTCACCGTCTGCCCGTGCTCCTCCACGCGTGCCGTGTGTGACAGACCCACACGCTGCTCTCTTTGGGATGCACCGCGTTAAAAGTGAGTTGCACGTGTACGTGACAACCACGCCTACTGCAGGCATTTCATCTCTCAGTACTTCAGCACGCGACGCCAAGGGACATCGTGCTTCAGAGCCACTGGATCAGAATCACGCTGCAGCAATGTCACGCTGAGGCAGTATTACCTAAGACGCAGCCCAGACCCACAATTTCCCCAGTGACTGGAGGTATTTTACGGCTTTTTCTTTGCTAAATTGGGTACCAAAGCAGTATTCAAATGCTGTACTAAACTGTCACGCTGTGTCAATGTTTAAAAATTGGGGCATTTGTAATAGCATAAAGCCACTGGTTGGGGTTCCTTTAAAAAAAAAAAGAAGTTTTATGTACAGCATTAGCCATTTTACAATTGTGGCAGGATTTTTTTCTTAGTTTTTGTGAGATCGGGACTGTGTAGTCCAAGCTGGCTTTGAGCTCAACACATAGCCCAGGCTGGTATCTGGACTTTATAACAAAACCACCATATGAATTCTAGCCAACTTCTCATTTTAATAATGATGAAATTTCCATGAATGGGTATGAACTTCATAGAGGGATTTAGTTTTGTATTTCTGGGTTACTTCACTGGAGATCAGACTTTACACATGTTCCAATACAATCTTTAACTAACCCCAAAGCTTAAGGATCCAAGAGAACCCCTTTTTAAAATTAGGGTGCTATGTGTTACTTATTCGTATCTTTTTCTTTTTCGATGAACAGCTTAGATTGACAAACTATACTAGATTCCTTTTAAAATGACTCAAGTCAATTTTTATGATCACAGGAAAGTAAAATATGCATCAAATCCTTACTCACCAGTGGAAGGTTCTTTCCAGGAACATTGGGGAAGTCATGATGTTCATTGTGGTATCCCACATTGAAGGTCAGTAAATTCAGAGGCCCATAATATGAGTAAGTTTCATACCCCTTTAAGAACATGTAATGTTCGGCTATAAAATGTCCAGAAATCGGGTGTAAGCCCAGACCAAGAAGGGTTGCTGCCAACATGTAAATTAAAGATTTAATTCCTAAAATGTAGTAAACCAGAATGTCAAAAGTGATCTGGACCATGGTATTGATAATTTCAAGATTAGAAATTGGTTTGGGATTGATGAACAGAGGTCGAAAAGCATAAAAGAGGGGCTGAAGAATAACCCACACAAATTTTCTGAAAGTGGTACAAAAGAACCAGCCCTCAAAATCAGTAGGAATATCCACATCGATGCCATCAGCTCCAAGGTATCTATGATGATCCATGTGATACCTCTTAAAGGAAATTGAATATGGAACCCCAATGGGAAGATTAGCAACCATTCCAAACCAGCGATTCCACAGCGTCTTGTGGTGGCCAAAGGTGAAGTTGTGGGCAATCTCATGAATAGCTAGAGTCATTGAGTGGTTAATGCAGCTGCCAAAGACATAGGCCCAAAACACGACCCACTTCCAGTCCAAGTCTTTCACTAAGTAAAAGGCAACCAGCTGGATGAAAACCATCATCAGGATAATCCATATCAAGTTGGGATCAGGTTTCATCAACGATTTTATCTCTGGATACTTTGCTGTAAGAAAAACAAACAAAATCATATACAGAGAATAGCACATAATAATTCAGCAATGATTAAAAAAATAAATAATTCAGCAACTATAATTAAATTAACACAATAATTAATTTTTCTTCTCCAAATCATAACATTCTATTAAAAACTTTAGCCGGGTATGGTGGCTCACGCCTGTTAATCCCAGCACTTGGGAGGCTGAGGCAGGAGAAACACTGTGAGTTCGAGGCCAGCCTCGGCTACAAAGTAATTTCGAGGCCAGCCAGGAATACAGAGCAAAACCCTGTCTCAAAAAAGACCAAAACCAAAAACCAAAAACCAAAAACCAACTTTATCAAATATTTATCGACTATAGTAAATAAATATTCTTTAGTAAAGTTATACTATGACAATAAAAATTTGAGAACTTATGCAAAAAGTAGCCTCAACATCTAGAAGGTCCACATATTTTGTATTAAAGTATATTATCTGCTACCTTTAAACAGACCTTTATCTTATATAAACATCTTTAACTTATATAAGACATGATTAAATCAACACATCTGATAAAATGCATAATCTAGTTTCTCTTAGGCAGTCCAAAATCATCCAATGTATTTTCATGGTTTTCTCAAACCAGCTTACTCCATGCAATTCTGGACTGAATTTTTTTGGGTTTTTTCCGGTACCAGGAATTGAACTCATGACCTTGCGCTTGCCAGGCAGGTGCTGTGCTGCTGAGTTAAATCCCCAACCCCTCTGGACTGAATTCTGACAAGGCTGTACTCATATATAAAAATCAACAGTACAGCAGTGCCCATGTAAGGAAGCAGAGAGTGATCAACAATAGTGCAGAACAGTGCTGGAACAGCAACACACACAAGAATAGATGCCTTCGTCATCTCACACCCAACGCCAGCTGAAATGAATCACTGCTCTAACCATAAAACTAAAAAGAAAAAGCTGGGCATGGTGGCTTAAGACCATAGTCCCAGAACTAGAAGTCTCAAGCAGGAGGGCTGTCTGGAGTTCAAGGCCAGCCTGAACTACAAAGTGACACCCTACCCAACAGGGGAGGTGGGGCACAAAAGAAAACAATGAAATAAATCTTCGTGATGCCTAAAGCACAAATGATGAAAGACCAACAGATAAATTGTAGTACATTAAAACCTTTTCTGTTGCAAATGATACCATCAAAACAGTGAAAAGAATCCATACAATAAGAAATTATATTTGCAAATCATCTATCTCCTGAAGGAACTGTAACCAGAATATATAAAGCATTCTTGAAACTCTTACAATGAATAACCTAATTAAGCAATGGGCAAGGAGTCTGAGCAGATATTTCACCAAAAAAAAGACATGTAAATGGCCAGTAAGCACACCAAAGACACATAAATCTTTACTAATTTATATAAATAGAAAGCACAGGTGCAACATTATACTCACTACAATGGCTGTAATAATAAAAAGAAACAATACCAAAATATGGAGCAACTGGAACCCTCACGCACTGCAGGTGGGAATGTAATGTGGTGGGATGCTTTCAAAAAGTCTGGCAGTTCCTCAAAATGTTGCACACCAAATTGCCAATGACCCAGGATTCTACTCCTACCATCCATGAGAAATGAAAATATACATCCATATAATATCTTGCAAATAAATATTTATAGTAGCACTATTCAAAATAGATAAAAAAAAAAAAAAGGGAAACAGCCCAAATATCAACTGAGTTAAGTAAACTGTGGGACACCCATACAAAGGAATGATGCACCGACACATGCTATAACGTGAACCTTAAGTATTAAGTAAGAGGCCATCACAAAAGACTCAAGAATTATGACTTTGTTCACATGAAATGTCCTTCACAGGCAAATTTATAGAGACAGAAAGCAGATTAGTGGTTGCCTAGGAATAGGTATGGGGATTAGGAATTCAAGGATTCTCTCTGGGATAATGAAATATTCTAAAATTAGGTGGCAGTAATAGTTTCACCACTCTGAACATACTAAAAAATACAACTATATACTTTAAATGGGTGAATTTTATAATGTGTCAATAAGGCTGTTTAAAAACTACTTTCTTTGTGAAAGTACAGCAGTAAAGAACGAAATCCTTGTTATTTATTCTTACTTGATTTGCTAATATCAGGTCTTGTCCCTAGCCCTCTCAAACACACGCTTTTTTTCCCCTGATGGCACTGGGATTTGGGCCCAAGGCTTCTGACATGCAAGCAGGAGCTACCTCCAGAGGCCAATGTCTTTTAAATGGGATTTTGGAGAGATGGGGAACAGGCACTGGATATTGAGCCCAGGGCTGTCACACTGAGCTACATCCCCAGACACCCTTTAAAAAATTTTTTTGACACAGGGTTTTGCCAAGTTGCCTAGGGTGGGCTTGAACTTCTGATCCTTTTGCTTAGGTCTCCCAAAGTGATGAGATTACAGTATGTGCCACCACTGGCTCCTGTTAAATAGACTTTTAACATGAATTCTAAGTATAAACTTATTTTTGGTGTTTTTTTTTTTTAAATAAAAGAAGGAAAACATATTAACAGACATCCATTTACGAAACAGCATAAGAACAATACAAACAATAGAGTTACAAAGTGGTAGGAAATTAACAATGGTTGCTGTATTAGGTACTGATATCTTCAAAGTTGTTTCTCAGGGAAACAGAGACATGTAGGACTGATCAAAGTAGTAATCATTAACTGTTCCTTTTAGTAAAACAACAGAAGACAGAAGCACAACTATGTTAGCTATCCTGTATATACATACATACATAATTTCCCTTTCTTTCCCCACACCCCAGTTGCCCTTCACTTTTGAGCATTTTCCTTTCCTTTCACAGTATCTATCATACCTCCTAGTTTTCATTCACTCTTTCAGGTCTTACACTAGTGAGACAATACATTGCTTACACATGCAGGTCTGATTTATTTCACTTATGAGTATGGTCTCTAGTTGTGACCATTTACCTATAAAAGTCTCGAGTTTATCTTTTATAGCTGGGTAATATTCCATTATATAAAAGTACCACAATTTTTTAAATCCCATCTTTAATGGATGGACATTTGGGTTGCTTCCACAATTTAGCTATTACAAATTGCGCTGCTACGAAGATGGGTGCACATATATCGCTGTGATACCATGTTTTCAGATCTTCTGGGAAAATACCCAGGAGGGGAACAGCTGGATTGAATGGGACCTTTGGACCTAGTTTGCTGAGGAATCTCCAAACTGATCTCCACAGTGGTTTCACCAGTCTGCATTCCCACCAGCAGTGGAGAAGAGTTCCTATTTCTCCACAGCCTCGCCAGCATTTGTTATTGGTTGATTTCTTAATGCTGGATAGCTGGATACTCTTACTGGGGTGAGATGAAATCTCAATGTTGTTTTAATTTGCATTTCTCGAATGACTAATGATGTTGAACATTTTCTCATATATTTATTTGCCATTTGTATTTCTTTATCTGAGAAGTGTGTGTTCATCTCAGATGCCCATTTTTGGATTGGGTCTTTGAATTTGGGGGTGCTGATGTTTTTTAATTCTTTATATGTTCTAGATAGAAGACCTTTGTCCGAGGGACAGTCAGCTAAAATTTTTTCACTGTGTTGGGAATTGAACCCAGGGCCTTCTGCATGCTGCACACCCAATGCTATCACTAAGCAGCTACCTCCCCAGGCCCTAAATGTAAACTATTGTACATAGAGCTGGTCGTTAAACAAAAGATTTTATCGTCTTTCTTCTCCAAAAAAACCTGGCAAAAATACAGTATCTGTTATCATTTAAACATAGTTTAAACTAATCTCTAGAGTCTCATTTTTGCTAAGGTTATTCCACCTTATACCCCTGAAAAACTGAACAGCACTGTATCTAACCCTACTTGAAAATGTATTTTCATTAAGAAATACCTAGTTCTCTAACTTTCCAAGTGATACGGTTCAGTGAGTCTTTTACTCAGTCTGTGAGTAAAAGACTTGCAATTAGTACCTTTCTGCTTCCTTGATTTTTCTATTAAAGTGATAGTTAAACTCCAGGGTTTGGGAGTTTATTTCACAAAGTTGATACCAGACAAAAGCCATATGTAAATAAGGTACAGACAAATATATTCTCATATCAAGTATGTGCAAGTGAATTTGCGGAACATATTTTAACTGAGAGGGAGACAGGGAGGGGTGAGGGTGAGAGAGAATGGAGGGAGCGCGTGACCTAGAGCGCGTGTGCAGACGTGTGTGCAAGCGCGCATAGCATGGTGCAGTGGCGGATGCCTGGACTCCCAGATACTCTGAACGCTAAGGCAGGAGGACTGCAAGTTCAAGCTCAGCCATTTAGCGAGGCCCTGTCTCTAAGTAAAAACTAAAAAGGCCTGGGGATGTAGCTCAGTGGTCGGACATTTCTAGGTTCAATCCCAAGTACACGTCGTAATACTGTATTTCGGGGACGGGGCGCACAGCTCAGCGGTAGAGGTCTTCACGAGCCGCAGAGGCCCGGCTTTGATCCCCAGGGAAACAACCCACTTCGATGTGCTCTATTAACTCTTGTGGTGAAAACACGAAATTTCTAAATACTTTTGCAAAACCCGGGGCTTCCGTTTTTCTTTCACTGGGCAAATGAATGTGCAGAAGAAAAAAATGGGGAAATGGTGTGTGAGCCGGAATTCCTCATATTCGATGCTGCAACCACCGGTTTTCCTGATTTTCAAAGTACTGTGTATTAGAAGTTAAAAGCATCCTGCGGGCACTGAACCAGTGGGTCTCAAAGCTGAAGCCCCGTCTGGACAGCTTGGCTAGAGCCGATCTCAAAAACAAAACACAAAAACCGGGCTCGCGGCCCCGGGCGGCGACCTCCCTCCTCAAGGAGGCATCCTTCTCACCTCGGTTTCGAAACGCAGCCCGGCGGGGGAGCCGGGACGGCGCAGCCGGGCCCCGCTCGGCTCACCGGCCCGCACCCGCGCTCCGCCCC
>NW_004955520.1:1148708-1150164 GCF_000276665.1 Chinchilla lanigera
CCGCCGTCCGCAGCGGGGTGCTGCGCCGCGGGAGAGGCCTTCCCCTCGCCCCCACGGGGAGGGTGGTGGCGCGCCCTTCCGTTGTGGCCCTCTCCCGGCCGAGCGCTCGCGCGCCCTGGCGTCTGAGTCACGAAGGCCTCGTCCGCACCCACACCCTCTTCCGGAACGACGCGCCTCTCGCTTCCGAGGCGGTGAGCGCGTGTGCATCCGAAGACCCTCAGCCGGAGGCGCAGCTCGCAGGGAGAGGGCACCCCGGCTGAGCCGGCAGAAGGCGCGGGTTCCGTCCCCAGCACCAAAAATAAAAGAATAAAAAATGAAGGGAAGAAGTGCTCACCAAGGTTACAGAGACAGCCAGACACGCGCGCGCACACACACACACCCACGCACCCCGTTGGTGTCCCGGGTCACAAGCTGGTGTGGAGAGCTGGGCGGACGGTGGGCGCCCCGGTACCCCGATCTGAGTGGGGAAACCCAGCGAGACAGCTGGGTTCCTTAAAAAATGAAGGGAAAGCCTAGATTAACAAGCTGAAAAGAATCAACCAGTGCGATGTGTTGCCCTCGTTTAGATTGATGCAGATAGTCTAAAGTTTTAAAAAATGAATAGGTCCCTTCATTCAAATACCGAGTAGGAGAAAGTGTTACATTACAGTATTATGATATACTTTCTTAAATGAGTTACCTTTTAGATTCATATCAGAAAAAAAAGAAACAGTGTAAAGTAGCGCAATTAACCATACGAATTTATGCTATCCCACCACTAAAAAAAAAAATGCAGTTTTTTATGTAGTAATGTGAAAATATTACTTCTAAAATGGACTGTTCAGTGAAAAACAGCAGGCCTGAAGGGGTGTGTATACTCCGTGTACAGTGTTTAAAGACACCCCAAGAAATGGTTACATGGTAGTAAAGGTTAGGAAGGAGTTTTTCCCCCATTAAATCCTGTTTGAAGTGAAAAAAAATGTGGATTGTGAAAAAGATTTTGACATTCTAATGAAAAGATATGAGCTATAAAATTGTTAGAGATTGAAATATTATTACATATAGGCATGATGCTGTTTGTTTATTTGTTTTGAGAAGGTAACACTATGTAGTTCAGGCTAGCCTTTAACTCACCATGTACCCTAGGCTGGTCTCCAATTTGAAGTGATCCTCCTGCCTCAGCTCCAGAGTGCTGGGATTATAGATGTGCATCACCAAATTCAGCTGGGAATTCTTCTTATGTGCATGTATAACCAAAAACAGTGAACTAAGAGAGTTTAAACAAATAAATACAATGCTTTGAAGTTTTCAAAATTCTTAATGTTGTCCTGAATGATGGTGTACGTCTGTAATCCCAGCATTCAGGAGTCACAGGCAGGCAGATTGTGGAAAGTTCAAGGCCAGGCTGGGCTATATAGTGAATTCAAAGCCAGCCTGCACTGTGTAGTGAGATCCTGTCGCAAAAAAAAAAAAAAAA
>NW_004955520.1:1150264-1167163 GCF_000276665.1 Chinchilla lanigera
ATATATATATATATATATATATATATATGTAAATGAAAAGTTCTTAATGTGCTATCTACCCTTCACTTCTTTTCGTCACTCTATCCAGATGGTCCATAATGAAGTAGTCATACCAGTTATTCTGGAAGGACTATACCCTTTGCTGCTAAAAGACAGCAAATCTGAATAATCCCTGATGATATTAGGAAATCTCAGATGAGATCAGTCAGACTTTTGAAATCAAGGAGTTCCCTCTCCATTTGTTTATTTTCATTGGCAAATCATTTTATAACCAAAATATACAGAAAGGTACTAACCCATGGGAAGCTTTTCAACTTTAATTCACAGAAGAGAAATACAGAAAAATCTTTATTCACTTCAATTCATCACAAAAATTTAATGTCCTCTGTCTCTGAACACTAAGTAACAAACTCCTCCACTTACGAGTCACTTACTAATAAACATCTCTTATTTTGCAATGTATTACTGGATTAGAAAATTCAGACATTTAAATTTACCCTTAAACAATTCACAAGTTCATGTGTAACTGTTACCAGGTTCTGGGGTGTAAGAGTCTCCTTCTGGAGGCGGTTTCTAGGTTTTTTCTGTCCTGAGCAAAGAACTGGTCAAGACAAACAGACACAAGCTGTAGCAAAGTTTTATTAAAGGCAGGAAAAGAAAAAGGGTCTGTAGAGCGAGTTTGGGCCAAGTAAAAATAGGAAGAGAAGTCCACCCTACAGCATGAGGGCAGCCACGCGCGAGAGAACACAGTGGAAAAACTCAGTGTGGGTGGTCCTTTTTGTATCACCCACTTCTCAGGCTAACATTAGGTCTGTGCCATCCTATCGAAAATGTACTCGAGTTCTCGTGAGAAGTCCACATGCAGGGCTTTGAGAACTGCTCTGCTTGTCTGTCCTGGGATTTTGTAAGGATCAGGGTCATGTCTACTCTCACAACAGGCTTTGCCACACCCTAACCCTGTCTCTTCTCTCCGCCTCACCCACTGTCCTTGCCCTGAGGCATCCCTGGGTGCAGCCACTCCTGCCTGGGGTCGGGAGCACTGTGCTCCCCTCCTGCTGGTGTCTTAGTACCACAGGGTCTGCAGTCTCTGAGTCTACAGCTGAGCTCCTGATCTGTGTGCAGGCCTAGTGATTTGTCCTTAGGCCCGAGGGTGTAGACATGCCCCTAAAGGATTGTTAACCAGCTGCTTTAGCCGCTCGCTGCAGTGAGACAGGTGGTCTGGTCATCAGAGGATAGTTGAGCCATCAGGCCTCTGCCAGTCTGCCTCTCATGTGTCCTGGAATGCAGAATTGGGGGAAAAAGCAGACCGAAGAAAGAGATTATATGATGGTCTTAAGCAGAAAAGGGGTTTTATAGAATTCAGTGTCCAATAGCATTATCTATGTAAGGCCCAACAGAGGTGAAGTGTCAGAATAAAATGAGAGGATTTCACAAGGTTGCTAGAAGGCCAATTAATGCACAAAAATATTTTGTGTTTTTACACACCAGCAACAGCCAGTTAAAAGTTGGAATCAAATAGAAAGCATTTTGCTGGGCATGGTGGTGCACGCCTGTAATCCCAGCAGTCAGGAGGCTGAGGCAGGAGGATTGTTGTGAGTTTGAGACCAGCCTGGGCTACAAAGTGAACTCAAGGCCAGCCTGAACTGCATAGTGAGACCCTGTCTCAGAAAGAGAGAAAGAAGGCAGGAAGGAAGGAAGGAAGGGAGGAAAGAAAGAAGGAAGGAAAAGAAGAAAAAAGAGAAATATAGCATTTATGAATACATAAAAATTTACCCTGAAACAAATCTGACACAGAAGGTGGAAGGCCTTCCAGCCCAAATGCTAACCTCTGTGGGGAGGCTCATAGGGTGTACAGTGTTCTGCCAACGAGCGGCGCCCAGCCCCGTGACATTAACACCAGATTCAAACACATCAAAGATTGAAGAACTAGACCATGTACAGAGGCTGCAGGGATAAACATCATGAACATCCTTTCTCCCCACTCCCAGTTAGTCTAGCTACAAATTCAGTGCAATTCTAACCAAACTCCCAAGTGGGTTTTTGTTGGAACTTGATAAACTGGCTTTAAAATTGATATGAAAGAGTAAAAGAATGAAGAACCATCAATACCAACCCAGAGGCGAGCAAGGTAAGGGCACTTACCCTGCCAGATGTTAAGAATTCTTAGACTACCCTTTTACAGGTGGACATGTGCTGGGCCCTGGGAAGCTTGAGGTGGGTGGAGGGGTGAGGGAGAGGCTCTGGCTTGTCCCTCCCTTCATTGTTCTGGTGTCTCCCAGTCGCCCATTGACCTGAGGACCAGGACCTATGCAAGGCAGAGGACTGGCAAGGATCTGGTGGCAGCCCAGGATGAGGAGAAATGTTCACCCATGTCACTTAGCAGGAACACATGAATCACACCCACAGATTCTCACTTCCCAAGCAGATCTCTGTCCTCTGAAACTATAGTAACTGGCTTTGCAGATTTCTGGGAACCCCTTCTTAACACCCCTGGAAATTGCCCTAAGTACACGTTTTGGTTTGTGTCTAGATGTTCCCCCAAAGCCTCATACAGTCGTGGGGTGGGCTTCTAGAGTTCATCATTGATTCATGGTCCAATGCTGGGATTATGGCTGTGATTATGGCTATACCCACACTGGGGTGAGTAGCCTGCATACACTATAAGGGAGGGAAAGAGCCTTGCTCTTTCCACTTCTCCCTTTTTGCTCTTGCTGCTTTTGCTGTTTTCTACCCTCATTCACTGATGCCCTCTGCCATGTGCCACCCTGCCTTGGAGCCAGCCAAGTATGGACTGAAACCTCCACAAACTAAACCTTTCTTTCTTTAATTTGGGTGTCAGCAACAAGAGAAATTTCTCAGCAACAAGAGAAAAGTAACCAAGACAGAATTTGGTACCAGGAGTGGGGTCACTGCTGTGACTATACCTGATCATATGGCTCAAGAGCCTTTGGGAATGGCTTGTGTGAAGAATTTGGAAAGGTTCAGAGATGTCACCTGAAAAACTGGAATGCCTTATTCTGATCTGTATGGGAGATTCTGGTCAGAGTTCAGAAGACCAGAAAGCTGCGAGAAATCCTGCCAGTAAAGACCAGGTTTGAGAGGTTTCTGCTGGGAAGAAGGACTGCATTGGCTGCTGGACTCCAGATGATGTGTGTTATGGGTTGGCAAGAAGTTTTTCTGCATTTTGCTTGTGTCCAGAGACTTTGCCTGAGACTAAGATTAAGGGTGGTGGACTAATTAATCCGGCAGAAGAAATTTCAAGGCAGTCTCTAATGTTGAGGCTCTGGCATGGCTATTGTTGGGGGTTTTTAGCCAGATTTATGTTAAGAATCAAGAGCAAAGAGCTCAGCAGGATGATTTAAAATATTGTGAGTTTGGCAAAAAAACAAAAACAAAAACAAAACCTCCAGTAAAACTGCGAACTGCAAAGATAGAGCTGAGGAGAACTCAATTGATGAGAATGAAAAGATGGCCTGAGAGCATCACAAGAAGCAGCAAGGCTCTACCCTTTGCAGTCTCAAAACTGCAAAAGTGAAAGACTTTGCTTTAAGAAGAAAGCTGCAGAGTGCCATGTTCCAGAATGATGGTGGTAGCTTCACCAGGTTCCACAATGGCAGCAGCAGAGAGAATTTGTTCCTCAGAGTCAGGTTTAGAGTGCTCAGTGATCCAGGCACTCAACCCCTAAAGCCAAGAGAGAAGAAAGCCTGGCTGCTGCTCCCGCTGGCAATGGACCTTGGCATCATCCATGGGGTGATGGTTTTAGGCACATGCAGAATGCAGTTCTGAGGTTTAAAAGGCCTCCACCCAGATTTCAGAAGAAGGCCTGGGAGGCCAGACAGTGTGCTTCTGAGAGGGCAATATGTGAAGCTGTAATGGTGAAGCCAAAGGTGCAGTGGAGACCCCAGAAGTTTGGAGAAGCCACGCATGTGGATTGTCTGAGGAAAACTGCAAGGAGGAAGTAGAGTGGGCCCAAGAGAGAAGCCATGGAAGCTACAGCCACCAGAAATGCCATAGAGCCACGTGGAGTTCACACTTTGCCAGAGATTGCCTTGGATGCTGCCCGTGGAACAATAGGACTTAATGTTTGCCCTGCTGGGTTTTGGACTTGCTTTGGTACCATTCCTTTGTATCCTCCTGTTTGTACTTTTTGGAATGGTAATGTTTATCTTATGCCACTGACTGTTGGAAGTGGCTAGCTTTTCATTGGTACAGGGGCTCACAGGTAAGAGTTTGCCTTACATCTCAGAGGAGACTTGGGACTTGGACTTTTCAATGCTGTAACTGTTAGGACTTTGGCAACTCTTAGGGATGAACTAAAATGCCTTTTGCATAAAGGGATGTGCATGAGTCTGGGGACCACAGGTGGAATGTTATGGTTTGTGTCTGGATGTCCCCCCAAAGCCTCATGCAGTCATGGGGTGGGCTTCTAGAGTTTGTGATTGATTCATGGTCCAATGCTGGGATTATGAGTGTGAGTGCTATATCCACCCTGGGGTGGGGCACCTGCATACAATATAAGGGAGGGAAAGAGGCTTGTTTTCCCCTCTTTTTTGCTCTGGCTGCTTTGCTGTGTTCCACCACCATGAGCTGTTGTCCCTTTGCCATGTGCCACCTCCCTTGGAGCCAGCCGAGTACGGACTGAAACCCTCACAAACAGTAGGGGCTGGGGAGGTAGCTCAGTGGTACAAGCGCCTGCCTGGCAAGCGCAAGGTCATGAGTTCGATCCCTGGTACTGCAGAAAAAGAAAAAAAAAAAAACCTTCACAAACTGTGAGCAAAATAAACCATTCTTTCTTTAATGTGGGCATCAAACTCACAATATTTAGTCTCAGCAGTAAGAGAAAAGTAACCAAGACAAGGCATAATGCAAACAGAGAAATGCCCAAGGAAACCCAGCCCTGAGGGAGAACAGCAAGTGTGTCAAGATGGCAGAAGTGCCCCTCCAGGAAGGGGTGGCCGTTGTGACCAAGTTCCATCCCAGGCTCCTGGGTGGGTGATGGCATCTCCCTGAGGGCAGGGGCCATGCTTCTCATCCTCCACCTACCCGTGGGGCAGGGCTGAAGCCCAGCAGTCGAGGCCCTGCTCGCCCTCCCTGACTTGGAAGTGGAGTGGAGGCCCTCTCTCTGCCTGTCCACCTTCTGACTCCCAGATGTGATGGGGGAAGCAGTGTTCCTCCCATTCCATTTCTACCTTGTAGGTAGCCAACCAGGGGCTGGAGCCTTTGAAATTCTGAGCCAAAGTATTTTAATTTATTTAATATTTTATTCCTTTAAATTATGTATATCAGTTATTTTGTCCTGGTAATGGGAACGTGACTAATACAAGATTGAAACTGTCTATTATTATTAATATTATTATTATTACTATTGTTATTATTGTGGTGGTGGTGGTGGTGGTGCTGGGGATTGAATCCAGGGCCTTGTATATGGTAGGTATGTGGCCAACCACTGAGCTACATCCCCAACTCCTAAACTGCCTACCCGCTCCCCAAAATGACATCCAAAAAACAGGAAGTGTGGCTGAGGCACAGTGAAAACTGAGGTATAGAAACTCCTGTGAGAGGGCCCTGATGTCAGGCTTAGCAGAGTCTTCAAAGTCTTCAAATATGTCCAAAGGACCAAGGAAAATCTTTAAGAAGGAAGGTGTGCAGATAATGTCTCATCAAACAGAGAACATCAGGAAAGAGATGGAAATTACAAAAAGGTGCAGAGGGAAGATCTGAGGTTGAAAACCATGGTTCTCAGTCTGTTTGGGCTGGTGTAACAGAACACTGAGGCAGGAGAGTAGGACATGGCAAAGCATCTGGGCAAATGTGGGTGACCTGTCAGTCACCGAGATCCAGGACATGTGCAGAAGCTCTGTCCTGGACCAATCAGAGAATGCTATCTTCAGTTCTTCTGGCACAAGATCAAACAGGTTTTTGATAGGATGGCCTGGATCTGATCGTGGAGTTGGGGTATTGTGGTCATTGGTCTTGTGGTCATGGCCTTCTTTCTCAGTGGCCTGCTCTGCATACAGAGCGTATTTCCTTTTCTACATTAATGGGGCTGCACTCACCTGCAGAGCACTTATTTTCAGGGCACTTCTCCCTTCTTTTCTTACCTTCAATATCTTTAATAAATGTAAAACCCCACTACTTTATTTCCTGGCTAATTCTTCGTTCAACAAGAGTTGGGAAGGAACCCCTGAGAAGGAGTCTACAGCCCCCCAGTACCCCACTAACAATACCATAAGGGGACTCACATAGCAAACACTGACTTCTCACAATTCTGGAGGCTGGGAAGTCCAGGATCAAGGTGTACACTGATTCGTGTGGTGAGGACTACGTCCTTGCACACCTTGAGGGTGGGCAGCTCTTTCACAAGGACACTAAACACACTAGGGACAATGAAATGTGATGACTTGTTACCATCCCACCCGTAGTGGATTGAAAACTGGTGGTCAACTTCTAACCCCCAGCTGAACTGAGTAAGCGTGGTGCTGCATGTGGGAGGCCCACCTGGGGATTGTTGCCAGCAGCATGAGGCAGAACTGGAGAAAAAGGAGGCTGTTGGGAGCTGAGAGAGGCTGTTGGGAGCTTGTAGAAGCTGTAAGGAGCTGTTGGTTGTTTTGGAGGAGCTTATCATGCTGGCTTTCCTGATGAACTTGGCTGTTTTCATCTTCTAAGGATCTCAGGATCTCGTTGGCATTGCGAATAGCTTTGGTTCACTTTGGGGGAGCTCTGGTCCTCACTTTGAGCATCACTCCTGGCTTCGGAGGGGAAGATGGTGCACTGCTGGTCTCCTAGAGAAGCTTGCTGTGTTGGCTTCCCTGATGGGAACTCGGCCCTCTTGATCATCAGAGGAGCTCGGGACCTCACTGTTGCTGAGGATGGCTGTGGTACCTTTCGGGGAGCTCTGGTTCTTCTGAGCATCACTTCCTGGCTCCAGTGCAGATCCCTCAGCCTGCTAGCACAGCCCCTTCATCCTGTTGGCACAGACTTCCTAGATTCTACCACTGACCTCTGGGCCTTCGCAGAGCAGATCCATGGAACAGGCCTGCATGAGACATTGTTATGGGCTCTGGGCTTCCACTTGGATTCGTGGAAGGCATTGTTATGAGCTCTGGGTCATCAGCAGGACTTATGCAGGACATTATCGTGGGATCCAGGTCCTCTGCTGGATTCTTGGTCTGTGGTGTGTGGACAGATTTCCTGCACTCTTTTGTATATCATTCTTTGGGTGACTATTATAAATAATCTTATAAACTATGTGTCCTGTATTATATTGTTTCTCCTTGCAAAAAAAAAACAAAAAACCCCAAACCATAACACCACCCTCACATGTATGTTTTCTTGCAGAGGTGGAGACAGAACCTAGGGCCTAATACATGCGAGCCCAGCGCTTTTTCTCTGAGCTGCATCCTCTGATTTCTTCAAACTACATTTTTAAACCAAAGAATTGTCCTTTGTGCCATCCATCAAAAACTAGTGAAAAGGGAACTGTCATGATCAAAATATAAAAACGGGCGGGACATACAGGTTAATGAGATGGGGAGGTACTGCTAGTTTTGAATCCTTAGGGTTTCAGCTCGGGGCTATGAGGAAAGCTGTGGATAGTGGGGATGGCTCTACAACTTCCTGGGTACCCTTCGTGCCTCTGAATTATATGCTTAAAAATGGTTACAATGGTGAATTTTGTTGGGTATATTTTTACCACAATAAATAATAATAGCAACTCAGAGAAATGCAGAACTTCATTAATCTTGTCAACGAATATGTAATGAGAGTACCAGTGGGGAAAGGATAAGAAGATTGAAAGCCATCTAAATTTGATGAAAAACTAATTTTACACATCCAAGGGACTCAGTGAAGTCCAAGCAGGATGAAACAAAATAAAGAGCTCAAGTCAAGACACTGCACAATAAAATAAAAGGCCAAAGACAAAGGTGAAACCTTAAAAAATGAGAAAAGTGACACCGCAGACAGGGAGCCCCAGCAAGACACACAGGGGACTCTCAGGGAGCGCCAGTGAGGACTGTGGAGGGTGGGGTCCAGGCAGTTGTCTTGTGTCCTCACAGCTGGATCCCTGCACCCCATCCAGTGCCGGGGGAGCCTCGCTGGGTGTGGACTGACCGTCCCTACCCCACGGCATGGTGGTGGCGGTGGCGGCAGTAGTGAGGCCTTGGGACTTGCCCTTGAGGAGGTCTAGGGCTTGGACACCTCCACCAGGAGGCCAGCACGTCCTCTGTGCACCTCCTGCAGCCCAGAGGAGTGGCCGGCCAGCCAGGCCCAGAAACCCAGTGTGCGCCAAAACGAACACTTCCTCTTTTTTCAGTACTAGAGGTCGAACCCAGTCCACAGAGCTGCATCCCCACCCCTTTGTACTTCTGGTTTTTCAATGTGGGACAAGGTCTTGCTAAGTCACCCATGTTGGCCTAAGGTAATTTATGTTCTTCCTGGGTCAGCCTCCTACGTAGCTGGGGTTAAAGGTGTGCACCACAATACTCAGCAAACCTTTCCTTGTTTTAAGTTGATTTATCTGAGTATAGTCATGAAGATGGACTAACAATGGCCCTAAACTGTCAACCAGGGGCCTGAGCCAAAGTGAACGAACGCTTTTACTTTATAAGCTACCTGGTCTGTAAGACTGTGTTACTATCAGCAGAAAATGAACTAATACAGCATATTCAAAATAATGAAATAAAAACTGGTCAATCAAAAAATCTTATATCTGACAGAATTCTTTTGAAAATAAAGATATTTCCAGATAAATAAAAACTGAGAAAAACTATTGCCCGAAGTTCTACTTAATAAAAGTTCTTTGGGGAGGAAGCAAGTGGCCCCAGAACAGCCGCCACATGAAAAGCCCAGAGCCCACCAAGGCCACGGTGCAGTGAGAAGCCGCAGACACGCTTATTTCCTCTCCTCTTCCTCTCAGTTTAAAAATCAGTGTACAAAACAACCTGTGTGTAGTTCCCACATACAGCTGTATCGGTGACACACAGAAATGTAAAGTATTTAACACTGTGGCAGTGTACCTCCGCATGGGGACGAGGAAATGAAACCACGCCAGGTCCAGCCCCAGGAACCACGAAGAGAACCATGTGTGGGGTATAACAGGCCTTCATAAAATGTCGTGCTCTGATCATAGTGGAATGAAAAAAATGTTTTGAAATTTACAAATATGTGGAAACAAAACAACAGTCTTATATAAACAATGAGTCAAAGAAAGCACAGGAAAATTAAAAAATATTTTGAGATGAATGAGTAAAATTATGGCACACTTTTTGGGTGCAGCAAAATCAGACCTTAGAGGCTCACTGACAGCTATAGGGGTGTGTATGTGCATATGTGTTGTAGATCGCAAATCAGTAACCTTACCTTCTACCCTAAGAAATCGGAAAAGGAAAAGGAAATTAAACTCAAAGAAAGCAGAAGGAAAAAAAAATAAAAAGATTAAGATGGAAATCAAGGACCAGGGATATAGCTCAGTGGCATAAGCACCTGCCTGGCAAGCGCAAGGTCCTGAGTTCAATTCCTGGTACCAAAAAAAAAAAAAAAAAAGGAAATCAATAAAATATTTATTTTTTGTCTTTTTGAGACAGGGTCTCACTATGCAGTTCTGGATGGCCTTGAGCTCACTTTGTAGCCCAGGCTAGTCTCAAACTTGCAACAATCCTCCTGTCTCAGCCTCCCAAGTGCTGGGATTACAGGCGTACACCACCACAACTGGCAATAAACTATTTAAAAAGTCCAGAAAATAAACAGAAAAGGTTTATTTTAAAGATCAATAAAACTGGCATGTAGATTGAAAAAGAAAGAACATTAGAATTACTAATATTGGAAAGACAGAGGGCTATTACTATCAGCTTTAAAGAAATAAGGACTTAAGTGCTGTGAACAATTGTGTCAACACACTGGACGCCTTGCATTAACTGGACAAACACAGCTACCAGGAAGAACCAGATGGTGTGGCATAGTGGCACAGGCCTCGTGCCTAACTAAACAAACTTGCAAAGGCCAGCACACCAGAGAGGCACAACCATGCCTGCTGAGATGAGAGGGCAGGCAGTCACACTGTCAGTCAGGAGGATGGAAAGGGTGAGGCGTCTCGATGTCCAGGGATGGTGTCGTGGTTATCTGTGTTCTGGCCTCTCAGGTGAGATCCACTGGCCATCAAGCACTGATTTCTGTAGTATGCACTTTGTTTTCTTCTCATTCTTTAAATTATAAATACGTATTTTCAGGGCCAGGGATGTAGCTCAGCAGCATAAGTGCTTGCCTGGCAAGCCTGAGGTCATGAGTTCGATTCCCGGTACCAAATACATACATACATATTTTCATATACTACTGCTTATACTGTATTCCACAATTAAACATAAAATTAGAACAACAAGGGGATAATGGGATTGAAACAGATTAAGATATGTTAAAATTATGTACTGGTTTCCTAAAATAATCTCCACCATCATGTAATATTAACATGCACTAATAAAATATAAGTTGAGAAACTAATTTTATTTATGGTGCATTTCACAATAAAAAGTTTTTTCCTGAGACAGGGTCTCACTATGTAGTCCAGGCTGGCCTTGAACTCATTATGGAGCCCAGGCTGCCTCCAACTCGTGGCAACCCTCCTGCCTCAGCCTCCCAAGTGCAGGGATTACAGGGGGCCACAATAAATTGTAAAATGAGAAAATAAACATTTTAATGAGAGAGGCGTTTTATTGCATGCTGTAAATATTTGTATTATTGGCTCATCTAGGACTCTGAGAGTCAAGACTCCATGGCCCGCCCTTGCCAGAGGCTGTGTGATTCCACAGTCCCCAAGCACTGCTAATTCTAGTGTTGTGGACTCCTGGGACCTGACATCGAATTTGAAGGGTACAACAGCATGTTCTAAAGTTCCTGGGCAGATATACAAAAAGGCAGCAGGAAGTGAGAGGAAAACACTAAACAGCTCACATGTGTTGGTGACAAGGTATTACAGAATGAAGTGTCCTCCCAGAGGAGGTGGGGGGACTGTACCAGCGCTGAGTCAAGGGTCTGAATTCTACCAGGAATGAGATCGGCTCAGGCAGAATGGACAGACTGCCCAGTAGAATGGATCCTACTGTTCAGGTGCAAAGGACAGCACTTAGAAGGGCAGCATTTCTGTGACAGGTGCTGCAAGCCTTGGGTCCCCACTTCCTCCCCAGCCTGCCCCTTGTGCCTGGGCTGAGCCCAGGGCCTTCTGCATGCTAAGCATGTGTTCCACACTGTAGAAAAACATTCACTTTTTTAGTCCTCATGAAGAACCAGCAGCTGGTAATATGGAAACGAAAGTGGGCTTTGGACAGAGACCAGAAACAGGGCCTGGCTGAGCTGGAGCAGCCTCAGCTGTCCGTCCCATATCCAAGGCAGTGGCCACCGAGGACCCCAGAGACAGAGGGGAGGCTGCGGCTGGGGCTCGGGGGTCACACATCCTGCTGGTCTGAAGTAAATACAAAACCTTGGATATGAAAAGCTTCCTTGAAGATTCCCTCTACTTTAATTTTGATATTACTTTGCTATCATAAATGGGATGTGCCCAAGCCCCCTGCTGACTCTAGCGTATTTAACTGTTAAAGATTTTTGAGGATTCCTGTTAAATACCCAGAGCTGACTTGGAACTCAGAATCTATAAAGGAAACATTAAAATAGAAAGGAAGCAGGGTGGTGACAAGAGGCCTTCCTGTCACACAGAAAGGAAGTAACATCCTCTTCGTGCCAGTGGGGAAAATGAACACCCTCCCACTAAACCACACATAAGGCAGAAAGGTCTCTACTTCCATTCAGCACTGGGTAGGAAACTTAAGCCAGCGCAATAAGGCAAGAGACCGCCCCCCACCCCCACCAAAAAAGGACACATACATTGGGAAGTAAACAATAAAACTTGTTATTTTCAGATGACAGATTCGCTTAAAATTGTATGATATCTGTAAAAGGCTTACTAGAAGTAATGCATGAGTTTAGCAAGGTCACTGGATACCAGGTCAATAAACCAAAATCAATGGCACTACTATATGATAGCAAGAAGCTGCCTGAAGTCCAAACTAAAGGAAAAGATCCACTTGTGAGCACATAAAAAACATGAAATAGGGATGAATTTAGTGAAATAGGTGTAAGACCTATATGGTGAAAACTCACAATATTATTGAGATAAATTAAAAAAGACCAAGATAAATGGAAAGATATACCATTCTCATAGAACTAAGGTATAAAATCTACCCAAATGGACTTAAAGATTTGGTGCAATCACAATATAAATCCCAGTAGCTGTCAAACTGATTCTCACACTGGGCATGGTAGCCTGGGCCTATAATCTCAGTACTTAGCGGGGCTGAGGGAGGAGGACTGCTGTGAGTTTGAGGCCAGCCTGGGCTACACAGTGAGTTCAAGGCCAGTCTAAACTACATAGCAAGACCCTGTCTCAAAAAATTAAACCAAACCAACCAAACAAAGAAATTGATTCTCAAATTTAGAAAGAAATGCAAAAGGTCTATAATAGCTAAGACAGTTTTAAGAAAGAAATTAGAAGATTTCAAAGTACTGAATGTCAGGGTTATATATCCTGACAAAGCTACTGTCATTGAGAGGGCGGTATAGGTGCAAGTGCAGACACAGATAAACTCCTCAGGCAGTCTGCAGATGGCCCAGAGGTTCTGGCAACTGGAACTAGGTCATTTAGTGGGAAAGGGCAGTATTCGGCACTTGTTGCTGAACAATTGAACATTCATATGGAAAAACAATAAAACTGCACTTTTTGTACACTATACACAAATTATTTAATCAAAACAGGTTTAAGCCTTAACAAATATGATTTAAAACGGTAAAATCATCAGTAGAAAACACAGGAGAAAGCCCTGGTAGCCCTGGGGTACACTAACTTTTTCTTAGGATGAAAAAAGTAGAAATTGTAAGAAAAACACTTGAAAAAACCAAATTTCATCAAAATTAAATATTTTTCTTTTCAAAACACTCTTATGAAATAAAAGCAGCTGTGAATTGGGGGAAATAACTCACATTGCACACATCTAACAAAGCCTGTATGTGGCACACACACAGAACTTGTATGCAATGATGAATCAGTTCCCAAAGATAGGCAAGAAGATCTGAAGATGCTTCACTGAAGAAGATATCCAAGTGTCCAATAAATTAGCACAAGAAAGTTGTTTAGCATCATTAGTCACCAGGGAAATGCAAATTTAAACCATAACCACCTGTCCACTGCACTGACTAAAATAAAAAGTCACCCTTCCTCGGCTGGCTGTGCGGAGGGCACCGATGTGACCAACGTGAGCAAAAGGGTGTCATCAGGGCTTCCTTGGGAGCCCAGGAAGCTGGGAGCCCAGCAGACTGGACAAGGAGCAAGCCGGCTGGGCACATGCTGCTGTCCTCTGCGGAGGCTGATCCAGGCACAAGCTGTCTCGAGGTGCGCACCCGTCCCTCCAGGCTGGCACTGGGTCAGCTACAGTGCCAAGAGCCACAGGGCAGGTGGGAGGACTGGCGCCGTGCCCGGACACAGCCAGGTGCCAAGACAGGGCCCCTGTGTTCTCCAAACCCTAGGCGGGGGTCTGTAGAACTCAGGACAGGACCAGGATGGGGCCACAGACTGACACCTCAGGGAAAGGTGACATTTGGAAAGGATTGCCAGGCGGGTGGCAGCTGCCAAGAAGAAGCACTGCAAAAATCATTCTGCGCAAATAACCGCCCCATTTGTGAAGAGGTCCTGGCAGTTAATTATCCACGAGGATATGCAACAATGGGCCTGCTCTCACATTCTTAATGGGAAGGTAAGATGTTCCGGTCATTTTGGAAAACAAGTTGATTTTCTTAGGGAGTTCCCACACAACTCTCGGCTGTTCCACTCCAAGGTACTTTCCCTAGAGAAATGAAAATGTGTTCATGCACAGATTTGTACGTGCTTGCTGGGGCAGATTCATGCATACGTGCCCAGAACAACTAACCTGCCCATAAGCAGGAGACGGGATAAACAAATCCTGGTATGTGAATCCAAGGGCAGAGACACTGCTGATGTGCACCCGCAGGTCAGATTCCCAGAAACATGGTGCTGAAAGAAGGAATCTAACTCCAAGACCACAGGAGAAGTGGCTCCTTCTACAAGTGTAGCCAGGTGTGGTGGCGCACACCTGTAATCCCAGCACTCGGGAAGCTGAGGCAGGAGGACTGCTGTGAGCTCCAGGCCATCCTGTACTACAATATAGAGACCCTGTCTCAAAAAAAAAAAAAAAGAAAAAAAAGTGTAGAAAATCAGGTTTCACCCACAGGGACAGAAATAAGGCCCGTGGGTATGTGAGGCTGGGAGGGCTGGGGACCAGCCAGGAAAGAGCCCATGACTCTTGGCTGGTGAAGACTGTCTCTGTCTGAACTGTGCTGGTTGCAAGGGCGATCACCTCTGTCAGGTTCAAAGAAACAGACCCTGAAAATGGGCGCATTTCATACCCATGCCTTCCTTAAGAACACTGTGGGGCTGAAGTTCTCTGTATACACCACATCCGTCTGCACTGGTGATCTTGCCGGCTGTGACCTCGGCAGAGGACATCGTGATTGGGACTGGAATGCAGCAGGCCAGGGTTTCAGCAGCTATTATCTCGGGCTGTTTCAGGCCGTTAGATAAAGAGCCCTTCACTGGCCACCTTTGCCTCTCCCTAGGATTCTTGAGACTGTTAGATAACACTCTCAGAAAGGAACACACTGTTAAGCCAGGCAGAACTCCAGCCACCCCCAACCCCAAAGCTGAGGCTGGGGTACTGCCCAGAGCTTCACCCTTTCACAGGGCACTGCCTACTGCCCCAACCATGTATGTGCAAATGTGTTGACTCCCTGCTCTTTCTTCTTCTGATACAAAAGCTCAGGTGACCTCTTTCACTTGGAAAATGTCATTCAGGGTAATTGAATCTCAGCTCTTGGGTGGTGGTCACTCCTATTTGGCTTAGAATAAAATGAACCAAAGACTCTTAGAGCTGGGAATGGTGACACACAGCCGCATCCCAGTACTCTGGGAGGCTGAGGCAGGAGGATCACAAGTTGGAGCCCAGCCTAGGCATTTAAGTGACTTACCAAAATCTCGTCTCAAAATTAAAGCTTAAAGCCAAGTGGTAGTGGACACTTGTAATCTCACCACTGGAGAGGCTGAGGTAGGATTAGCACGAGTAATCCTGAGGTCAGCCTGGGCTACATAGTGAGCCCCTGTCTAAAAAAAAAAGTAAATCTATAAAAAATGAGAAGGTGAAGAAAGGGATATAACTCAGTGCAAAGGCCCTGGGTTCAGTCCCCAGTACTGGGGGAAAATTCAGTTATAGCATGTGTTCTATTTGCAAAGGAAATGTAATTTACAGGTTTTATTCTTCTTTTCATTAATGCTGTAGCCCATTTGGGGTGCTCCAACCAATTTCCTTATCACAGGTACCTGTAAAGAGCAGAACTTCACTGCCATGGTTCTGGCGGCCACCAAGTCTGGCGCAGCCCGGGCAGGTCCTGGTCTGTGTGAGTGGCTTCCCAGTTCCCTGCCACCCTACACAGGCCAGAGAGCTGCCCACCACCTCTTTCACAAGGGCACTCTGGCTGGTGAGGGTTGCTGGTGGTTCTGAATGCCTTGCCTTGAGGACTAGGCTCAGCATGGAAGGAAAGGACAAACAATATAGAGGCTGCTTGGACTTGAGGACAGATAATTGCCATGGTTCAAAACTAGAAAGACACCAAAAAGCACCTAGCAACAACTCTACTCTCACCACGTTACCAGCCCCACACCAAACCATTCAGCCCTCAGAAGCCGTCTGACTTCTTTATGTACAGACACAACTGGGTGGGTTCCTCTTTCATTTTTTCAGAACAGTTCATACACTGAACACGCTCTGCATTTAGTTATTTCCCTTAGCATTCCTGGAGATCGTCCCTGACAGGATATGAAAACTTTCCTTCCGGAGTTGCACAGTACTCTGCCGTGGGGCCCTGTCACACTTGCAATCCTGCCTCAGCCGCCAGAGTGCTGATTTCTTCCTCCTCTCAGGCTCGCCCTCCCTCCTTTCTTTGCGGTCGGTCGCCGCACCACGGGACGCTGAAGCCGTTCAGCACTGTTTCAAGCCAGCACCTGTGTCCTGCTGCAGCTCGTCAGAGGTTACTGCAAACCAATCAGCTGGTGACCTGGTGAAAATGTAGATTTGGGCCCAAATGGAGCCTGGGATCCTGTGTTTCAGAGCTATTCCTACCGACTTGTTTAATCCAAGAAAAAGGGCTAGGGGTAGGACTAGGCAAAGTTGAGGCCTATTCAGTTGTGTTATATAAACGAGATTTATTGAATTTGGGGAAGTTCTTCCTTGATTTGTATTTTCTTTCTGGACATCATCTGCCCCTAGGGGGCTCAGGCTGCTGGTGAGGGGCACACGGAGAGGGACTGGCGGGATGAGTGTGTCAGCAGTGCCGCCCGCTGGGACTCTGAGCTGCTGCATGCCAGGCACTGGCTGGTGTTTTTCCTGAATTATCTAGTTCTAGCAACAGCCCTGTGATGATACTGAGACTGAGATGTGAGCTAAACAAGCTGGGGACAGATCTGGGAGTCAGTGCAGTCCCCACCGGAACCTAAGGTAAGCGTGTCCTGGGCTGGCTGCTCTGCCCAGCTCGAGAGAAGCCAGTGCTTCAAGGGACCACCCCCTCAGTGTAGCCTCAAGCAAGTCACTTACCTCAGGGATGAAAGGGCCTTAACTTAGATCTCCAAATCCTTCCCTTTTTGTTCTAGGGTTAAGAGATGAGAAAGGTAGGATGAACTGAAAGTAAAATTTCCCAGGGAGCTAGAAAGCCTGCAGGAGTAGCATTATTTTCTTTTTTTTTTTTTTTTTTTTTTTTTTTTTTGGTTTTTCTCCGGTACCAGGAACCGAACTC
>NW_004955520.1:1167278-1197705 GCF_000276665.1 Chinchilla lanigera
GCTAGAAATCAGGACATTCATGTGCACACAGGGGTACGTGTCTCTGTGCCGAGCAGGGATCTCATAAATCCACGCAGCAGCCAATTGGCCGGGTTTGCAGACCGTGAGGGACGTGCAGCTCCTCCCGAGGAAAGAGGCTTGCTTATCTTACCTCCACACCTGTTCTCCTGTGCGAATCTGTCTTTAAGCCACACACAGCACCATGTGCCAGGCACTGTGCTGAGCCCTGCCGGGCATCTCTTCGCTGTCCTCTCACAAGGCTGCCTAAACTGCATTTCACCTCCACTCTGCAGGGTGCAGAGGCTAAGGCCACAGAAAGGGGGCGCTAGGAGGTTCCCCCCTCCCAGTTTGGCCTGGGAGCTCCCTTTGTGTCAACACAGGCGCACTTTAGGCCTCTCAACCTCAGAGCCAGTTTTACTCTTAACAAATCAGTTCATTAAAAACTGACTTTTGCCCAGCAGTCAGGAGGATTGGGTCGAGTTTGGGACCAGCCTGGGCTACAAAGTGAGCTCAAGGCCAGCCTGAATTGCGTAGTAAGATTCTGTCTCAAAAAGACAAAAACAAAATGACTTGTTCATTCCAAGGAAAAGGGTTAGGGGTAGAATCAGGAAGTTGAGACTCAGCTGATTATGTTCTGTAAATGAGACTTCTTGAATTTGGGGGTGATCATCCTTGATTTGCATTTCCTGTCTAGACCTAGTTTGTACTTCCCGTTCTGACACTCACCTCTCCCACATGTGTCCTTGCAATTGCTGTCTGGGTGTGACTCATCCCAAACCTGGCGATACACAGCACCAGAGACATGCTCTGCAGTAAAGATCATCGTCTTTAATTCTGACCTGTTCTGGGGATTACCTCTGGGAGGGTCACAGAGATTTTGTGAGGGACAGAAGCTGGGGCCTCATGCAGCCAGGTGAGTGCTCTACTGGGCCTTCACCCAGAGCACTCACCCCTATTTTTTTTTTAAAGCAAGTATATTATATGCTGGGTATATAGCTCAGTGGTATAGGCGCCTGCCTGGCAAGTGAAAGGTCCTGAGTGCGATTCCTAGTACAAAAAAAAAAGCAAGTATACTGGTAAAGATCGTGATTTTCACTGGGCCTGGTGGTGCATGCCTGTAATCCCAGCACTCAGGAGGCTGAGGCAGGAGGATCGTTGTGAGTTTGAGACCAGCCTGGGCTACAAAGTGAGCTCAAGGCCAGCCTGAACTGCACAGCGAGACCCTGTCTCAAAAAGAAAAAAAAAAAAAGATCTTGGTTTTCTAACCGTGTGAACATACTCCCAACCACGCTGGCTGGAGAATATGGAAATCCAGGATCTGCATCCCATTCGCCTCGTGAAGCCGAAGTCCTCAAACAGTCCTGACTCTCAGGCTGTCTGGGCCTTGGTCTCTGGGACTTCTCACTCTCACTGCAGAAGGAAGGGTGGCTGGGGCGGGGGTGGGGCCAGCACTTACCAGAGAGGAGTCTGCTCTTCCTGAGAACTCTGCAGTCAGCAGTTCCCTCCGTTACACTGCAAGAAGTGGGGGAAATTGATTTGTATATTTTATTCTAGTGAAAATTCTAGCATCTAGTTTTGGAGCAGGCAGGGAGTTTTAAAGACAACCATGTTCTTTCCCTGGCAGACCCAAAGAATTGGTGGTCACTCATTCAGTACTGACCAGAAGCAGCTGGAGTCAGGTGACTCCAGATCTCAGACCTCAGCTGGTGACCTCAGGCCTCAGACCAAGATGTCCTGACAAGTCTCCACTTACATGCAAGGCTGAGCCCATCCCCCAAAACCTTCAGGAGCGAGCTGGCCTGCCAGAGCCCAGCTTTCCTCTGATCCTCAGTTCCACGTGCCTCCCTCAGCGTGATTCTAGCACTGCCTACCTTGAGGGGATGCACAGAAGGGTCACCACGTGGGAAGGGTGGCATTTCACTGCCCCTGGCTGCTTTAGAACACAGTAGCAAGCAGGTATGCAGCACTCTGGGAGGCTGATGCAGGATGACTATGAGTTCAAGCTCAGCCTGTGCAGCTAAGTCACTTAAGACCTTGTTCCAAAATAAAAAATAAAAAAAAGGGGGGCTGGGGGATGTAGCTTAGTGGGAAGGCTTGCTGGGTGCAACCTTCACTAGGGAAAAAAAAAAGAATGTGGTGTCAGAGGCATAGAGCCTCACAGGCAGGGGGGCTGGGTGTGTTCACCCGTATGGCGCAAGCCCTGCGTTTTCGCTCAGTGGCTTCCAGGAGGACCCTGGGGAGAGAAGCACTGCAGTGTGACGCTTCAAGGGACAGTGGCTACCAGAGGGCACTGGCAGCAACAGAGCTCCAACTCTGGTGCATGAAATACAAAGAAAACAAGCAGCACTGGTAACAACACA
Organism: Chinchilla lanigera; assembly: GCF_000276665.1. Lineage (NCBI taxonomy): Eukaryota > Metazoa > Chordata > Mammalia > Rodentia > Chinchillidae > Chinchilla > Chinchilla lanigera. The sequence continues at coordinate 1,169,639 of NW_004955520.1, forward strand.
TTTATTTATGTACCCTGTTGTGTGACCCGGAGGTGCTTTTCATTTTCCGATCGATCGTTAAAACAATTAAAATTCCAAAAGGTAAACTAGTGTTTTATTGTTGCTCATGAGCATAGGTAAACAGACACGTAACACAGTAAGGAATTCTAAACACATCTCACCTTTGGGTGGTTTAAGTATGGTCTGCTAGGCTTTGGCAACAGATCTAATGTGTAGATTACCACTAAGATTCTAAACCTCTTGGTTTTCTTCAGACACAACAGGAAAAATGTGGATATAACTTTTGAACCTCAGGACTTGAACTAAGAAGTTTCAAGAGGCCAAAAGACTCAAGCCTGAAACTGACAGAACTATTGCTACTCAAAGTGAGATCACAGCAGGACTGGCCAACCTGGTACTAGTCTTTCTGTAGGCTCAGTACTTTCTGAAAGTAATTCACTGCAGATGGTAGGCTGCTAGCCTTTTATGTACCAGTTAAAGAAATTCGGAAGGATCCCAAGTCAAAGAACTGGACAGCACATCAAACTGCATTTCCTACAGAGCCAGCCTTTCCCAGCACCTGCTGCTGCAGGATGTTTCCAGATGCCTTCTATCCTCTCTTGCCTTCAAAACTCACTACAGCATCAACTGCAGATCTGACTTGAGTGATCAACTGGTACTCACTGCAGAGAGGATCTAAGGAGGTGCTGATCACCAAGGATGAGGTTTCCATTGCATTAAATTAAAATTACACACTGCTGGCAAGATGAGAGGGAGTTCCCAGATCCTCAAAAACTTTATGGCTAAGGAAGTAGAGAACTCAAAACAGAATCCACCTCCAAGAAATCCAGTATAATAAAATAGAACTAAGTGCCCTGTCTAGGAAAAAGTTTATTAATAATAAGGAACAACTGGGACATCATACATTGTTTCTTTGGAGATTAAAGTGCAGGCTATGAAATGGCATATAAAATAATGCATAAAATAGTGCAATACTAAGGTGCCATTATTTTTATGAAGCATAGCCTATTATTATGTCTTCTCTCAAAGTCCAGCTGTAGCGACACCTTTTTGCTTATTTATTTAAGCATTACTTATACTGTTTAACCCACCTTTGGGGCTACACAGAATATTTTAACACTTTAACATGTAGAATAATGTGTATACATCTTGAAACTACTAAATAGAGATTAAGGCAATCCCCTGTAAAGTTCAGTACTCCCAAACACATTTTACCAAAAGAATTGCTTCCAAAACCAGTGGCTTTAGACCTGATGGCACCCCACAGGCTCTGAACAGCAGGACTGCTCTGCATTTTCCTACATCTTTCCCTACTTCCAGGCTCCATAGGGCAAAAGACCAGTCAGAACACAACAGGCTCTGTGGCCTCGGGGCGTGTGGGAACCGCGTCAGTGTGTGCGAGGAATAAGCAGTAGGATGCTGGGGGGCAGTCCTCTTTACTTTCCGCACACATCTTTTCACATTTTTACACGTACTGGTGTTGAACCATAATAAACGTAGGTGGACATGACACAGTAAAACACAGACATCTCTGAAAAGAAGTCAAGGTGATGGAAATACTTTATGAAATGTTGCGCTATTAACAACACACAGCATTTAGATGACTGACAAAATTTGGGGAGGGAGAGTGATCTCCTAGGAAGAGATCATCTCCTGGTTTACAAGCAATGTAATATTACCAGTTTTAGCTGATGAAAATGATGTGTGATCTTTAGAACCCTCAGTACCTACAAGCTACCCCAAAGCAGGTGTGACATCTACCCAACAGTTGGCTCAGTGACGGTGAAGGTAACAACCTACAGCAGTTTAGCTAGTTTGAAACTTCAACTTAACTGTAGTGTTTGGTTTCACTGCATGTGGAACATTCACACACTGACAAGTGCAACTCAAGGCTGGGACTGTGTGCTGCAGAAATCTGGTCTGGGGAACAGAAAATTTACTTTCTAACACCGTGGATGGTACTACGAAAGCCATACACTCATGTTAACCAAAGCAAGGCTACAGATACATTTAGGCTAAACAGATGGAGTTTAAAAGGAAATTCAGAAAGCTTTTAACAATTTGTTAACAACTACTACAGAAATAATCTGAGGCTATACCCCTTTGATGCATAAGGTTTATACTTTGTAAACCTGCACTCGGCTACTTGAAAAAGTCTTCCTGTTACAGCAGAAAAACATACTAACGGCTGTGAGTATGCCAGTAGGCCTCCTGCAAAGTTCTGGTAATATGGCTAAATCCTATGGTTACAAAAGCGAGACCTGCTGAGGAAAATTCGCTCCAGACAGGGACTTTTATGGATGACCTTGGCTGACAAATGTTTTTAGGAAACTGTTTATTTTAAAATTACCTTCCCAACAAACCATGAAACACCTGGACATTACTTTATGGTTTTTCATTGAAAACATACTACATTGTAAACGGAGTTTAAAAGTTAAGACATAGAATTGATCAAAATCTGAGGACAAAATTAAGAAAGGACAATACTAAAAATGGACAGGAAAAAGTTTCATTTGGTAACTTAACCTAAAGTAGGAATAACCATGTCATGCTGGACGGATACAGGTGGTGGATAACCTTGTGCTTTTATTCAACTAAGGTACTTACCAAAACCTTGGGTTTTATACAGGTGTCAAACTCTCATCTGGAAAGGGACAGTTTTCTATATTACACCTACATTTACTTTAAATAACTGAAGCCCAAGGCAGCAGTTTAAAAGAATTTAACAGTCAAATAACTACATAATTTAGTACATAAAAAGAAAACTAGGACAGTGATAACTGAATGTCTCAAAAGTATACAGCTCAGGAAGAGAACCACTGTACACATTTTGGAGGTTGTTAAAGTGACCACTCAGAAGGGTGAACAGTGCAAGACATGCTTTTCCAGTTACAAGCTCAAAATAGGAGTGCAAACAAAATTAAAGCTTCTGTGTAAAGTTAGGACAAGGAAAGCCTGAAATTAATATTAAAAAGCTTCCCTCAGGTCAGCTCTCAATAATGAAATGATCGAATTGCCTTTTCATGGCACAATTTTCTTCAGTGAATTTTCCTTCAGTGGCAAAACTAAATCTACAAGCTGGGTCCCACATTTGATCCTCATGCACAGTGAGGAGTTAGGACCAGCACTAGCTCCCAGAGGCCTGGTCTTGATAGAGCCTTGGACCTGGGGTTCTGCCTCAGCCAGTGTACCTGAACCCTACAGAGGACAGAAAAAGTGAGGGGTTTTAATAGTCTCTTGTTCCTATAAAACTGGAGGACAAACGGACTAGCAATTCTCCCCTGGAGGCAAGCAGTTGTGGTGGAAGATGTAAAGCACTTAAATCAACAAGATGCTAAGAAGTAGAGAAGTATAGAGGTTCAAGATCAATGCCAGTGCAAGAGCTTTTAAGTGGGTTGACTAGGCAGTGCATGCATTCATCCATGCGAATGTAGGACATGGCCCCAGAGAGAACTGAAAACGTGGATACCAACTGGATCCTTCCCTTGCCAGTAGTTTATAAAAATATATAGTCAATACTGTAGAGGCTCCTTCTACAGTCAATACTATGCAAGTCCTTTCAGTTACCCATGACTTCGATACCAAAAAGCTTAACTACTTTTCAGACATTCCAGACAAAGGTCACTTAAAACAAAAAGTCAACTTCTTTTTTGAAAACAAGATAGTGTCCATTTAAAAAGTAGGTTTTTTTCTTTCAAGTGAACAGGACATTTTCTGTATGAAACAATTTCTAGTCTGTCAAGACTGTTTTGCTTAAGATCCTAGGTAATGTGCATATATGCAGAAACAAATAGACATTATCTGCACAGAAAAAAGTCAACTCCCCAAAACATGATAGAACAGATCTGGTTAGTACAAATCTATTGCAAAGTAAAAAGACTCTGTGCGTCAGTTCCACAAGGAGAAGCAGGGGAGAATGTCCCAACCATGAGTTCAGGTTGAAGTCGTGTTCTGAAAGCCTAGAAGCCCCGGACACAGCGTTGTTCCCAGGATCCTGATAGGCAAAGCCATGCCTTCCTCTGGGGCAAGGCCCATGCTCTCCAATTTACTTTCGATTCCGAAGTCGCTTCGATTTTCTAAGTGAGTCTATGGTTTCTGCAGCCTTTCTCCGTTTCCGAGGAGACTCCTCACTCTGCCTAGCTCCGGAGGAGCTTCCCACTGCGCTCTCCATGACTTCCCGCAGTTTGCGCTCCAGCTCCGCCAACCTCGCATTCTGCTCACCTATGATCTGGGTCTGCTCCAGCAGTTTCTGGTCTTGGTCTTGAAGCTGTTTCTGCTGTTCCTGCACTTTGGTGCGAAGCTCAGAAATTTCTCGCCTGAGAACAGTCACTCCAGCACCGTTGGTCTTAACCTGCTGCTGGAGTTTAGTAACCTCTTGTCTCGAAGGGTTTTGCTTCGAGAAGAGCTGCATTGTTGTTAGGGCTGCAGACGGTCCTGGAACTGTGGAGAAACAGTTTCAAAGGGTCACCACTTACATGTTTCCTGACCAGAGATACTCAGGGAAAGCTCATTTTAGGAAGCAATATCCTCCTCTCACTTCTGAGAATTTCTCCTTTGCAATTTATTTGGTTGAACAGATTAATCAGATAATTACTGAACTACGAATGAATCTGAATTCTCTTTCTCCTGCTCACAGAGCAATATAGCATATTGAGTGCCAGCAAGTGGAGAAAGCACTGAATAGCACAAGCACGGATTTCAAATACTGTCAAGCATTTTTAGGACCAAGTCAGAAAATACAAGTACTCAAATTAGCAAATTGCTACTTTCTATCTTATTTTACATAAATGAACATAAACTTCCAAGTTCGAAGTAGACCTATGATGTTTTTCTGTTTTGTGGTAGTGGGGATTCAACTCCGGGCTTCACGCATGCTACGGAAGCGCTTTACTGCTCAGCTACATCCCAGGCCTACCATGTTCTTAAGTTCACCGCACTCAGCTAACAGACAACAAGGACCCTATCACAGCATGGGTCGCATCACACAAAATCACCAGAAAGAACTGCTGCCACGGTGTATGAAGGCTTCAGTACTATTCTTTTTTAAGAGTCGCTGGAATGTAAACATGGGCACAGAATTCATGATTTTAAACCGATAACCAAGTATTTTACAACCTCCTCCCCCAACCTTTTCATTATGTAGCCCAGGCTGCCCTGCAACGAACTCCTCCCATCCTGTCTCAACCTCCTGAGTGCTGGAATTACAGGTGTGCACCACCACCCTCCCCATTTAAATCCTTTCTCCTAAATGTTTTCTAAAAGGACCAGAGGCCTATTCCTAGCCCAAACCCAGCATGCTCATTTTCTCCCTGCACATACAGAACCACAATACTTACCTCCCTGAGGAACAGTCTCCCCTCCCTCGCCACTTATCCTAGACAACTTTCACGTGCTCCAGGCCTCAGACCCCCATCACCTCCTGCACTGCGTCAACCGTACCAGCCCACCCAGGCTTCATCTTCCTAGCCACTCTGCCTTAAAGGGTTTCTCTTGCTTACAGCTATTTAACTTTGAGTGGGCAAGACCTGCCCCACTGCAACAGCAGGGTCCTTTTAGTGTCCACAGGACACAGAATAGTGCTGTGCACATGACAGGTGCTCAATAAGTAATATCTAAATAGATGCTGCAGGCTTGCCATTAAATCAGAGACCACCGCCCCACAGAGCACTGTGGGGCATGAACTAATCTGAACAGAAAAAGGTTTGCTAAGCTCTCCCTCCCCTCTTGAAGTATCTGCAAGAGCGGAGAATACTGAACAACTTCAAAAAAATAAGGACACAAATCTGTTGCATCCAATATACTTTTATAAAATAGCTACCAGAGAAGCAACAATGTTCAAAGAGCTCTATGTGCACTGTCTTTAAAGGAGCAGCCAGACTCTGCAGTGGCTGAGGTAATTTACTGAATTATTTCCATGAAGAATTTGAGGTTTTATCTGTTATGCTTAATCCTGTTTTTAAAAACTATTAGGTAATCAGAAGCCCCCCAATTGTATATCCTAATGTATATATAAAACTTTTAACTCAACAATGCTTTTTTTTTGGTACCAGGAATTGAACTCAAGACTTTGTGCTTGCCAGGCAGGCACTGTACCACTGAACTGTATCATCAGCCCAACAATGCTACTTTAATGAAACTTGTTAGTCTACAGTTGTGGATATATGCGAAGATTTAGTCACAAAATTGTTCTATCGATTATAATTGAATGGAAAAACTACTGACATTCAATGCCTAGCACCAAAACAAAACAAAACAACACCATAAACTAAAAAGATTAGAAACAAAACAATGGATTCTGCATACAGTTATAATCTGTAAGTCAATCTGTCACTAAAAGTGATGTTGTCAATGAATATTTTCTAACAGAAAATTTCAACAAACACAGTTAAGTGGGGGGAAAAAAAGCGAGTTATAAAACTAGGCTCGGGGGCTGGGGATTTAGCTCAGCGGCAAAGCGCCTGCCTGGCAAGCGCAAGGTCATGAGTTCGGTTCCCGGTACCGGAGAAAAACAAAAAAAACAACAAAAAAAAAAACTAGGCTCCCATGTTAATCCAAACTGAAGGTATTTTAAACAAGAACTACCTGGAGGAGAGCCCATGAGTCTTCCAGACACGTCTGATCCTGGCAGCTTTCTCTTCAGAATCGGAACAATCTTCTCATCAAAGTATTCCATGGCCATGGAGGAAATGTCCCTTAACTCTTGGAGGACTTCATGCGCTCGCTGTGGGGCTCTGGTAGAATTGACATATCTCAACACACGGTAAATCTCATCAATCACCTAAAACAACGAGTTCTCATTAGCACTTTAAGAAAATGGCTCCGAAGCAAAGAAGTGACGGCTGGTTCTGCAGTTCCTGTGCAGATGTACTGGCCATGGGTGAGAGTACCAGCTGGACACACAGCTTCAGGCTTCTTACATTACCTTATACTCAGATTTACTAAACACCTTTCTGTCTGGTTTTTGAGACACAGTCTCACTATGCAGTTCATGTTGGCCTTGACCTCACTATGGAGCCCAGACTGTCTCAAACTCTTGGTGATCCTCCTGGAGCCTCAGCCTCCCAACCAGTGAAATTAAGATGTGCACCACCACACCCAGCCTACTAAAGACCTTTTATGAACCAAAGGACTTTGCTGGGGCTAAGAAATCAGGAAATAAAATAGAGCTCTTGCCCTAAAAGGCAGCAGAGTAACTGGAGAGACATATGTACACATAAATAGCACAGAGAGGGCCCTACAAATTGCTAAAGAAACCAGAGGACTGAAGAAAGAAATTAAATCTTGTGTTGATTTAGGGAGCAGGGGTGGGGTGGGGGCCCAAGCCGTGTGCGGCTAACCCTCCACACCCTGTTTATCTCCCAAAGCCCCAGCGTTCGGTCAGAGTGCTTTCGCCCTCTCGCACTGCCCACCACACATTCTATCCCTTAAAGTCTGGTTCTCTCAGAGCTGCCAGGTTTCTAATAGGTTCCTCAGACTGTGCTCCTGCCATCACCAATGGGTAGCAAAGACCCTTCTGTCTTAGCAACAGTTACTGTTAAGGGAAACAGAGGGCATCACACCCCCAGAGAAGGTTAAGTTCTTACAGGATAGCTCCTGGGGCCTGTTGGAAAGGCACTGAACTGCCCTGAGCATTTCTGCCCTCGGCTTTATCCCACCAAGGAAGCCTGAGTTCTCTCAAAGGTTTCCACAGCGACCTGAAGGTGACACTGCCCACCGGAGATGCCGTGCAGGCGACTTCACCACACAAGAATGAGGGGCTGACAGAGCAGCACCTGCCCAAGGTCACAGCCTCGAAGCCCTGTGCCAATCTACGTCTGCCTACGATGCTCACTTCACAGATGCCAGAGCAACAAACAGGTAGCATCTGCCAGAGAAGAGTGTAGAAGAGGCCAGGAGTAAGCATGCAGAACTGCCCAGGAACCGGCCTGGGCGTAAGGGGTATCCCCAGGCTGTCTAGGGTGACACTGACAGCAGGCAGCTGGACAGAACACTGTAGAGGGCGGTGTGGTCCCAAGAGCCCAAGCAGTCAGAGGCACCAGCAGTGCTGCGGGGAACGCGTGAACGAGCGCAGCAGTGCGGAGTCCAAGGCACCCGCCAGTAATGCTGCATCTGTTTCTGGCATTACTACTCCACATGGAACTCGCTTTTGAAGAATGTGATTTTGGTTTCAATAACTTATTCAACTACTATGTTAGAAAGCACTACCTATATTGAGAAGAAAAATGTGGGCTGGCGATTTAGCTCAGTGGCACAACGCCTACCTGGCAAGTGTGAGGTCGTGAGTTTGATTCCTGGTATGAGAAAAAGAAAAAAAAAAAAGACATTGTTTCCCCTAGGTTCCCTGCATCTACGTGAGCATACCCTAGGCCAGTGGTGGCAAACCTATGGCACATATACCACAGCAGGTTGGCTGCAACACTGCAAGCTCTAAAAGGCTTGCTGTCACTGCCCCAGACTGTGACGAGCATTGCACAAACACAACTGAGTTGTTCCTGTGTACGTGTCCTGGCTCAACACATTTGGTAAAAAAACCCACAAACATGGTAACAAAATCGTTATTCTTATGAAAACCAAGAGACAAATAATAAAAATATTTTCAGATCTTTTATAAGAAAAAGAGGGTCATGTGACCATACCTTCTAGGGTAGACGGGGGCCAGGGAGGATTCTCTGAGGCGCTGAAGTGGGCAAATGAGGAACAGGATGGTCACTCCGAGGCCTGGGAGAGCAGTCCCAAGGCCAGCACCAGCTCGGCTTATTTGGGGGTGCTCAAGGGCAGGAAACAGGTACTATTTTATATTTACTTTAAACAAGAGGGTGTAAGAATAGAACTTACAATATTTTTTTTTTTTTTTTTTTTTTTTTTTTTTTTTTTGTTTTTCTCCGGTACCGGGAACCGAACTCACGACCTTGCGCTTGCCAGGCAGGCACTTTTGCCACTGAGCTAAATCCCCAGCCCCAAACTTACAATATTTTTGTAAAATAGCTACCACCATTAGTATTATCTTACATAAATGTGTGTATATATATCTCCAAATAAATATTTAGGAAACTAGCAGAAGCTTAAAGCTGTAAAAATTATGAAATACTCAAAAATAATTAAGAAATGACTAAAAAACTGGGTGCAGTGGCACACACCTGTAATCCCAGCACTTGGGAGGCTGAGGCAGAAGAATTGCCACGAGTTTGAGGCTACCCTGGGGCTAACGACTTCAAGGCCAGCCTGGACTGCATAGCAAGACCCTGTCTCCAAAAAAAATAAAGTCTATTTTAAAAAGGTTTCCATATTGTCTAATATTTTACATGCTAGTGCTACGATATTAATTATCAATAGCTTTGTTTTTTATCAGTTTTGGGAAAGCACTATAATGCTCCACTGCTTTTTAAAATGCTGTCCCCAATGCCAGTATATTGCACTTATAGCCATAAACTGGCCATTATCTCTCAGTACCCCATCTTGTTGCCCAAGGTGTTTACAGATTCTGAACCCTCTGCTGCAATACTCTCCTTTTGTATCTCCTTCAAGCCAAAGTCCTTGCCCATTCTTTTTCTTCTTCCTTACTCGTTTTTTTTTTTTTTTTCCCGGTCTTTTTTGAGACAGGGTCTCACTATGCAGTTCAGGCTGGACTTGAGCTCACTTTGTAGCCCAGGCTGGTTTCAAACTCACAACAATCCTGCCTCAGCCTCCCAAGTGCTGGGATTACAGGCGTGCGCCACCATGCCTGGCTTTATTGGTTTTTTGAGACAGAGTCTCACTAAGTATTTCAGGTTGGCCTCGAACATGCAATGATCCTCCTGCCTCAGACTCCCAAGTGCTGGGATTACAGATGAGTGTCACCACACCTGGATTCCTTGCTGATTCTTAAGGTCTCAGCAACATCCTACTTTCTCAAAGTAGTCTTCTCTGAACCCCCTCCAATGTAAATCATGTTAACATCTTCATTAAATCTTTTATTGTTTCTTCAGATACAATTACACATTGTAAATTTATCTTTTTGTTAATCTGTCTTCCACATACCATAGTAAGCTTTGGGACAGAAGAGATCATACCTGATTTCACTGTCAGATCCTAAGCCTAGCAGTGTGGTATACAGCAGATACTCACAGACATGGTCAAGTATTTTAATTGCTTAATATTGGCATATCTATACATTTTGTGGTTTTTTTTTTTTTTTTTTTTTTGTTTTTCTCTGGTACCGGGAACCGAACTCATGACCTTGCGCTTGCCAGGCAGGCGCTTTGGCATATCTATACGTGATCAAGCTACAGAGTTAAACTCAGTGCAGCAATATGGCCTTTAGAGAGCAGACTCTGAACACAAAGGTCAGAGTTAACAGGATTTCTGAGAGGAATTTCTGAAGATACAAATACTTAAAATAGCACTTACATGTTTCATGTGGCATACATTCCTGTATTAATAAAGCTCTAGCTATTACATTATGTACATAAATACCAGCAGAAGCATATTCACAGTACATGTGAGCTAGATTGGGAATGACTGCTGTCATTGTCCGGTTCAGGCACGAGAAGACTCAGATCCTAGGATGTGGAAGACATGCACTTCCTGAAAGACTCACAAATAGCAAAATGCGAGTCAGACAGATTGTAAGAAGTTCCATGAAAGCAAAGTGTTGTGGGAAAATAAGAAAGCAGAGGTAGGATCTGTCTGAGAGCTGTCCTGAGAAAAGCCAGGATCATGGGTCAGGGAAGCCGGCAAGAGTGGGAACCTGACTAGGAAAGAACAGGGCTCAGAGGGGATGGCAGGTGTGGGCAGGAGCCACCGCCGGAAAGCCACACTGGGTAGTGCTACTGCCTACCTGACATCTGTTCTGGGGAGTCCAACGCTGATTTCTCAGGATGAATTTCAGATCAAAATATCCCACAGGCACTGCTACCTCACACTAAATTGTAACTATACATATTAGTTATATTTACTGTTAGAAATATTTACTGTTTACTCTTCCAAAAATAGTGTGAAAAACAGGTCATTTCTTTGTACTTGCTCAAATCTTCCACTGACAAAGGTAGTGTTTTCAAATCTTTATACTATACAGAGATTTTAGTCAAAAGGATGGATAATCCACATTGTTAATAAATTTAACATGGTTTCTTTCTTCTGTCCAAGAGTGATGAGCAGGGGACGAGATGATGGTGACAACAGTGTGAGGAAAAACTACACTGCTTCTCTCACAGCTGTCAGTGTCTGCAGTGGCATAAAGGCTCGTATTTATCACATTTTAAAGACAGTTCATTTTTTGAGTAGGTCTGGTCATTTCCATACATTATTTTGAGGTCTAGTGGAAAGAACACAGGCCTCAGTCAGGGCACTTAATGGCTATTTCTTGACTTAAAATAGTATGCCACACACTGGACCTTACCTAGGCTGCAGATCATAAAGTAAGTTACTGATTGATTGATTCTGACTGATTGATTGCTGTACTGGGGATCGAACCCAGAGCCTTTGGACTAAGCGATGTCACCAGCCCTTTAAAATTTTTTACCTTGAGATGGCGTCTCACTAAGTGGCTGAGTTTCCCAGACTGGGCTTGAGCTTCTGAGCCTCCAGCCTTCAACTACCAGAGTGCTGGGATCATGGGTGTACACCACCACATCTGGCTTGAAAAGTGATTTTAAACTTTAAGAAGATATGACACAAAGGACGTGGAACAACAATTACATTTCTAACACACAGTTCACTGTGTCATGCTTATACTTAAATTAGCACAGTAATAAATGAAATACTATTATTTAAGCCTTTAGGCTACTGTGAGTGAAAGAGAATATTTTTTAATCTATTGTTCAGCAAACAAAGATCCTATTAGACTTATGAACCTATGTTTTATTTTCCAACTTTTTTCTTTTGAGACAGGGTCTCGCTATGCAGTTCAGGCTGCCCTTAAACTCACTATATTGCACAAGCTGGCCTCAAACTTACAGTGCTCTTCCTGCCTCAGCCTCCAAATTGGGATTACAGGTGTGCACCACCATGCTTGGCTCTATATTCTTTTGTTCTACTTGAGATTTCCTAACTTCGCCATTTACCTCTTTTGCTTAATTTTTTAAAAATTTCTTCCACACTTTAAAACTTTCAATGTTTAAAACTGAATATTCTTTATATGGTATGTGTTACATATCTTTAATTTCTCTTAGACTATCATGGTTTTTTTTTTTTTAAGTTTTCTAACCTCACACAATTTCTTCAAAGGCTTTTTTTCTTCCTGTTTGTTTTCTGTACATACTTATCTAGTGATTCTCTGCTCTTTGCTTATATTTAAGACTGCAGCACATAAAAAGATGATCAGAATTCTCTGGTTATCCAAGATGGGAAGAGTGCGGAGGAGGGATCTAGAAATTCAACATGGAAATACACTTTTTTTCACTTTAAAGGCTCACATGGTGGGTATATTTATTTTGGGGTAATCACAGTAAAACCAAATTTAACAGGAAAAAAAAAAAACCTGCAACATTCTGGAAATATCAGATATATGTAAGCTGAAGGCCATCCCTCCAAAGAACTGATACACACTGTTCAAAAAGGTGAAGATGAAGAGACACAAAAGAGCCTAGAGACTGTTTTGGCTCAAGCTCAGAGTCCATCCACAGCCCTCAGTGAAATTCTAGACTGAGAAAAACTGCTAGAAGCAGTAGTATTTGAACATGTGATAAAATCTAAATGAAACCATCAATTAAATAAAAGAACTATGTTACAATTTTTCTAATTTTTGTACATGGACTATAGTTAAGTAAATACTGTAATTCTTAGCAGATATATTGAAATATTTAAGAATCAAAGACTATGGGCATGATGGGCACACTTGTAATACCAGCACTCAGGAAGCTGAGGCAGGAAGATTGCTTTGAGTTCCAGGCCAGCCTGGGCTACATAGGCAAGTTCCATGCAGCCTGCACTACATAGTAGGACCTTGTCTCAAAAAAGAAGGAAGAAAGAAGGATTGTGGGAGATTGTGTATCTCCAAAGATTGTATGTCTCCATTTATTTTGAGATGGCCTCTTGTTCTTCAGATGCAGACAGCAGCTGCTGCAGTAGTGACCACACATCACTGAACCACCTAGCAGGAGTGACTAGCCACCTGCTGGAGCCTCTGAGCTCAGCTGGGTAGAAACCAGCCAAAGATGCGAAGACGCTAACACTGAAAAAGTGGCTGAAAAGCTAGAAGATCTCTCAGTGAAGGAGAACAAGGACCCTGAAGAGGAGACCAATGAAAGGCCTGAGAAGCAAGGAGTTCTCTGAACTTCTCTCCTTTTCCTTTTTCTCTCTTCTTAAAAAATTTTACCCCTCATCCTTTATTCTTTTTGAATTATTTTTATTCTGTTTGTTTCTACAAGGGACTTTATAGAAAGAACTTAATAGTAAAAAATTGTGTATTACACAGGAAAAAAATGATCTTACACAGCATCTGCAGCAGCCTGGTTCTGGAATGTCCCCCAATGGCCTTTGTGTTTAGAGTCTTGCTCCTCAGAGCTGCTACGGGATGGGAGGGTCTATCGGAAGGAAGGTCACTGGACTCGTGCCCTCAGAGGGGCTATCTCTCTGCTTCCTGGCTGCCATAAGGAGCCCAGCACCTCTGCTATGTGGTCCCACCCTGGCCACGATGCACTGTGCTGCCACAGGCTCAAAACCATAGAGCTAAGTGACAAGGGACTGAAACCTATGACATGGTGAGCACACCAAATCTCTTCTTAGAAGACTATTACTTCAGGCATTTGTAACAGCAATGGAGAGCTGACTGGCTCAATGCCCTCACAACCTCAATTTGAAGGTTAAATGCCATGTGCTTATGCTTTGAAGATATTGTATGAGCAGTTTAAGGACAATCCAAATACTGTAAACTCGTGGTGAAGTTAGAAATTTTGCCTAAATAAAATAAAAAGTACCAGCAACATAAAAATAAAAAGCAAAATTCTGAGTATACACATAATCATTTTAGGAAATATGAGCTATTAAAGAAGGTACTTTTATTTTATTTATTTATTTATAAGAAGGTACTTTTAAAAAACAAAAATCACAAGCTGAACAAATTAGTATTTTTTTTGGTTATTCCCAGTCAAGTGCAGGTATGCGGGAGAAAAACAAATTAGGATAAATTCTTGTGAAGAAATGGATATTAGTAAAGAAACAAGGAAGAAAACAGGAAGGTAACTGAGAAATCGGAAGTCTGGAGTACAGTTTTCATCAAATCAGTCAACTTCTCTTCTGGGCTTCAAATTCTCTATCAATAAAGCAGAGAAAATAACCTTTTCATCACTCAACGTGCACACCTATAAATGAGATCGTGTAAAAGAAAGTTCCCCACAATCATAAGATGCAGCCAGGACAAGAGAATGGGACAGTGAGACATTCATGCCATGATGCAGAGGTAGGAGCCAGGCTCGTCCCAAGTGCTGTCCTACCAAGGCCAGATGAGGGCTCCCGTGAACAAGCTGCCGAGGGCACATGCTAGGAGGACCACTGTGTCTGGAGCATGGGATCCATCCCCACTGCTGCCTTGAGCTGGGGCGTAAGCTCAAGGGAAGAACGTCAAAGGAAAGAACCAGCAAGTGGTTTCTACAACAGCAGGAGTCCTTTGGACTTTGCCTCATTTCTCAGACACAAAGACACTGTGGCAGCTGTGTGCACCTGGTGCTCAAGAACCAAGGCTGGCCACGTCTTCCATGAGAGCCAGGTGCTAAGCACTGCAGTCTCTGCAGGTCCTGGGAAGTTGACCACAGACAGACCTCTCCATTGCTTAGTTATAGCTGACTGAACCACCTTGACATTCTGAAACTGTCAGATGGTTCTTTAATACCGTACCAGTTCAAAGGATACCTGAAGAGTAAACCAACACCTAAGAATTAAAGCCTAGAAATCTCTTTTGCCTAAAATCTGGCAACAGAGTCACAATCTACAGTTTCTAGTCAGTCACCATTTTACAGTTTCTACAAAAGCATTTGTTAGGTACACCAAGGGATATTCAAATCCAATTATAGGGGCTGGGGATTTAGCTCAGCGGCAAAGCGCCTGCCTGGCAAGCGCAAGGTCGTGAGTTCGGTTCCTGGTACCGGAGAAAAACCAAAAAAAAAAAAAAAAACAAACAAAAAAAAACAAATCCAATTATAATAAGGTAATTGGATCTCCCCAAAATAAATGTCATAGAAACTGAACATGAAAACTATACATACCCTATACTGCTAATGTCAATTATCTATGAAAATAACAGAGTATTTGTATTCTATTAGATATTAATTAGTTCCAATCATGTAAAAGGAGCCTTTTACCACCATCAGATCAAATAGCAAAGTAACAGTCAAGTCCATACCACTGGTTCCGTATCTCATCTGCACTTACACTTCAAGAAGTAAAATTCCCTATATACATAAAATAATTCCCCATAATGAAGGTAATCATTATGTACTACGAACATGTAGCAGTAAGTTTTTTTTAAAAAGTGAAATTCTTAACTCATGTGGAATGCTGATGTTTATACTAACTTAGTAAACATGCCACAATACCCTTATCTCTATGGTAAAGAGGACCACTACTTAGCTCAGAGTGTTCTGCTACACAGCAATTATTTATTCTAGAAGCAATTACTAAATCTGGGAGTTTATAACACAGCTATAAATAAGTGCACATAAATTGCTGTTACAGCAATTATTAAATCTGGAAGTTTATAAGGTTGGCATTGAGAAACATTTCTCGAACAAAACAAAAACTATCTTCTTCTGTTGCTCCCTCTCCACAGTGTACCAACCTCAGAGGCAGGAAAACCCTATCTTATACACTGCAGTGTCTCTGGAATCTTAACTAAAGATCAGCACTTGAATCTGAACTCTTAACAAGCTTCTCCGTAGAATATGAGTTTCTACTGCATGAATTTGCATTTCCAATGTAAAGACCATATATATGATATATACTAGTACTGATATCCATACAGAAACTAAACAGATCTATTCATAGAAACTCATTCAGAGAAGTAGCAGCAATTCTGACTTTTCAAAAACCATGTTGTAAATTTACAACAATCACAGTTGACACAGGACAATACAGTTGTTCTGGGTAAGCAGTTCTACTTTACCTTTCCTGGGATGAAGCAACAAAGATTGGAATCCACATACTTCATAAAAGTCATATTTAACAGTGACAGCCTTGTTTCCACAGCAGCAAGGATGTCTGCATGACGAGCTAAAGAATGGTTTCTCCTTTCTGATTCTCTCCTAAAATTATAAAAATAATAGCATCCACTAAGGCAGTACTGTAGATTAAAATGTTAAGCAATCAAAATGCTGTACTGAAACACTCTAACAGTGATGTGTGAATTTAGAAATCTACAATGAGGTCATAACTGTAATGATGAATTCACTGACAAAATAACTAAAAAATAAAAACCACTTTATATTGAAAAGGAATTAAGGCAGAGGTTTAGATTCATGTATAGTGCTTACTTAGCATGCACAGGACCTGGGTTGGTTAACCACTACTGCAAAAAAAAAAAATTTATATTTTTTCCTTTTGGGGGGGTATATCAAGTCTAAGGGCTCTATTACACATAAACACAGCCACAGTATGCTTTTGCTCATAAAACTTACCACCTCGAAATAGTTTTACTCAAAAGTAATTCACAAGTGGAGTGTGCTATGGATTGTTAGTGTATTCAGTCATGTAATCGCTTTCACTAATCTAACAGAACATTCTCATTGCCAGTCACTCCCTCTCTGCCCGTACCGAATCTACTTTCTATTTCCCAGACTTGCCTACTGCGAGCATTTCCTATAAATGGAACCCTATGGTGTATAGCTTTCTGTCTGGTTCTTTCACTTTGCATAGTTCTCATGGCTCACTCACGTTCCAGTGCATATCTCTTGATGGCTGAACAACACTACCCTATATGGAAATATCATCACTTCATTTATGGACATCTGAATTGTTCAACATTTTGGCTACTAGTTATTTGGTTTTGTTTGCCTTTTTTCCTGTGCCCAGATCATACCCACAGCCTTGTGTGAACTCCTGTTCTAATTTCTTGTGAGTACGTGGCTATGAGTAAAACTTCTGGGTCACATGCAAGCTGTAACTTTCAGAGAACAGCCACACTGCTCCAACAGTGCATTTCATTCACACTTCCCTGATAAGAATAGTGCTGGACCTCTTCTACATGTTCACTGCCACCAGTATATTTCACTGGAGAAACATCTACTGAAACTCCTTTCACTCTGATTGTCTTCTATTACTGAGTTCTAAGAGTTCCTCACATAACCTGGATGTGACGCATATCTCTTATCAGGAACATAACCTCAACATGATTTCCCCTTTCTGTGCGTCGCCTTGGTACTCTTTTTCCCCCTAATACTGGAGACTGAACACAGGGCCTTGCATATGCCAGAGGAGCTCTCTACTATTGAGTTACATCCCAGCCCTCACTTTCTCATAGATGCCTTAGAGCTACAAAGCTTTAAATTTTGATGATATGAAGTTGCCCATATCTTTTTTTTCCCCCTCATTTATGCTTTTGTCATCATATATAACAAACACTGCCTAGTCTACCTTCATGAAGATATCCTATTATGTCATCCAAGGGTTCTGGAGTATAATGCTGACATTTCCACTTAGTCTACTGTCTTTCTATAGCATGTGAGGTGGGGTCCAACTTCATACTCTTATGTGCAGATACATGGTTTTACTAGGACCATTTGTTGAAAACACTTTTCTTTCCCCCATTCAACTGTCTGGGTATCCTTGTTGAAAATCAACTGACTAAAAGTACGAGTTTGTTAGTCCTCTAATATCACTATTGTTCTCTAAGATTCTTTTGAACCTCTTGTATTTCCATATGAACTTTAGGATCTGCCTGTTATGTTTTGTAAGAAAGACAGGGTTTTGACAGGGACCGCACCATGTTTGTGTAGATCAGTTGGGGAATACTGCTACCTTAATAATATGAACAATTTCAACCCACAAACATGGAATGGCCTTCCATTTATTTAGACTTTCTTTAATTTCTTTCAACAATGTTTAGCAGTATTTGGTATGCAAGTCTCAAGCTTCTTTCATGGAATTTCTTACTAAGTACTCTTTTTCTTTGTCTTTTTGAGACAGGGTTTTACTATGCAGTTCAGGCTGGGCTTGAGCTCACTTTGTAGCCCAGGCTGGTCTTGAACTTGCAATGATCCTCCTGCCTCAGACTCCCAAGTGCCCCAATTATAGGTGTGCACCACCACACCCAGCTGGTACTTTTTCTTTGTGACATTGTTATAAATGGAACTGCCTTTTAAATTTCATTTTCAGATTGTTCCCTGCTAGTGTGTAGAAATACAACTGACTTTTATATATTGATCTCATACCTTGCTTATTTACTTTAATAATTCATTACTGTATTTCTGGTATACAAGAACATATCTTTGAGCAGAAAGAGCTTTGCTTCATCTTTTTTACATGGTGGCCTTTTACTTCATTTTCTTAGGCAAGAAAACCAAGCGACAGTAGAAATCACTTATTGTGATCCGTGTGTTCTTTCTTACAAGAAGTGGAAGCTACTTAAACTCTGAAGATTTAAAAACTGGAAGCTCTGAGATTTAAAAACTAATTAACTATCAGTATAAAAACCAAGCAACACCTGAACTGTAAATGAGTGCCACTGGCAGTCATGGCATACCTTGGGAGCTGTGCTTTCACTTGCTTCTGACACAGGTTATGGTACCTCTCCACCTTCAGAAATCCCTGATTCAACATTCTCTGGCAAACCAAGTCCATTCTTTTACAAACCTATGGGGGAAGAGGGAGACGGGATTTTAATAAAACAAAAAATGAATAACCAAAATGTTCACAGTAAACTTACACTTCTAATGGCTGAATGTTGTTGGTGGTAGAATTGCTCCTTTGTTTGCTCTGTGAAATCAGTTAGTGGAAGAAACCTCTAAATCATGTCATTACTATAGCATTTCATTGACAAATGAATATGATGCATGGCCAAGAAACAGCATTGACTCTAGGTGTTAGCGGAATGTTTTGTGTCAGAGACTAGTTCTGAAGATCAGTAAAAGAATGTATTTGAGTATTTTTAATAGTTTTAAAGAAGAAAAATTCCCTCTCTGCCAAAATGTATAATGGAACTTGAGTCTAATCTCTCACAAAATTTGTATGATTGATAATCAGAATGAGAATTCTAATTTCTTCTGGTAATTTAGGCTAACTATAGAGCATTTGCAATGATCAGAGCCTTTATTTGTGCTGATCAGAGCCTTTATGTGAGATACTGTTACACCTTTGACAACATTTTAACATGTAGCTGAAAGGCAAGTATTTTAAGTTCTCATAGAATATGGTGTTTTTAAACAGTAAAAAGCAAAAGATCTGAAGTCAGAGCAGCTAATTTGCATTCCTACACAAGTCAGCTACCATCTAAGACTGTGAGTCAGCCATCTCTAGTAGTATGTGGACAGTATCTTACTTATAGGGCCATCATTAGGATTAAATGAAACAATGCATGCTAAATCTCTTGGTAAACTCTAAAGTGCTCTGTAAAATTCTCAGTTAAGTAAAGTCTATCTTAGCATTAATTTGAAAACTTTGTTCCACATATTTGTTCTACTTCTGATATATCCTAGCAGTTTCTTAATTAAATCTAGTACATAATATAGTTTTTTTTGATCTGTGAGAATTTAGTAGTTGTTCAGTCAGACTTGGATGTTCTGACTAGAGAGGGTTAAGTCTCTCTGTGGCCAGGTGTGGCGGCACATACCTGTAATTCCACACTCAGGAGACTAGGGCAGGAGCACTATTGTGAGTTCAAGACCAGCCTGAGCTACATAGTCAGACTTTGCCTCAAGCATCCCCATCCCTAAATCTCACTGTAGAGGGCTGATTGTTGAAAGTTCAAAATGGAAGTAAGTCTACATCAAGGCCAAGTAAGAAAAGGACTGTCTTATGCTTCTATTTTATAGCACCCAAGCACAAATGTTTGAAAAATATTTCTTGCAATGAAATGTGGATCAAACACTTAATACAAGTTTGTTTCTTCTTGAGAATACAGGAAAACAAAAACTGTTTATGTTCATTAAGTTAATATTTTAATATTGATACAAAATACTTCCTAAATCAGAGGATGTCACATCTATATGAAATTAGTCATTATTTGTTCACCGTCACTGAAAAAAAGCCAATAAACTCATATATATTAACATTTTAATGAAAAATAATTCTTTCTCAACAAAATACTTGATGAGTGGCAGTAATTTTTAAAAATTTTTTTATTCAGAATTTTGGGGTTTTTATTTTTGGAGACAAGGTCTCACTCTGTAGTCCAGCCTGGCCTTGAACTCACTATGTAGCCCAGACTGATCTCAAACTCACAGATAATTCTCCTGCCTCAACCTCCTAATGCCAGGATTACAGCCCTGTACCATTATGCCTGGCTATTTTAAATTTTTGCGAAGTGTTTTTCATAACTTAGAAACTCCAACACAACCCAAGAACCTAGAAGTCTGTATTTCATTAGCTGTCAGTATGTGGACAAGATCATACGTGAGAAAGCTACCAGAAGAGCTCACTGTACACTTATGAAAGAATGAAACTGAAAAGCATCAGTAACAGTGCTGTAACAAAAATATTTCAGTTCCCTAATCCCGAATAGCTACATTGCCACAAACACCAGTACTAAACTTTCAGTGAGGGCAGGGGACCTTTATTGTGTTGTGGAGGAAGGAAGAAGGGCAGTGTGCTTATGCGTGTGGGATGAGGGGAATAGAGAGGGCTAACTTCCTGTCATTCACAGAAGGGAAATCAACAGATACTATCAGAACTCATCCAAGAGTATTGAGAGTTGTGCCTCTGAGAGTAAAAACTGGGTGCTATGAAAACCATTTTTTGTTAAAAATATCATGTAGCTCATTGGCAGGACACTTGCCTAGCACATAGAGGCCCTGGGTTCAATATTCACTACTTAAAAAAAAGGAAAAAAAAGGAAAAGAAAAACCAAAGCACCCTCTAACACAACCTTGTAGAAAAACACCTCTTGCCTCTGTACAGCCTACAATATTGTTGGTAAATCGAGATAACTTGGCGGGGGGGGGGGGGCACGTTGAACCCAGGGCCTGTGCAATGAGTTACATCTCTTTTACTTTTTTCTTTTGAAGTAGTCTAAGTCGCTAAATTGCCCAGGTTAGGCTTAAACTTGTGATCCTCCTGCTTTAGCCTCCCATAGTGCTAGGAATATCACTTTACATTGAAAAAAGAAAAGGTTAATTATTACTATAATTTTCAAAGTTTAGTAGAAATTATTTTCTTGTATAACTTTTGGTGCACTGAATCTAGTTTTAGGGTTTACACATATGTTATTACTCATCTAGAAACTCAACTGAATGTGAACACTACTGCATTTGAGTATGTAAGCCTGGGTGAGGAGAATATAAAAATTCCAATAAACGCAACTAAGACAGACCTCACAGGACTAAAGATCTGGATTAGGCTTTGAAGGAAGAAAGGCCAAAGACTGCTCAGTTACAAGCAAAAACTGCTGTTGACGCAGTGTTAGGTGGAGGCAAGAGGAATAAAATTTCCATGTTTTAAGAAGGGAGACCTGATGGTAATACCAGGACACTTTAAAAAGAAAAAGATCACTTATCTTTCCAAAGTTCTTTTACTGGGACAGGTTGACTGGTTATTTTATGTAAGCACTGTAATATTAGATACAGTCCTGAAGGTTTCCCTGGAGAGAGCTGAAATCAACACAGATGAACCCCAAAGGAAGAAGTAAAAGAAAACAGTAAGGGGTGATCAATGAAATTTTCAACTGACAGGTATAGTTTAAAGCTGTATTGTCTGTATTGTTCTTTTGCTAATTTATAAAAAAAAAAGCTGTTTAAAAAAACCCCCACAACAATAGAAAATAAGTCACCAAGACAAAATGGAATACAGCACAAGCAGGAGTCAACATGAAAAGCATGTGAAGCATTAGCCACAGCGCAGGCCAAGCACGGTGCGTGGAGTCCTCCCTTCTTGCCCTCATGGATGCTCAGCAAGCACTGACTGATGGACAGCGGAGATACCCTAACTCATCATTTCCCACACCTGCGTATGCATACCATCTGCCACCTCCTACAGGTTAGAATACTCTGACCCTTTATTAAACAATTCTGTCTTGTATGGGTTGTCTAAGATTGCCCATATTACCATACTGTCAGTGTGTGGTGTCAGTAGATACCACACATGAAATGTAATCCTCAATTATCTGCAAGTGGAATCACCACAAATTTTCAGTTCTCTGTACTGCACCTAGATATTCATTTGGAAGGAAAAGAAACTCACTTTATGTTAGCCTGAGAAAAACAATTAGGAAGAAAATCTGTTCCCAGGATTCCTATGATGCCCCCTAAAGCCTGAGAGAAAAGTGTAGCTAATTATTCTGCTTGTGATCGCCTGCCCTATTATTCTCATTAACAGAGGAATTAATTGGTGATTAAAACAAAGGAGCCTTGATATACTATTGTAAATGACTATCTCCATTATATACTAACTTCAGATCCATTTTTATTCTCTTAAGAATTTCCTTAAATCACCTAATACGGTCTTTTCTTTCTTTCTTTCCTCCCTTCCTCCCTCCCTTCCTTCCTTCCTTCTTTCCTTCCTTCCTTCCTTCCTTCCTTCCTTCCTCCCTCCCTCTCTCTTTCTTTCTTTCTTTCTTTTTGGTCTTTTTGAGACAGGGTCTCACTATGCAGTTCAGGTTAACCTTGAGCTCATGTTGTAGCCCAGGCTGGCCTCGAACTCCCAACAATCCTCCTGCCCTCAGTCTCCCGAGTGCTGGGATTACAGGCGTGCGCCACCACGCCCAGCTCTAATATGGTCTTATAAAATGTTAAAGACTTGGGCTGGGGATATAGCTCAGTGGCACAAGTGCCTGCTTCGCAAGCGCAAGGTTCAATTGCCGGTACCGAAAAATAAAATAAAATAAAATAAATGTTAAAGACCTTTTGAGGTGAACTAAAAGCTTAAATTTTTTTTTCCTAATCTCTGTTGGAAGTAAATATTAACCACTGGTTTTTCAGTACTATTATTACATAGAAAACATTGGGGCTGGGGATTTAGCTCAGCGGCACAGCGCCTGCCTGGCTAGTGTGAGGTCGTGAGTTCCATTCCCGGTACCGGAAAAAAAAAAAAAAAACAACAAAAAATTTGCATTGTACAGTGACATTTTCTATTGTTTACTCAGAACAGTGAAGTGTTTTAAGTGTTTTTTTTTTTTAAGTGTTTTAATGCATCAGACTAAAGCCCTCAGCATTCATGGTGAAAGGACGTATCTCTAAACTCACAGCACTTAAACTTAGTGGAGAGACAAGATCTTTCAGAAACAGCTCCACTCTAACTGCAGTGATGATGCAGTGGAGACTTAGAAAAGCTAGCGAGCGACATTCAGAGGAAAACCACAGGCTCCATAGAGGTACCAACGCTGGAGAGCTACACAGAAGGCATAGATGTTTTCTGGGAAGGGGAAAATGGAACTGTGCTGGCAGAGGGCTCAATGTTTGGGAAACTAAACAACTTGGTATTTGTTCCACTCAAGACTTCAGAGATAGGAACAGATAATCTGGAAAAACATCTATCAAACATCTTTCACTCCTAGTTTCATGCTGTCATCCTTTTAATATAGTACTTACTCCAACACTGCAAGAATTTATAACCCGTAGAGATTACCAGGGTGTTGTTAGTCCCCTTCCTAGTACTAAACAAACAGAGGTAATCTGTTTGCTCAAGGCAATCAATTCATGAAGCTAAAGGTTTCTTCTGGCTCATGTTTGGAGGTCCCAGCCAGTGACCCATGATTGGATGGACTGAGCACTGTTTTGCTGCTGGTGAGGGCTAGCATATCAAGTGGGGGTGTGTGTCACAACAAAGCTGTTCACCTTCTAGCGGAGAATGCAAAGGGGGCAGGGAAGGAGAGACCAGGACTCCCCATTCCCTTTAGCGCACACCCTCAAAGACCTGAGCTCTTCCTTTCCATTACTCCTGACAGCATCAAGCTGGGGACCAAGTCTTCAACATACAGGCCCAAACCATATCACAGGGTATGGAGATAATAACTGGTCTCTTATGAAATGATGATGAGGTTTTACTTTTTAATGCTTATTTGTTTTCCTTATGGAAAGCTGTCAACCTGGAGATTTGTAAAAATAGTTTCTTACATTTGACTGGTTGTAAAAGGAAAAACGTCAATGGGCAGACCAAAAACCCAGAATATCTAAAACTCTGCACTTCTAAATCCAGTTCATCTTAATCCCTCTAAAATACCCTTCTATAATTTTTCATTGCCTTTCTGTCTTTTTTTTTGTCACTAAGAATGTTCTTCTACCAGGGGCTGGGGATTTAGCTCAGCGGCAAAAGCGCCTGCCTGGCAAGCGCAAGGTCATGAGTTCGGTTCCCAGTACCAGAGAAAAACCAAAAAAAAAAAAAAAAAAAAAAAAAAAAAAAAAAAAAAAAGTTTTTCTACCTTAATTAACTGCTAAAACTCATCCCGATGAACCTCAACACTGTTTCATTTTATTTTGTTTTTGTCTTCTTGAGACAGGGTCTCACTATACAGTTCAGGCTGGCCTTGAGCTCACTTTGTAGCCCAGGCTGGTCTTGAACTTGCAACCATCCTCCTGCCTCAGCCTCCCAAGTGCTGGGATTACAGGCCTGCACAACCACGCCCAGCCCAACACTCTTGTATTTATCATCTCTACCTGTTTTTCTGGTGCTTTGTAAGTGTGCTCAAGGAAGTGAGACTGTACATTATGTCTTCCAGATGATGCTGTATAAGGTTACAGAACAAACTCCTTCACTTTGAGCGATTAGAATTACCAGGGAGACAGAAATGTCCCCAAGATATTACACTTTCTTATGTGTAATTAAGTACTAGTTATAAAGATCAACAGCCTTAAAAAAAGATGGTGGGGTAGGGGGAGAAAATTAACCAAAACTCAGCAATTATGTATTCTCTGTAAAACAGAAATACAGTGCAGTGGTTCTCTAGATGTGGTCTGAGGACCCCAGAGCTCCCAAGACCCTTGAGGGAAATCTGCAAGACCAACTCAGTCTCCAGTGTTACTTGACCTTTTCCCTTGTTCTTTCCCAAGAATCCAGTGCAGTTTTCTAGAGGCACAGGACAACAATATGATGGTATTACTGCGCTGACAACTGATGGAACATGTGCTGTGTACTCTTTACATTTTCTAGAATTTTCTAAGTTAAGTTCTTAAAAGTCTTGAACAATTTTTAAGAAGTGTACAGTTATCCTGAGACACCAAAATTTGGAAACTCCTCATATATGGTAAGAGATACGAAGCAGAGTGTGCCTACTTAATCAAAGTAATGCTTCCTCATTTTCCTTTGTATTTCCAACCAACCCATTCTGTAACCAAGAAATCTTCTAACATACAGTATTTGAAGAAAAGATGTAAAAGGAGCTATGAACAGGTAGCAGATGTTACTACCTAGAATGCTCCAGAAAAGTATCTTGGGACATTGCACGTTTTTATATATTTTGTCACTGACCAGAAAATATCATTCCAGATAGCAAGTAAGAAATTACTATTTGAGCTGTAGTACGGTTCATGAAGGCTATACTTTCAGGGATCATTTCTATAGTACGTACTACAGTTCATGTTCCGAACCACTAATGACTCCATGGTACTGAGATCCACTTGAATCACTGAGCAAAAGCTCTGACAGTAGCATCTTTTAACAGCCTTCTGGACTTACTTTTCAGCAGTAAAAATACTGTGCCCATGAGTCAAAGTCACAGGTTCAAATAACTCTGATCTGCTCCTTTGGAGCAGGACTTCACTTCTTACCCTTTGCCACTTGTTTCAAAGTCTCTCACGCACCTATCATAGGGTAGGTATTAATGCTGTATATTTATTTTGTGGTTAAGCAAGTCAAAGTACATGATTTGTTATTTTAAAAGTTGCAGTTAGCCAAATAATTTTAAATACACACACTGCAGGAATTAAATATTTTAAATTATCTCTGTGCAACCAGAATTTCCAGGCTCTGGGTGCATTTTTGTAGTTAATATTTAATGGCAGAAGAAGATCCAATTTAATACGGCATTTACAGTCCTTTAGAAACCAATAGACTGGAACATCAAATTTCAATTATTTATGGTAACAAGAGGCAAAGTCTATTATCAACTAACCTGCACAAATAATTGAAAAATGTTACTGTAGGAATTTCAACTTAAGAGTATATTTTTAAAAGAAAATACAGCCAGGTGTGGTGAAACACGCCTGTAATCCCAGCACTTAGGAGGCTGAGGCAGGAGGATCATTGCCCAGTTGAGGCCAGCCTGGGCTACATAAGTTGAGTTCAAGGTCAGCCTGAACTGCATAGCGAGACCCTGTCTCAAAAAGACAAACAACAAAAACAGAACAGCCAGTACACAAATTGTGTACCTGTCTTCTAAATTATATGCTAATAGCAGTTATGATTAAAGTATTATGGGATAATTAAGTAAACTGGGAAGGAACAAAAACACCCAAATAATGAATAAACAAACTCATCACCAAACGAACTCATCACCAAACAGTTGACCTTTAGTTTTACGAAAACTAACTGTATTCTTACTATTATTCTTAATATAATATTAAGGCATATCCAGTCTTTATTCTCCAAATTTTAAAAAGGAACCAGAAAAGAACTGTTATATACCAGATATCAACATATATACTTAAGTTTCTTGATAGTTGGCAAACAATTCTTTAGATGTAAATGGCTACTTAAAATGAAAGTGTGTGCAAAAAGCACCCAACCCGGTACCTGTGTCTTGACTGCCAAATCCATAAAAACATAATTAAATTAATGGTGACACCTAGTGGCAAAAAAAAAAAAAACCATCTTTCTTTTATGTTACCCTAACTGTAACTTCTGAACCAAAGCAACGAATCCAAAATCAAACACTTCGGAATTCTCATTCTCACAAAGGATTATTCATTTAAACTACTTAAGAATTATCCAGTAACCTTAAATAAACCAGTAAGTGAAGCTATCCCCGTGACACACAGAAAAAATAAAAAATGAAACCCCCCAAATCCCACAATGTATTTGCAGATATACAACTGGCTGCAGAATCTTTTTCCCTGGGTGTGGGGGTAAAAGTTGGTACCAAATGGACCCCTTAATAATAATCTGTGCTTGGTATTATAAATCTATACCTTAAAGGGCCAGAGAGGGTAAGTGCTTAAAAATGAAGTGTGCAGCTGAATACCTCACTTGAAAGGGATGGCATTCAGTAATAAATTGTGGGATGTGTTTTAACTTTTCTCCCTTTAAAAATGATTTGACTTTAACGAGTAGCAAACAAAAACTAGTTTTCCTCAACACTCATAACACACAACTGTAACTACTCCAAGTTTTACACAGGCATTGTCTGGCTCAACGGCTCAATTCAATCTAATGTTCTGCCTAGTTTCCAGACACCATGCAAGATGGCTTGAATTATGATGAAACATCATTCTTTACAAAAATTTGAAGGAATATTTAACAGTATACACAAAATTCTAGGATGAAATGTTTCGAAAATTAGGGACAATCAGTTTTGAATATTTACTGTCAACTGCAATTTCCCATCCTGAAGAAGGGCATGGCTGAACTGCTGTGTTGACTAGAAACAAACTGGCCCTCAAGTCTAATATTTAAAAGCTTTCTTTTCAAAATATTTCCCTTAGAAACGCAATGATAATCTATTTTAAACAGGTTTCCGCCTGAAACACGGCACAGGGATTCTGAAGACGCCGCCGCCCAGCCCCGTCGGAAACGCGTCTTTGTGCTCCTGAAAACCACCCCAGGCAGATGCAGCCGCGGCGGGGGCCCGGCTGCCGCCGCTTCAAAATGTCCACCTCCTCCGATCTCCCGACACTACGGGACGAACTCGCGACGGGAAGCGACGCACCGCACTGGCTAAGCCGTGCAAGCCCGCAGGGGGAGCGCCCCGCGGAGGCGGCGAGTTCCGCTCGCAAACCACTTCCTAACCGGCTCGGCCCGCACGGCCGCGGCTCAAGGCGGACGCGGACACCCGGCGCCGGCGGTGGGCGCGGGGCGCA
>NW_004955520.1:1197900-1223260 GCF_000276665.1 Chinchilla lanigera
GCCCGCGCCGCCGCCCAGACCGTGGCCGCACCGAGGGCGGCGGGGTCCCGGGCCTCACCAGGCGCAGCTGGCTAATTTCGTCGTAGGACATAAAGCTGAGGATGTTCTCGATGGCTACGATGGGCAGCGCCACCAGCGTGTTGTTCTGAGGCAGCTGGTCCGGAACCAGCGCCGGCGCTGGGGGCGCCTGGGACCCCGGCTGCGGGGGCTGGGCCGGGGGAGGCGGGGGCTGTCGCTGGGCAGAGCCCGCGGCCGAAGAAGCGCCGCCGTCACCGTGGCTGCCGCCTCCCTCCTCAGTCATCCGCTCCTCCGCCGCGGCCGCCATCTTGGGAGCGAGAGCCCTTCCCCCGCGGCGAGGGGACCGGGGCGCTTCCGGTGCGTCACGTCCTCCTCCTGAGCCGGCGGGGCGGGGCGCCGGCAAGGGGCGGGGCGGAAGGAGGAGCCGGCTGCGGGTCAGGTTCCAGGTGATCAGGGCGCAAGTGGCAACCCCGCGAAAGGCGGCCGTCGTGGGCCCTGTACCCACCATCGCAAGCTGCTAGAGGGCAAGGGAGTCTGTCTGTCCAAGTGAAATTCACTGCTACACCTCTTACAGGGCGATAAAATAATGTTGCCTAAGAAGTGCTACTGGAATGGTGTGGAGCATCTGTTTCCAAGAATCACAGCAATACTTAGGCAAACACGAAGAATAAAATGCCGATTAAAAACAGCATCGATCAACCTTGGAAAGGTGTTAAGCCAAAGAAAGCAAACACAAGGAAGCGCATACTGTGTTATCCCGCTGAGATGTCGGGGGAGTATTGAAAGGGCGTGGCTGCTAACGGATGCAGGGTTGCTTTTTGAAGCGATCAGAATGTAATTAGAAAAAGCCAGGCGTGATGGCACATGTAATCTCAGCACTCCGGAGGCTGAGGCAGGAGGATCATTGCCATTTGAGACCAGCCTGGGCTACGTAAGTGAGTTCAAGGCCAGCCTGAACTGCATAGTGAGACGCTGTCCCAAAATGAAAAAAAAAGAAAAACAAAAAAGAATTGCACCAGATTGAAAGAGGTTAAAGAGACAGGTGACTGATGAAATCAACGGACGATCCTGGATTGGATCCTGGATTGGAGGAAAATAGCTATGAAGAAGAATATGACAGGGGCTGGGGATTTAGCTCAGTGGCAAAAGCGCCTGCCTGGCAAGCGCAAGGTCGTGAGTTTGGTTCCCGGTACCGGAGAAAAACCAAAAAAAAGAAGAATATGACAGTTGGCAAAATTTTGACTGACACTTTTAGATAACTATATTATAATCATATCAGAGTTCCTGATTTAGACAATTGTATTGTGAACCTGTAAATTCTTAGAAAATACACATTGAGTTATGTAAGGGTGAAGGGCACTGATTCCTCAATTTACTTTCAAATAGTTCAAATAGAGAAGGTGATTAATAAAGTAAATATAACAAAATGTTAGAATTTGATGAGAACAAAGTGAGAGACCCTGCACTATTTTACAATCATTTCAGAATAAAAAGTTTCTAAAGATTGCTTAATATTTCTGTAATTTTGCCTCCTCCTCGTACCCTGTGACAAAGGCAGTGGTGTACAAATCACTAAATTTGGAAGCATTCTGTTCTTTAGTTCTGGGTCTTAGTCTTAGAGGTTTCCAACATGACCTTTCTTTTGCAGCTTTGTTTTGGAATCAATTGTTGTGCCATAGACTTGGAAACTGCAGAAAAAGCTAAGTGTGAGTAAAGGTTGAGAGACGGGGGAGGGGGGGACTCAAGTGAGAAATTAATTAGTGATACTTTTGGTAGTAAGAATGGGCATTCTGGGCCAGAGATGTAGCTCAGTGGCACAAGTGCCTGCCTGGCAAGCACAAGGTCCTGAGTTCGATCCCTGGTGCCAAAAAATAAAAATAAATAAAAGAACAGGCATGCGTTCTCCATTCACCGGGCGCATAAAGCACTATTTTACTTGGCATTGTTGTGAAATCTTTGAATATATTTCTTTAAATCTCCCACCCTGGGCTTTGTATTAATCTATTTCCATTGTTATAACAAATTTTCTGAAGTTGGGTAATGTCTGAAGAAAAGAAATTTATTTAACTAACAGCCTTGGAGGCTGCACGCACAGGACAGGGCAGCAGCTGGAGAAGTCCTGCGGAGGGCGAGGGGGCTGCGGGAGTGCCCCCAGACTCGGAGGGGCCTGAGCGCTGCCCGAGCCCAGTCCTGGCTCAGATATACATGTGAGCGAAGTGTCCCAGAGAACAGGCTGGAAGGGCTGGGGGAGCCAGACGCCCACTGCCCCCTCCCAGGCCAAGCTTCTTGAGGCCTTGCTGTCTCTGAAAGGAACAAGCAGTTGTCACCTTTATGAAGGCTTTTGTTTTTTTAAACTCCTGATACTGGGGACTGAACCCAGGGGGCCTCGTGCATGCTTGGCCAAAGCTGTAGTGCTGAGGTATACCCAACCCTTAGTAAGACGGGGTCTTTCTAAATCGCTCTTGGTGGCTTTCACACTGCGCTCCTCCTGCCTCAGTCTCCCTAGTAGCTGGAATTACAGGCAAAGGCCTGTGCACGTGGCTCTACAGGGACCTCTGTGCATGGCGCTGCCTCACGGCTGGTGCATGCAGATAGCTGTCCCTGGGCTTCCTCCAATGTGTCTGGCATCCCACCTCTCCTATGCTGCTCTAGGGCAGGGATGGGGCGGGGATGAAGGGCGTTTGGTGGGGCCAGAGCTGAGCGGCAGTTACCCATCAGGGCGGGGTAGCCAGCAGGGGGCCTCTAAAGGGGCGCAGCAACCTCGGTCTCCATGTTCTCCACACAGGACATCTTTCCTGGCTGTTGGGGCAGAACTGTGGTTTAAGGCTCACGTTTGGGAGCAGGAGGTGGGGAAGGGCTGACTGAGAAAGGCACTTGCTGGCAAAGGCGGTTCCCAGCCACACCCGGACCCTGGAGGGGACCTGCAGGGACCGCTCACCTGGGCTGGGAGCCCTGGTCCAGGACAGTGGAAGGCACTAGGAGATGTGACTGCCCTTGGCCAGCAGAGTCTGACGGTTGCCTGAAACGAGGAGTGGGCTCTGGTCAAGGACCTAGCACAGAAGCCCGGGCCAGGGGCGCTCGTGTTCTCCCGGCGGCCCTGCGGCAGACCCACGGTTATTCTTGTGGCGCTGGATGAACCCAGGGCCTTATGAGTGCTGGGCAAGAGCTCGGCCCCAGCCCCGCAGTTCTTAGACTCTCAGGACACTGCCACCTTGCCGCACATTACGAACGGACATGAGGCCACCGCCCTCGGGAATCCTCACAGCGTTTAGTCTGTAAGCGCCAGCTGGGCTGCTGCAGCTCAACCTTGCCTGGGCTGAGGATGGGGAGGAAATGAGAAGCAGGGACATCTTTCCCTCTGCTCGTGGGAAGCATGATTGTATATTCTCACCTCCTTCCTTCTGTCGTTGCCCTCTTCCCTATCTGTCATCACAGGCACTGTAATGCCACTTACAAGCTAAATCCTGGATGCAGCCTGTACGCCCATTAACAGCCGATTGGATAAAGAAAATGTGGCATCTATACAAATCTATACAAAGAAGACAAATGTGAGACATCTACAGGGAAATGGACGCACCTAAAAATACAACACTGAGTGAATAAACCGGACACGCATGCTTAAATTCCATATGGCATCTGTTATTTGAGTGAGGCAAAGTACAAACAAAGAGATCAATAGAGGATGGATAGAAGGGGCCAAGGGTATGGATCTCTTGGAAATGGGAAGGGGTCCAGAGACTAAGGGGGAGAGGTAGAATAAAGATGCAGTGTGTACAGGACCCAGTATACCCCTCCAGCGCTGTAAACATTGTACGCGGTAAACAGGAGCTAAGACTGATAACATCAACCAGAACAGAAATGAGGAAAGGGGATTTAGAGGAGGTGGCAGGGAGGGAGAGGAGTGGGAAGGGGATTCAAAAAAGAAACCAGCCTGGTGTGGTGGCACACGCCTGTAATCCCAGCACTCGGGAGGCTGAGGCAGGAGGATCGTTGGGAGTTCGAGACCAGCCTGGGCTACAAAGTGAGCTCAAGGCCAGCCTGAACTGCACAGCGAGACCCTGTCTCAAAAAGACAAAAAAAAAAAAAAGAGAAAGAAAGAAATAAACCAAGCGTGTTATGTACATGGACCCACTCCGCAAGAGAGCTGTAAGCTGTTTGTACTGCAAACGTGTACTGATACAAACCAAAGGAAAAGCAGTCCCTTACTCTGCCTGTGGTTTGCGCAAATGTCCTCTCTGCCTACTCCTGACCTGCAATTCATCGACTGAGGAACCCGAGTCAGCTCCTGATTTCTCTTCTGTTACCCTGTGTTACCTGGGTACATTGCTACCTTCCGAGCCTCTGGAAGAAGTAGGTGGAGATCCCTTAATTAGAGGGATACATCAGGAAATTACCTGGTGGATGAAAATTGCTTTGACTCTTTCAAGTCACAGTGACGTCACTCTCTGCCCCAAATTAGTGGTTGCCAAATCACCAGTGCGTGTTAAAAATAAGGGCTGCGGGCTCCTCCCCGGACTGCGAACTCGTGTCTGCCTGGGGTGCGTCTGGGGAGCCACGGCTGGACTCCGGGAAATTCTTCTCCCTAGCAGCTTGGGAGCGCTCTGCTGCAGGCAAGGCGCTGAATAAAGGCTTTGGGATGTGAGGATAGATACATCATTTTGTTTGACGGGATACTTTTCTTATAAAAATTTATTGACTCAATGTTAAAGAAAAATGTAAAAACCTAAAGTACTGATATTCCTACATGCTAACAAAGCCGTTCCTCTTTTTTAATTCCTTGTATGCTATGCTCACAATTTACATATTTGTAAATATAAAAAAGTGTATAAATGTAAATTCTGGTGTCTTTTTAACATCAAGTATTTCTCTTTGATGTCATACAAGGCTGGTGGCTCGTCTGCACAGGCTACTCTAGCAGAACCCCACTAGCCTGGGCAGTTTATCAGCCCTGGAAACTCAGGGCTCAAAGCTGGATCCCTGGAGGCCTCAGTCACAGTGCGGGCAGATCGAGGCCCTGGCGGGGCGGGCTCACTCCACTCCATGGACAACACCTTCTTGCTGTGTCCTCAGGCCAAAGGGACACACAGGCTCCCAGGCCTCTTATAGGGACACTGATCCTCTGTGAATTCTCTGCCTTTGTCACCTGACCACTTCCTAACCCCTCACTGTCACCCTGGGGATTGGGTTTCCATAGATGGATTTTAGGGGACACAGCATCCAGATCATGGCAGTGGGTAATGATGCTAAATGTCCATAATTCACCTGCCCACTAACCAAGTATATATACATCTATCTCAAATGTTTTAATGACTCAGTGTACATATTTCAAAGTCAAGTGGTTAATATTGGAACATAAGTAGTTCATCATTGGTAGAATTTGGTTAATTTGCTTCCTATTTATTTATTTTTTAGTTTTTTGAGGCAGGGTCTCACTATGCAGCCTAGGCTGGCCTTGAACTTGTGAGATCTTCCTGTTTCAGCCTCCTGCGTGTTGGGATTACAGCTGTGTGCTACCATGCCTGGCTATGAGTTCTGTTTTGAACACCTTGTGTTTCCTTTTAAAAGAAACATGATAGGGGTGTAATTTACACTGAAATAAAATACATGCATTTTAACTGTGGAGCCTGCCCAGTGATACTGAACATACAGCCTCATGCGGCCACCACCACAATCAACACAGGGGACACGTTCGTTGCCCCCAGAGGCCCTCCTGTGCCCTTTCCCAGCCCTCTCCATCTCCCCCCTCTGCACTCCAAGCAACCACCGATACGGGCTCCACCCTCGTAGATTAGATTTATTTGTCCCGAGTTCTGCATGGACGGAATCCTAAGCACTGGGAACACTGGTCCGCCCCTGGTGCCAGGGCCCCCGAGTTCGTCTACATCTTCTGATGATGACTGAAATTGCAGGGCCTGCTGGAGGGGCAAGCGTACCTGAAGATGGATGCTCCCCACTTTCTTGAACTTTGGGAATCACCCACCTTCACTATTCTCCGCAGTCAAGACATTGGCGAACAATTACTTTGAGAAGTTTTTACAATGAAAATAGACATTTTTCTTTTTTTCCCAAAGCAAAACAATATGATATGACTCAATGTACGTAGTCCGGAGCAGGTTCTGAGAAGCGCCTCTCCGGGACAGGGCAGCGCTCGCCCTGGAGGATCCCTGTCTGCTCTAATAGTCTGAACTCACAGGCCGACCGTGGTCGTCAAGCTGCTAAGGACGCACTGGGAAGCAGTCGGCCACACCCCACCTCAAATGCTTGGCCTTTTATGGACACCAAACCTTTAAGGATCACAGACCAAAGCAATTACTCACGCCTTTGTTTTGTGTCCCTTGGCTTCCTGATATTATTTTTAATAGCTCTTCCATAATCTCATGAAGCTGTAGGGATGAAGGAAGTAACGAGCATTGCTGGCCAGGGACTTCGGGGCGTGCCCAGCTGGGCTGTTGGGGGTCAGGCTGGAGGTCGCAGACTTCACAGCAAAGGCAGGGATGGGTCGGGCATGCGTGTGGGCTCCAGTGTGTCCGGGGCCCACGCGCTCGGGGTGGGGAACACAGGCTGCAGCACACCGCATGCGTCGCTTGTCACCGGGGCCAGAGCCTGCTCCTGCCCTGCTCCTGCCTGCGCAGTCACCACTGGGTACTGATGCTGCTCGTGGTCTTCATTTCTACCCCAGTGCCCCAGCCTTCTCATTCATGCTCAGATGCCAAGGAGCAGGTGGCAGGGAGTTGGAGGAGTTTTTAAAATATCGAGAAAGAAGAAAGAAAAGGAGAAAGAGAGAGGCTGGATGTTCGGGCCACTTTTCCGTCGCCACGGAGCCCCCTGAGCCTCTGCGGCTGCCGGGCCAGACGCCTGCGCAGCCCCCTGGGCCCAACCTCAGGGCTGAGAACCATCTCAGCCTGACCCCTGTGCTGCGGCCTACGGGGAAGCTCCGCTGTCTGGACCAGCCGAAATAATTCCTTTCCCGTGCCTCTACTTGCTTTACTCTTCTGAGAGCAACGCAGATCACGTAGATGGATCACGTATTTTTCTTCTTCCTGGAATTTTGAACAGAGTTAGATGTGTAGCTTTTATTGCCGCACTGTGAATAAGCTTTTCACCGCGGCCTTTCTGTTCTTAGTTCTGTTCCTCCCTGCCCTCACTGTGTGTTCCTCCTGAGGTGCTCCTTCATTTTATTTTGATTGCAGGTTACTGCATATTAGTTTTGGTAAGACATCCTCTCTCTGTAAATAATAACATGTGAATACACAGTAGTTAAACTCCTGAGGAGGGGCAGCTCTTTCTGGCAGGAACTGCTGTACCGACAGGCGACTCACCCGTCTGTAGTTTGAGCTTTTATTGGCGGTAGTGTGCTGTGGTGTTCGGGTGTGCTGACTCTGGATTCTGGCCTCCTCAGGCTTCACTGTCAGTTTCCTGTGTGACGTAAGGTTAGCTGTTTAATCTTTCTGTGCCTCAGTCTTCTTTTTTAAAATTTATTTTTGTTAGTTCATGTTCGCAGCACATAACGGTCACGTTCATTGTGGCAAGTCGGTGCCTGGACACAGCACAGCTTAATCCTGCCTACGTCCTGTTCTTCTCCTGTCTTCCCCTGCCCTCTCTTCTGCTTTTCTTGCTTTCCTTTCCATTTGCAAAAGAGCTGTCTCCCTGTTTCTGTCTCCTTATCCGCAGTAGGAATAATGCACATAACCCCCTCACAGAATTATTGTGAGAACTAAATGAGATAATATACAGAGTATTAGAACCTGGCCGAGCCTATAGTTTAAGATGAATGCTGTTAGCTGTTAGGATTTCTTGCCAAATGTTCCAAACTATGTTTCTAAGACAAGAGGTCAGATTCCTGGTGGTTTTCTGCCTAACAGATCCAACTCATTGTATCACCAGTGACTCATTTGTTAATTTTCCAGGTTCTCTACGTTCAGGACATCACTGGCTTCGATCACAATATTGTTATTGAGTTAGTTATGTCTATTGCTGTATGACAAATTACTTCAAATTTTAGCAGATTAAAACAACATATTTCATGATTTCACATTACCACAGGTCAGGAGCAGTGAGGTGGTCACCTGGGTCCTCTGCTTCAGTATTTCTCTCAAGGCTGAAATCGAGGGCCTCTCCAGGGGCTCATGTGGGGAGGACCCACTTCCAATCCCACCCAGGTGGTTTCTGGCCGGTCCCGTTCAGGGTTGCTAACTAAGTTAACTTCAGTTAACTTAGTACTTGCTAACTTCAGTGCTTGTTAACTTCAGTACTTGCATCTGCTTTATCAAGACCATCCTCAAATAGCACTGCAGAATTGCGCCTGATCATGAAACTGCCACTGCATCATTCTTGCTGTTTGTTCTCAAAGTTGCAGGTTGCTAGGCTAGGCCCATAGCAAAGGGGAGGAGATTACACGCGGCATAATTATACCAGGAGATAGGGTGCCTGGGAGCCACCTCAGAAGCTTTCTCTCACAGTCAGTTTGCTGACTTGTCTTAGGGTGTTTTGATTGATTGGATGAGCACAAGATCACAGATTATAAAGTTCTGAGGCTGGGAAGAATCCTAGATATTGTCTACACTAGTTCAACTCTCTTGTTTTACAGATGAGAAAAATTAGGCTCAGCGAGTATAGAGGTCTCACTTGAGAGCATGCAGTGCATTGTGCTGAGATCAGGAGAAGAGCCCAGAGCTTTTCCCCCAAATCCAGGCTGATTCAATGATTTACTCAAGCAACTGGAGCTGCTCTAGGCAGAGTCATGTCCCCAAAGCAGTTGCAAAAATCTATGGCTCCTTTACAGAGACACAGAAATACCAGGATCAGAAAAGTCAGGTGGAAGCAAAGATTTTTGGCAGGCAAAAATTTTAACTGGTGCCAGATCATGGGCCTGTGATGCCGAATCATGGGTGTGTGGTGCCAGGTCACAGGTGTGTGATCCTGGATTAGTCCATTTGTAGGTTTATAGAGGCGTGTCATGTTGAGAGGTGAAGCCTGGTGGGAAG
The DNA here is from genome assembly GCF_000276665.1 of Chinchilla lanigera. Lineage (NCBI taxonomy): Eukaryota > Metazoa > Chordata > Mammalia > Rodentia > Chinchillidae > Chinchilla > Chinchilla lanigera. The sequence continues at coordinate 1,206,903 of NW_004955520.1, forward strand.
AGGTGGGCCACTGTGGGCGTGGCCTGGAGAGGATGTGCATAGAACCTCTTCCTCCCTTCATCCCTCCTCACCCATGCTGCTTCCTGTCTATCTGCCATGAGTGTTTCTCCTCTGCAGTGCTCCTGTGCCATGCCACCCTGCCTTGGAGTCAGCCAAGTATGGGCTGAAACCCCTACAAACTAAGAGCTAAATGAACCTCTCCTTCTTTAAGTTGTATTGGGTATTACGTCTCAACAATAGGAAAGTAACTAAGCACTTAAATTACTCCCAGCAGTTTTCAAAATACAACACATTGTTTCTAACTATAGTCATGTTGTTTGTAGAGTGTATGTGTGTGTGTGTGTTTGTATGGTACTGGGGATTGAACCCAGAACCTTTGCACTAAGTTATATCTCCAGCCCTTTAAATAAATTTTTTTTTGGAGACAGGTCTTGCTAAATTGGTAAATTGCCCTGGCTGAGGTTGAATTTGCAGTTCTCCTGCCTCAGCCTCCCGCAGTGCTGGGATTAGAGAGATGTGTGCCTCCGCACCTGACTAACAGTAGCTTTCTTGAACTGATTCCTCCTAGTGAGATAAAATTTTACATCCTTTGAGTAACTTCTTCAGCCCCATATCCCTAATGCCTTCAACGTCCATTCTCCTTTCTACTTCTATAAACCTAACTTTTTTAGATCCCACATATGAATAAGCTCATGTGGTATTGTAGTTTGTATAAAAAAAAAGTCCCCCTAAAAACTCATGTGTTGAGGGGGCTTTTGGAAGATGACTAGGTCATGGGGTGCTAATCTCATCAATGGATTAATTGGGATGAGCCCACAGATGAATGTGTGAACAGGAGGCGGGGCTTGGTTAGAGGCGGGGCCTGGTTGGAGGTGAGCCCCTGGGGTGTAACCTGGAGGATTTATCTCTTCCCTGTCCCTTGGTGCTCTGGGCATCCCAGCTGTCACAGGGTGAGAATCTTTCCTCCACTGCACTCTTCTAGATCAACGTTCCTGACTTGGAGTCAGCTGACCTTGGACTGACGCTCTGAAAGCAAGTGAAAACCAGTCTTTCCTCCTTTAAATTGCGTGCGTCTGATATTTGGTCACAGAGATGAAAAACTGACTAATGTAAGTGGTGTCTGTCTGTGGCTGACTCATTCACAGTGTGCTCCAGGTTCACCTGTGTGTGGCAAGTGACAGACGCTCCTCCTTTTTAGAGACTGAGTAGTATTCCACTGTGTGTGTACTCTGTTTTCTCCATGTTGCCGGCTGATGGGTGCCTTAGCTGACCCTATCACGGCTACTGTGACTGGTGTGGGCTTTGGACATGGCACATACACATACTCATTTCAGTTCCCTCGGCTGTAAACCCAGAAGTGGGATTGCAGGATCATACTGTGACTCTATTTTTAACTTTCTGCTTTTTGTGTGGTGCCATTGGTTGAATCCACAGCCCCTTCATACTGAGGCAGTAGTCTGTCATTGAACTATAGCCTCTACTTTTAACTCCTGTGGGAGTATCTGTGCCGTTTTCCAGGATGGTTCTAGTTTGTGTGCTCTTTACCCTTCTATACACATTCTCATGCACATTTATTATCTCTCACCTTTTTCCTTCCTTTTCTGCTTGTTTTGGGTACTAGCGATTGAACCCAGCTTCTCGCACTTGTTAGGGAGCTGCTCTACTGCTGAGCTGCATCCTGAGCCCTGTCTTTCCCCTTTTTTGTTAAATAGGAACAAAATTTATTACATGTCTCAAGGCATGAGGCTGTCACTCTTTCATATGTTCAATAATAGCCAGTCTAACATGGGAGATAGTATCTTATTATGTCCTTAATTTACATTTCTCTTATGATTAGTCACATTTAGGATTTTTCATGATCATTTGTATGTCTTATTCTGAGAAATATTGATTTAGATATTGTGTTCATTTTTTAAAAGACGGATTCTTTTTTCTTCTTTTGAGACAGAGTCTCACTGTGTACTTTAGGCTGATCTTGAACTCACTATATAGTCTAAGCTGGCCTTGAACTCCCAGTAACCCTCCTGCCTCAGCCTTCCAAGTGCTGGGATTGTAGGGGAGCACCACCACATCTGGCTGGTTTTGCTGTTGAGTTGTCTGCGTTCCTTATATATTTGGGGTGTTAATTCTTTGTCGAATGCTTACAAATATTTTCCCCCGTTCTATTGGTTGTCTCTTCACTCTGCCTGTTGTTTCCTTTCTGTGAAGAAGCTTTTTAGTTTGACATAATCCCATATGTCTATTTTTGCTTTTATTGCCTGTGATTTGGGGGACATATCAAGAAGATCACTGCCCAGATCAATGTTACAGAGCTTCCCCCACTGTGCTTTCTTCTAGAGTTCTATAGGTTCAGGTCTTACACTGAAGTCTTTAATCCATTTTGAGTTGATTTTGTGCATGGCATGAGAGGAAGGCCCAGTTTTATTCTTCTGCATGTGGTTGCCCAGTTTTCCCAGTAGCACTTACTGAAGAGACTGTCCTTTCTCCACTATGTGTTTGTGACAACTTTTTTGCAAATCAATTGACCATAAGTGCATGGGTTTATTTCTAGGCTCTGTATTCTGTTCCACTGCTCTATGTGCCTGTTTTCACAGCAATACCTTGTTGCCTTGATTACTATGCACTTGGTACATTTTGAAATTAGCTAGTCTGCTTTCATGTCTGTAGTAAAATAACCTATTTAAAAAGAAGAAAAGTTGATTTTGCTCACACGGTAGAAGACAGTGCAAGCCTGTGTGGAAGCTGCTCACTCCATACCATAGAGGAGACAAAAAGAGAAGAGCGGCCAGGACCCCGGTCTGCACCTCAGGCCATTCCTATATGGCCAGAAGATTTCCAATGGACCCACTTCCTGAAGGTCCTGCCACTTCTCGACAGTACCACAGCTGGGAACCAAGTCTTTAGCCCCTGAGTGTTCAGCCTTTTAGCTTGCCTGGGCCACATTTAGTGAAGAGGCCTTGTCTTGGGCTACATATAAAATATATAGTATAGTTACTGTATCTTTTATTTTTATATTTTTTTCTTGTGACACCTGAAAAGGCGGACAAGATCAACATAAAACTAGTGGGATCTTTGACTTGTTTAATGCATCAGTGTCTGGCTCCATGGAATTGGTTGTAATTCTTAGTAAGTTCTCAAGGTTCTGGCTAGAAATCTTTGATTTAACTTGACTCCACGCGCTTCACCTTGGAGAGTTGTTGTTCACAAATGTACACACTTCCAAAAAGAAGTGGTGTGACTAAGGTGTGATCATGAGGTGAGGGACATTTTCCTCTGAGAAGCCAGGTCTTCTAAGTCTAGGAAAGAGATATGATTTAAATTTTCTTTGAGTCTGATTGTGAGCCTGTCCATTTGAAAATTTGAGGGAATGTACTTATGTTAGCCAAAAATGGAGTAGCAAATATGCCAAAAATTTTTTATCTTTTTTTGGAAAAATCTTGAAACCTAGTCTCAAATTTCTTTATCTAAACAGAAAGCATTTTTGCATTTGTGTTCATTAGGAAGATTGGGCTGTAGTTTTCTTTTTTGGTTGGGTCATTCTCTGGTTTTGATATCAGGGTAATACTTCCTTCCAGGAATGATTTTGGAAGTGTTGTTTCCCTTTCGATTTCATTAAAGACTTTCAGCATTAGTGGCATTAGTTATTCTCTAAATTTCTTGTAGAATTCAACAGTGAATCCATCAGGACCTGAACTTTTCTTTGTTGGTAAATTTTAAATTACATTTTCAATTTCATTGACTGATACCAGGTTTTTTAGAATTTTTATATCTTCTTGATTCAGTTTTGGCAATTTGTATATGTCTAGAAATCTATTTCTTCTGTGTTTTCCATCTTACTAGAGTACAGGTTCTTGAAGGAGGTATTGATGATTTTCTGGATTTCTGCAGGATCCATTGTGCTTTCCCCCTTTTTATTCCTAATTGCTTTAATTTGAATCTTTTCTTTCCTCTCTTTGATTGGGTTGGCTAGGGGTTTATCAATTTTATTTAATCTTTCAAAGAACCAACTCTTTGATTCATTGATTCTTTGTATTATTGTCTTAGTCTCCATTGCATTAATTTTTGCTCTTATCTTTATAATTTCCTCCTCTCATACGAGCTTTGTGTTTGATTTGTTCTTCTTTTTCTAGAAGTTTGAGGATTGACATTAGGTTGTTTATTTGAGCTCATGCTGTTTTCCTGATGTGAGAATTCATCACTATAAATTTCTCTCATACGACTGCTCTCATTGCCTCCCATAAGTTCTGGTATGTTGTATGGCATTATCATTTAATTGTAGATACTGTTTAATTTCTTCTTTAATTTCATCTGTGACCCATTGATTGTTCAGGTGGATGTTGTTTAATTTCCACACGTTTCTGTTGTAGTTTGTATTTCAATTCCTCTGCATTTACTTAAGCATGTTTTATGGGCAAATATGTAATCTATTTTAGAGAATGTCCTATGTGCATCTGAGAAAAACATATATTCTGATGTTGTGGTTTGGAACACTCTATAGACATCCACTAAGTGCATTTGTTCACAAGTTTGGCTTAATTCTGATTTTTCTTTGTTTATTTTGTGTCTAGTTGGATCTATCTAATTGTTAGAGTAGGATATTAAGGTTTCCCCTTTACAAATGTTAGTGCTTATTTGATTTTTCATGTCTATTAATATTTGTTTTATGTAGTTGGGCGAATTAGTATTTGGTGCATATATATTTTTGATTGTTGTCTCTTCTTGGAGTTTTCCCTTAACAAGTATGTAGTGACCTTCTTTGCCTCTTTTGATCAATCTTGGCTTGAAGTTTCCATTGTCTGAAACTAGAATACCTACCTCTGCTTTCTTCTGGGTTCCTGTCACATGGAGTATTGTTTTCTATCCTTTGATTTTCAGTTTGTGAATTTCTTTTTGAGTTAAATGTGTTTCCTGAATGCAGCATATTGTTGGATCTTTCTTCTTAATCCATCCTGCCAGTCTGTTCTTTTGACTAGTGAGTTGAGGTCATTTACATTGATGATTATAACTGATATCTATTGGTTTATTTTTTCCATGTTATTTCTCTGTTGTTTGTTCACTGTCTTTCTTCTCTGTTTAATTGTTTGCCCTGCCTGGTGGTTTCTTTCTATTGGTGTTATTGTGCTTGTGGTCTTCATTTTCTCTCTCTAATATAGCCTTCAGAACATTCTGAAGAACTGGTTTGGTGGTGATGAATTTCTTCAGTTTTTCCCTGTCAAGGAAGTATCTTATTTCATCACTGATTTTGAAAGATAGTTTTGTGGGGTAAATCAACCTTGTGGGGTACTTCTAACTGCTAGGTTGGAAGTTGTTTTCTTTTAGGGCTTGAAATACCTCACTCCAAACTCTCCTTGATTTGAGGGTTTATTTGAGAAGTCTACTGTGATTCTGATGACTTCCCTTACCTAGGTGATTTGTTTCTTTTCTCCAGCCACTTTTAATATTCCATTCTTGTGCTGAATTTCTGGAATCTTGATTATTATATGTCTTGGTGTAGATTTATTTTGGTTATGGCTACTTGGAATTATATATGTTTAATTTATTTGTATGTTGTTATGGTTTGTGTCTGGATGTCCCCCTAAAGCCTCTTGCAGTCATGAGTTTGGGTCCTAGAGTTTATGACTGATCCAAGGTCCAGTGCTGGGATTATGGGTGTGAGTGCTACACCTGCCCTGGGTGGGTAGCCTGCATACAATATAAGGGAGGGGAAAGAGGCTTGATCTTCCTGCTGCCACTCCCTTTTGCTCTTGTTGCTCTTGCTGTTTTCCACTGCCATGTGCCACTCTGCCTTGGAGCCAGCTGAGTATAGTCAGAAACCTCCACAAACTGTAAGCTAAATAAACCTTTCCGTCCTTAATTCTGTGCATTGGGCATTTTGTCTCAGCAATGAGAGAACACTAACCAAGACACATGTCAAATTCTTTGTCCATGTTTGGGAAGTTTTCTGCCATTATTTATGTAAAGAGAGTTTTTTAGTATTTTTGTTAAGGTTTCCCACTTACAAATGTTAGTGCTTATTTGATTTTTCATGTCTGTTAACAAATATTAACAGACAAATTTGTTATCAGACAAATATTAACAGTTTTCTCACTGATTCCAATCAATCTTATACTGTTATTCTTTGCTTCATGTTGTAGTTGTTGCATTGATTTTTTTTAAATGATCTCTTGCTAATTTTAGATATCTTTGTTTTCATCCTTGTTAGCTGCAATGTTGTCTCTAGATTTGAAACTCTAAATCTCCTGAAAGAGAAAATAGGTAGAAATCTTTAAGACATAGGTATAGGCAGAGACTTCATGAACAAATCCAGATCATACAGGGAAGAATCAACAACTGGGATTTCATCTTATTGAAAAGCTTTTGTACAACAGATGAAATCACCAACGGAGTGAAAAGACAACCCACAGAGTGGGAAAAAATTTTAGCCAGTTGTCCCTCAGACAAAGGACTTATATCTAGAACATATAAAAATTGAAAGCTGGGCATGGTGGCACACACCTGTAACCCCAGCACTTGGGAGGCTGAGGTAGGAGAATCACTGAGAGTTCGAGTCCAGCCTGGGCTACAAAGTGAGTTCAAGACCAGTCTGAACTGCATAGTGAGACTCTGTCTCAAAAAGACAAAAAAAAAAAAAAAAAAAAAAGAATTGAAAAGAATTAGAACCCCCCAAATTCAGAGATCCACTCCAAAAACTGGCATTTGAGATGAAAGCATACCTCTTAGATGAAGAAACACAAATGGCCTGCCTAGCAAGCGCAAGATCATGAGTTTGATCCCTGGTACCACCAAAAAAAAAAAAAAAAAAAAAAAAAAAAAAAGAAATACAAATGGCAAATAAATATGTAAAAAAAGTTTAATATCATTGGTCATTTGAGAGATGCAAATTAAAGCAACACTGAGATTCCATCTCACTCCAGAAAGAATGCCTATCATCAAGAAATTAACCAATAAAAAATGCTGGCCGGGCTGTGAGGAAAAAGGAACGCGACTCCACTGTTGATGGGCATGTAGACTGGCTCAACCACTGTGGAGATTCCTCAAAAAACTAGGATTGGAGGACCCCTTTGACCCAGCTATTCCCCTTCTGGGTGTCTTCCCAGGAGAATTAAAAATATACTATAAGGTTAATAATATCCCTTAGTTATTGCGGACTGGTCTGGTCCACAATCTCTGGAATGAGTATACAGTGAAGGCTAAATAAAAAGAGGCAAATGAGATGATTCAGGGCTCCAGGAAGATCAAAGCCCTCACACAGAATTTGAGATTCTCTTAGGGCTAAGACCAAGACCTTCTTTGGGTGGCCCATATTTATTTATAGAAGAAGAGAGGGAGCACTCAGGAAGGGCGGAACCACTCAAGGACTTCTCCAAGTAAGGTATTAAATTAATCCTCAATAAGGATTAAGTTAATCCACCCAGAAGTGAGATGCTTGAGGTTACAGTCTTTATCTAGTTGAAGTTGGAACCAGGTGTCCTTGGCTGAGATCTTGTCTTATCTTTGAGGCTTTGAAGCTTCATCTGACATTACAGGCCTTAGTAGGGATTAGTGACTCACAGAAGTTCACTTACTATTAGTCCAGGTCCATCTCCAGACAAGTGGCCTAGGCTTTGGACAGACTCACAAGTAAACATGAAAAGCCAATTGGTTAATTTAAGTCCTGCTCAGGGCTGCTTCCTAGTGGTCTCCATCAATATAACACAGTGATGTATGTGTACCAAGTTTATAGCAACACAAATTGTAACAGCTAAATCTTGGAAACAACCCAAACGCCCATAAAGGGAGGAAAGAATAAAAAAGATGTGGTCTCTTTATACAATGGAGTAATACTGAGCCATAAAAAGGATGAACTTGAGACATTTATAGGTAAATGGATGAAACTTGAGACCATACGCGTAAGTAAAATAAATCAGACTCGCATGTAAACATCATATTTTCTCCCTAGTGTGAGAAACTGAAAGAGTAAATAAGAAGCAAACTGTAAAATAGACATTATGAAATGGGGAGAAATTGTTCAAAAGGAAAAAAGAATGAGAATGGGAGGAAAGGGGAAAGGAAGGAAGACAAAAAGAAAAAAATGCAAAATAGTTATGCTATTAGTTTCTCTTAGTTCATTGAAAAGAAAGGTTTGTGTTAATATTGTTTGGAGAACTTTTTTACACCCATATCTTATACTCTGAGTAATTGCTTTAAAGATGATAATACACAATGCATTAACTAATGTTATTCTCCTATTATTTTGCTTTATTTTTTTCCATAAAAATAATGAATTCACATACATGCAGTTAAAAAAAAAAAAAAAACCAGAAAGCAAAGCCTGGGCATGGTGGTGCACGACTGTAATCCCAGCATGTAGGAGGCTGAGGCAGGAAGATTGCTGCAAGTTCTAGGCCAGCCTGGGCTACAAAGTGACTTCAGTCCCAACCTGAACTGCATAGTGAAACTGTGTTTCTAAATAAATAAATATGAAAAAACACAAAACAGAAAACAAGGCTCCATATTTTCCACTGTTCACAAGAGTGTGTTTTGACAGCGTATCACAATGCATAAAATTATGCATTTGCTTGCCATGATGTGAGTTTTATTTTTGAGTAGTGTTGTACTTTGAAGCACAACACAGAGGAGATGATTTTCACCTTGAAAACACATATGTAGCTCATGTTAATGAGAAGTCAAATACACTAAAAATGGTAAATCTGTGAGCCATTTTTCATCTTCAAATTCTGGCACAAATCTTCCTTTTGATTCCATAGATGACTTGATTCCATTCATAAAATTATAAAACCTGTTCAAAATTTAACCCCAACTTAGCTACCTTACTTCCAAAAAGTACATAATGCCCCCCAGTGGCAGCATCTACCCTTCTAAGGAGCTGCTAGAGTTGGTGACAAGTCTCTCCCTAGGGTCTTATGAAAGTTACAGCTTTGGTGATGATGTCAATGACCCTTTCCACGTTTTGTATATATATTTTCAATGCAGTGATATTTCATCAAATGTGAGTTTGCAGCAGCAATTGCATCCTCTTCTATTAATTTTATAAGTAAGCCTTCTTTTTCGCGAACCCCCACGGGGGTGCCGTCAGTAGCTGGTCCGGGTGTATTACGGGAAAAGCAGTGACTTGGCGTATGTACGTGTCCCGACTCCCCACGAGGAAGGTGATCATTACGTGCTGCAAGCGTGGGCTGATGAAGGACTGCCGGGTCCACCTCTTCATCAGTGCTGCCCGGTGGTGGTGGAGCCCTGAACCAGAACTCAGCAGAGCCTCGCAGGGCCTTGCGCTGAGGCAGCTGTGTGACACGCTAGAGTAGCTCGGCCGAAAGCAGAAAGCTCTCAGGCCGCACGAAGGAGCTGACTGTGGCCTCACACTAACTGTGACGTGCACGCTCCGCAGGCGGCCCACCCGCAAGAAAAAGTTGGCCAGCAGCACCAAGCAATTCAGACCAGGCCGTGACTCAGGCTTCGGGGCAGCAAGAATTCTTACTGTGGCTACAGCCATCACGTCACTTAGCGCAAAACCCCGTCACCCCTGCCCCGGAGCACAGGCCGTGAGTGAGACCGAGCTGGACACTCGTGTGGTGTCTCTCCCCCGCACACCTTGTTCGTTCTGAGGAGGTGACTCGGTGTCACCACTCGCCCATCTGGCCTTTTCCCCACGCTACTCCTTCATCCCGTCTGAATTGTTTTTCCACACCAATTAAAATTTCCCCTTTGTGGGAAGCCTTCTCTCACCACCCCATGCCTCCTAAATATCACCCACCTAATCCTTGCAACAGCTTGAGGAGGTGAGTGCGGTCGCGGAGAGGCTGAGGACAGTGATGGTGAGCCCTTCAGAGCTCTTCATGACACAAACAGCCCGCTGCGGTTTGCGTGCCTCAGGTTCACCGCCGCTGCCTAGGACATCCAGAGAAGGAAGACAGCGTAGGCTGCCGAGTGAGGCGTGGGAGGGCCGTGTTGGCAAGCACAGGCAGAAGCATGCAAGGGTAGGCCCAGCCTACCACGGCGAGTACACGCTGCACTTGTTTATGGTGGAGGGCAACAGCGCCAGATCTGTGAGTATGATTCACACTTAAGTCATGATGTGCCAGGTAGCAACATAACAACAGCAACCACAACAATTCCGTGTTTAAGGGCACTCACAGACACTGCTCCAGATTTTATTTGGGGAAACAGAATTAGTTAGGGTGACGTTATTTTGGGTTCATCTAAGAATCAAAGTTTTCTGGGTTTTTTTTCCTTTTCCTTGATTATACAATATAAAATGCTTAATAATATTGGAAACAGGCGAAGTGTCAACTTTTGCTTCTAGAGTATCCCCACCCCACGCTCTTGGCTCTTTACAGATCAGGAAACTGAGGCAGAGGGAGGGAAAGTTTCTGGCTCAGGTCATGGGCTTGACAAAGGCCGAGCCCAGCGGCGGAGGCGGCACCGGACCCCGTGCCGGTGCCCGCGTCTCCCCTGGACACACCTTCCTTCCTGGTCAGCAGCCACCGAGCGCCGGCCCGTTTGTCACCGGTTCATTTTGCAGGTGAGGTGACCTCGTCATGGTTGGGCCTCTGCAGTGTGGCCCTGAGCCTGGCCGTCTTGCTGTGTAAGTCCTGACGGCGTGGACGAGCAGCCTCAGGTCCATTTTCTCCAGGCCTGCGGAGGACGGCTTGCTCACCATCGAGCCCCGAGCACACCGTCAGCGGAGATAGCTGCAGTATTCTATCTGAACAAAACTCAAATGCTGACAAGTGGAACTGAGATTTCCACTAGACTCCAGAAAGACCTGCTATAGGCTTAGAATCCTAAAACCAAAGATATTTTTCTTCCCAGCTCCACGGAAACGCTTCCTAGGCCTTCTGAAATGTCACTGAAGCTCGAAGTTTGGGGTAGCAGGAAAGGGCTACTGTCACCAAGGACACTCTTTCTATCTTGTCCCCCAGCAGTGACCAAGTGACTAAGCTTTCGTTTCCCAAATGACACGCTTAAAAATCCATCAGTGTAATTAATGGTCTCCCCAGAGGCTCAAAGAGACAAACATCAGAAATAAGCCCTCTCAGTGAAAGAGATAATGATAGTGTTTCTTAAAAGCCATTTAATACCCTTAACGGCTGGCAAAGGAGGCATCTTTTCTAGTGAGTAATGTGTTTTTAGCACTATGCAGAGCCCATGGCTGGCCGGGGTTCCGTGAGCAGATAATTTTATGAGTACACTCTAAACTCTTGTAGCAAATGGCTCTGGTAACAGAGCTGACACCTCGTCACCGTGGCACCCTCGGGAGTGTCCCTTCCTCCCCCCCATAGCTTGAAAAAGCAAGCCTCACATCTCTCTAGAAATGTACATAATGCACAGCCACCCTCCCCTGCACACGCTGGCTCCCCACGCGTGCTCTGCATGCCTTTCCTTTGACGCCAGAACCTCTCACTGCTATTCTAGCAGACCAGCGCCTTGTGCTCCTTGGCTGGAGAACTCTTCCCCAGCCAGTAGAAAGCCCTTTCCCTGGGGGCGAAGATCACCACACAGATGTCCGGTTTCCCTCTGAAGACGGCACAGTGACAGTAGCGTGCCTGCTCGAGTTTTCCTTGGAAAAGGCCAGCTTCTGAACACACAAGCAAGCAAACAAGGAAGCGGGGGCACAGGGTGCACTCCGGAACTCACAAGAACTGTGTGCCCTCGCCTCTCTAAGCCAAAGCCTGTGGGAAGGCGTGGCCCCTGCCCCACACTCTTGAACCTACTATATTCTGTGCTCGGCATCAGACTGGGCTCTTCTTTCTTTTTTCTTGTTTCCTTTGTCTGATCAGGACTTCCCCTAAATATGGTAGAATTAGGGTCCCTTGAGGTTGGGTTTTGGCTGCCCTTTGTTGCAGCTTGCTGTTTCTTTTCTGTGCGGAATGTTACCGCTGGCGTTGACCGCGGCTTAGGTTAGGGATGAAGGTGATGTGCTAGGAGCTGCACAGGGATGAGCTGCCCCAGAGCACAGCTTGACGGCTTGGTGTCGAGCAGAGGGTGCACTGCCTACTCGGACATCCTGCCTGTGTCACTCCTTGTCCCCAGCTCTGAGGGGCCTCGGTGACATAAGCAGACTCTGGCCAGACTGGGCATGGTGAGGAGCTAGTCACTCAGTGATCCTGTCTGGCGGGTTTTGTATTTAGTTACAGGTGCTCTGTGTGTAAAGGGAAAGCAGTTGCTCCCTCCCCTCTTCCCTTCCATGCTGGAGTCAGGCCCAGCTCTGTGCACATGTAAAGCACATGCTAAGTACACATTAGGCACATGCTTGACCACTGAGCTGCTAAGTACACATTAAGCTAAGTACACATTAAGCACATGCTTGACTACTGAGCTGCTCCCCCAGCCAATCTTCCTGTTTCTAGGTAATGCGCTTACCCCGTTATTTCTTGATATTTCTGTTTCAGACACCACCTGCTGTCTGTGGAAGGTAAGGCTGTAATTCCTGCTCCACTGTCCTCCCAGACACCACTACCACCTGCTCACCCACCGCTCATCTCATTCTGCTTCGGGCGCCAGACCGTGTTTATGACAGAATAACAAGGTTTCCCTGTCCTGTGACTGATTCAGCCACAGACCCCTGCAGACCTCAGAATCTCCACTGAGACCTCTCCGCCTCCCCGTGGTGCTCCCCAGGTTGGCGTCTTTCCAGAGGGACCCCCTCGCTCCAGGCTCACCCGCCCACTGCCCGGTCTTTTGCAAGGGCCACCCCTTTCTCCCTCCTCCTCCTCCCCTCTGCCCTCCTCCTCTTCCTCCCTCCCCCTCCTCTCCCTCCTGGCTTCCAGGCAGTCTGCCTCCTGACTCCTCAATATTTCTTTGTGTTCTATCTAGTTTTCTGAAATCTTTTACAACCAGCGGTCTGTCGCCTGTGCTCATAAATGCCTTGTGATTCTGTTTTCAAAGATTGTGCTGGGTAGGCGGGCCGTTCCCTCTGAAAACTCATTGCTTTCCATTCTGGGAAGTTTTCTTGAATTATTTCTTCCATTCATTCCCCTATTCTTTCTCTACAGAGCTCTTGTTCTTCAAGTGTGAGAGATTCTCAGATGATCTTTTCTTTTGATCTTGACTCCCTGGGAAATTTCGACTGTATCTTCTAAACCTTTTCGGGGCATTTTTCACATCTGCTATGCTCTGGACCCTTTCACCTGCTAAATGTGCCATCTTCGTGTCTCTCCTGTTGTGTGCGGTCATGCTGTGGCCATCTCCCGGCTCACTGCCTTCACGCCTGTGAATAGGAGGAGACTCCTGAGGGTTAGGAGTTTGCCTGGGGAGCCACCTGTCCCTGAGGAAACTAAAAGTCCTGGTTCTTATTCTTTGTCCTGGGCTGCACGAATTCTGTAGTCTAGACAATGACCCTCTAATGCTGTGAAGGGAAGAGGCTGAGCTGAGAATGTTTGATCTTCTAAAGCAGAATCCCAACGCTCAAAGGAATCTCACTACCCAGATATTTTACTTCCCACTGGTAAGGTAGGGAGGGGCTCCAGGGCTCCAAACCCTTAAAACAACCTTCACCTAGTTTATCTCTCTTTTCTTTCCTTTTTCCTTACTTTCTTTAAATTTTTTTTTTCATAAAGATTCTTGTTATATGTAGCTCAGACTGTTTTCAAACTGGCTATGTAGCCCACGTTAGTCTCAAACTCCAGATCCCCCTGCCTCAGCCTCCTGAGTTTCACCACATCTGCCAATCATCTGATTCCTAGCCACCTGCCTCCCTCAGGCTGCTGGTTGCTGTCTTTTTAGGACCTTAGGGTACATGTAGAGTTGGTTTCCTCCTACTGGCTCTAGAATTCTTTCAGATATGCTCTGCTAGTTACCACTTTTGCACCAGCTTTTCCTCTCCAAAATCATGTTGCTGTCCTGGCTTCTGTTCACGTTATCTTTGTGAATTTGTGCCTCTAAAAGCAATAACGCTATGTCAATTTCTTGGGGTTCCCGGAGGACGTGCAGGTTTGTCGGCCTGCTCCGCCCTCCCTCAGCCTTGTCATTGGTGTTTCCTTTAGCCTCGGCTTTTCTTAGGATCTTTGACACTAAGGGGATGGAACCCAACAGAGGTAAACTGTGAGGTTCTACCCTCGGTGTGAAACCCCATCAAACACCAGAGCATAGAAGGGATGCTGCTCGATGCACACACAAGGAAAGCGACCAAGAGTAGTGCAGTTCTGTGGTGTGGTTGTCGCTAAAGGCCCACTCACAGGGGGACTGCATCAACGGGAGTCTACGCTCAGCACAGGGGAGGGGAGTTTCTGCCTTCTCTCCTTGGTATTCCCCTGGTGCTCCCCAGCCCGGACTTTCAGAAGGATGATGACGGAGACCACACAAGTGAATGGTGGAGCCGGCCGGAAGCCTCGTGTTTGAGGACTGCATGAAGCAGCCAAATGCTCTGCCCAAGGTGAGAACGAGAGGGAGATGGAGGGAGCCATGGGGGTGAGGGATGGGCTCTGGACGGCGTTCAAGGCGAGGGCGGCACCGTGGCAGGAAGCCAGGCGGCCCAGCTGTTAGCAGAGGCTGGGGGCGCTGTGCGGTGCTGCTCTCTGCCCAGAAGCCAGGGCTCGTGGTTTACTAAGCAACTTCTAAGGTCTTGTCCAGCCCTGAGGGATTCTAGTTCAAGGTTGAAGAATTGTTCGGAGCTGGCTGGGCTGTGAGTGTGACTTCACCTGGTCCTCTCCCCTGAGGGAAGAGCAGGCCCGAGGAGCATGTGGGGCTGGCTCCTCGGGAGGCTCACCTGCCCCAACAGCGCCCAGGCCAGGTCTCCCGTGGAGATACGTGTGGCTCTGCATGTGGTTTGTGTCTGGACAATGACACTTCCCAACACCCAAGCCCTTCCTGTGCCTCTCCGTGCGCAGGCCGTCCTGAGACGTGAGTGTCTATGTTGGCCCAGCAGCAGGGCTCATGTGGCTGTGCACGCTCGCCTGTGAACCACTGTGTGTGTGGAGGCCGTGCTGTGTCCCCTGACCTGTCACTCGCTGGAGTCCCCGGCCCCAGGTAGCACAGGAAGCTCGAATGTGCAATGACTGAAATCCAGACCTTGCTGCCAGCTCCCCATCCCTGTGTGAACATCCGCGTGCTTCCAGCTCCTTGGGTTGAGCGTCCTCAGGATGCAGCTGTGGGCTTGGCTCCTTCAGCCCAAGGCCCCTTCTTCTTGGTGGTGTAGCTTGGCCTGACTGAGGCCGCCAAAGATCAGGACTAGGAGTGGAGCAGAGTGAGGACAGAGGCGCAAGGGCAGCGCAGGGCAGGGCCAGGAGGGCGCAAGACTGCACCGGGCACAGGGACCCTCCAGGCCTCGTCAGGTCTAGCACAGGCCTCACATGCTGTGAACCTGAAATCCAGCGGGTGCTGCGGTTCTCTGCTCAGAGAAGGGACCTGGCTCCTGGTAGGGTCCAGAAAACAGCCCGGGAATGCTGATTCCTGCTGAGAAACTATGTGGGGGAGCCCTGGTGACTTCTTACTTCTCCTGCCAAAAACACCTGCTCACTGGTTCCCCTGCACTTTCACCAGGGAAGACAGCTCCATTTTGGGAGACAGGCAACGTGCAGTTCTGGCTATAAACTCTCATGTTTCAGGCTCGGGGGTGTTGGGGTGAAGTGTGGCACAGTTTCTCCTCTGTGGCCTTCAGACACAGCCATGACCCCACGTTGGGCCCCACTTCATCTTCTCCTCTTTCTCTCTCTATAGGGGAAAGTGTCACCGCACCGAGCTTTGTGACTGGGAAAAGGTCAGGAGGTGACAGTGGGAAACAATAATCAGCAGTGGCGTTTCTCAGTCGTGACTAGACAGCCAGCTCCCCACCGCAGGACGGCGGCCACGGCCAATGCTCTGCGGCCACGGCTAGGCTGCCGAGTCACCCAGTCTGAAATGACGGGCTGCGGTTAAAGTAAATCACGCGGCGAAGTAAGGAGCCAGGAAAAGGAGTCCTGACCTTCTTCTGTATAAACCTTTTCATTTCCTTGGCTTTGGCTCAATTTATTTTTAGGAAGCATAATTATGCCCCTTGATCCAATCAAGCAGGAATTTCTTTTCTTACACTTTCACCTTTGGAAAGACTTGAATAGACTCACCTTATCCAGGGAGCTTTGCTGACTATCTTTGAGCTGTGAGAGAGGGACAAACATAAGACATTACAAAAAATCCATGGTTGAAAAACTTTTAGAGGTTATTTAATTAAACTCTTCTGAGAAACAGCCTCCCTGGAAGCTGGAACTGTTTCAGGAAGCAGAATTTTGGTTCTTAGATTCTCATGGAACCTCGTAACTCCCTGGGACACTGGGGTGACCCTCACAGGCAGGGCGTCAGCTAAACCCACCCGGAGTTGCTGCTCCTGATGAGGGTTGAAGCCAGCGGTAACTGAAGAGCTCTTTTGTTTTTTTTTTTTTTTTTTT
>NW_004955520.1:1223360-1243436 GCF_000276665.1 Chinchilla lanigera
CTTTTTTTGGTTTTTCTCCGGTACCGGGAACTGAACTCACGACCTTGCGCTTGCCAGGCAGGCGCTTTTGCCGCTGAGCTAAATCCCCAGCCCCAAGAGCTCTTTTGGATTTGTATATTTAACAGGGAAATAGTGACTATCTGATTTAAGGTATCAAGTGAGATTCGAATTTTCCTTCAGATCTCAGTTTAATATTGGATTGATTGTACACTATTTTGAAGCGTGGTCCTGCTCTGTTGCCCAGGCTGGCCTCAAGTTCCTAGGCTCAAACAATCTTCCTGGTTCAGCCTCCTGAGCAGCTGGGCCTATAAGTGCTACCTCTGCACCTGGCTGGTGGAACACTTTTAAGACTGGTACTAGGCATTCAGCACAACTGTGCTTCCGTTACAGGTGAGGAAACTGAGGCACGGAGAGCTCCTGGCTTTGCAGACAGATGCTCCCTCTGGGAAAGATTTATCAGCAGAGAGGTTTCTGCAGGTGGGAAACAGGCTCTGCAGAGCCCTTGGCCTTTGCTGTATGCACAGGGCACAGTTGGAGTCAGAGGCGTCCCGCTGGGGGCGATTCATGGGGTTTGACGTGCACCATTGTTTGGAGTCACTTTTTGTTTCAGGGAATTTTTTGTGAGAGGGTTTACCACTGAGTTTTTTAATAAGAAAATTACCCTTAAAATAATTAAGGCTCTCCTGGCACTCAGCTCCAAGATGGCATCTGAAGAAGAAAAAAGGAGCAGAGGCCGTGTGGAAACAGCCCGCCCACGTGGGGCCTGTGGCCAGCACTGCACAGGCAGCGTGGGTCACAAGTTCAAGGCCAGCTTGGTAACTTAGAGAGATCCTGTCTCAAAAAATGGGGCTGAGAATGGAGCTCAGTATAAAGGCTCTGGTTCAACCCCCAGCACTGCAAAAATAGATAAACAGATAAGCAATACATTCAGGAAATGGAACCTTGAATGTTATCTAACGTACAATGTGTAGTTGAGATTTTCCACTGATCCCAGTGTCCTTGAGGGGACCTCTTAGTCTCTTCAGGTCTGGAACCGCCCCCAGCCTGCACCATCCCTGACCTTGGCACTTTTTGCACACACCAGTAGCTCTGGAGAGCATCTCTCCATGTGGGCTTGTCTCGGGTTTTCTTGGGAGTGGACTCTGGTTGTGCATTTCGGTGGGGGCAGCTCAGGACGGGCATCGCACGTGTCTTTCTGGGGCAGTAGAGCCGGAAACTCGAGTCCACCTGTCCCGGATTAGTGCTGTTAACTGTTTTCTGGTGTTTCATCTGTGCCTAGCAAGACTGGAAACGCTGAGACTGGGAACAAAGAGCAGGGCTGAGTCAGGTTCCTGGAAGGGTTTTGCAGACCGATGCTGCACGTCCTGAAGTTTCAACTGCCTCTATTTTGTTGTTTGCATCTCTGTTTCCTTGTGTGCACACCGAGGATTTCTGGTTAGTTGGGGGCCAGCAGAGCGCTATGGTGAGACGGACTGGAGGGAAGAGGATTTACAGTGTTTCTTGACCAGGCTGGAGACTAGACAGGGCACAGCCTGGAGTGGGAGCAGGGACGGTCCAGGAGCCGAGGGACCCCCAAAGCCCAGTGTACCCCAAACAAGCAGGGAGCTGGCCCGGACACAGCCTCCCTCCCCTTCCCATTTGCATCCACCTTCGGCTTTGAGTAGCCACAGGTGATGTGGTGCATGGTGCGTGGTGCGGAGGGAAGAGGGGGCTGAGCTCCTGCTGTGACCTGCGCCTTGCGCATCACAGTGGTGAGGGATAGTCCGGTGAGTGGAGAGGTCAACAAAAAGGGGAGTCAGGGGTGGCGAGGGCTCAGCATCCAGAAGCCCCCTTTCCAGAGACTCTGCCCCCATTTCCTGCCTTGCCAATGTGACCCCAGACTTGTCAGTGAGAGGTTATCCTTTCAGGCTCCCTAGCCTCTTTTGAGGGTATTAATGGTAATTCTACTTAAAGCAGACTGGAAGTCAGACGCTGCTATCTTAATTGCCCAAACGATCCCAAAAGGATGGGAACTGTGCTGACGAGCGAGCCACTTATAAGAGGAGCGTGAAGCATGCATGTATTTCTTTGTAAACCAAGCAGGGCTTTTCCCCAGTGCTGGGGACGGAACCCAGGGCCTCACGCTTGCTGGTGAGGCTGCCCGCTGGGCCGCACCCTGGTCTTCCAGCACTTCCTGTGATTGTTTCCTAACACAGTGCACTGCTGTGCTGCTGGAGAAGAATGAGGGGATGTAGGGAGTGAAGGTTTAAGTGTCAAATCTTGTTCATTCCCATGCAGTAGAAGTGCATTCTGCGCATGGCCTGTCCAGAGGGAGGGAACGAAGGAGAGGTTTTGCTAAGTGAGGGTGCCAGGAACTGTGGTTGAGGACCCTGGCAAAGGCAGACAGGAAGAAGCAGGATTTGGAGGGAATAGCAGCGATCGGCTGGGACCCGGAGAAGGTGCTCTGCGTGCTCCTGAAGCTGAACAGCAGGCGTAGGCGGTCCGCACCCTGTGGAGGTTCCCGGGCAGCTGACCTTCCCTCGTCTGCACTGTAATTTTCAGACGCAGCCACTAGATGGCCTTAACATCCCCTTGGGTCGGCTGCCCGGGGTGCCGGTCCTGTCTGGGGTCTTAGTCACTTTTCTGGTTGCTGGGACACAATATCCACAGCCACAGTTTAAAGGGGGAGAGGTTTATTTTGGTGCACAGTCTGTAAAGGTTTCCGTCCACAGTCCGCTGGCTTCCAGGCAGGACAGCGGGCGAAGGGATCTGGCGGAGGACAGACGCTCACAACATGGGCACAGGAGGCAGGAAGAAAGGGAGAGATCTGCTTCCGGGTCACGCCCGGGGTGGTGGTGGGGCTCCTCTTGCAGCCAGAACCCACCTCCTAACAGCAATTTGGGGCTGAGCCCTGGACTTCAGGCTCCATCCAGAAGTTCCGCCCATGAGTACAGGATCTGAACCGTGGCCTGGGCAGTGCTGACCGGTCACTGTGTCCCTGGTCTTCTTTGCACAGCCACCCCTAGAAGCCTAAACAACCACTTAGGCAAAACCTAATAAACATCTCACTGTTAGCTGTTTCCACTCCTCCACACTCCCCTTTAGTTTTTATTTTTGCAGCACTGGGAATTGAACCCAGGGTCTCGTGTGTGCTGGACACATCCCCAGGTCCCCTGAATTTGTTTTCTACCCATGATAATGTCTCAGCATAGACCTTATATAATTTTAGCAAGTGTTTATTTGGTAGTCTGCTTTTAATTGAATGCTATTTCACATGTTAAAATTAGTATAGTCCAACTACTTTTATTTCACTTTAAAAAATTTTTATTAGTACATGTTTGCAATATAGGATGATTACATTCACTCTGGGGAAATGGGACATGTACATAACACATCTCACTTTTTCTTCTCTTTCCCCCTCCACCCCCCTTTAAAAAAATTTTTGCCAGCATCAGTTTCATTTATTTATAAGTCCTTATCAAGTTAATTATCATAAACAGATTAATGATCAGACGAACAGACCAAAAAACATAAAACATGGAAGACACATGCCTGTAATCCCATCATTTGGGAGGCTGAGGCAGTAGAATCACTGTGAGTTTGAGGCCAGCCTGAGCTATGTAGTGAAGTCAAGGCCACTGTGAACTACACAGCAAGTCTGTCTCAAAAAAATACTACCATGTTAATATGTACTTATATTTTAGAAAATAGAATGCCGTTTCAATGTTCTTATCATTTTTCCATTAATATAAAAAACACTGATAAAAACACAGGTGTTTTAGATCCCAAAGTAGACTTACAGGGTCAAAGGCTGACTTTACCATTCTTGTTATGTAGTACTCAGGTTGCTTTATGGGGAAAAAAAATCTTTGCTGCTTTCCCCTAAGTCTCTAACTGGTGGATAAGCCTGCGTTTCTGGCACAGGCATCGCAGAGCCCGCCCTCGTCTCCTCAGTCACCCCCGGCCCTGCTTTGGGCGGTGGCCGTGGGACCTGCTCCTCCTGCCACACGAGGCTTCCAGCCCCTGTGCGTGGACACTGTTTGGGGAGAGGAGCTCACATAGCAAGCAGATGAGCAGAACCGTTGAAACGCTCCAGTTCTATGGTTTTTTGTTGTTATGATACAAAGGCTTCTGATGAGCTGGCTTCTTTGTTTCTATTATTGGTAGTGAGGCTCTGCCTTCTACGAGGACGCCTGGCCACGTCACCTGTCTAGAAGCCACTCAGCAGCTTGAGTCTCTTGCGGTAGTTTAAATCTGCAGGGTCCCCAAAGGCCACATGGTGATGGCGTGGTCCCAGCCTGGTGCCGTTTGGAGGTGGTTGCATGTTTGAGGCGGCTCAGTGGTTGGTCTTCAGGTCCCGGGGCTTCCCTGGCAGGGGTGGTGGGGTCCCCACACCTTTGTCTTTGTCTTTTTCTTTTTGGTTTTTTTTTTCTGCTACCGGGAATCAAACTCATGACCTTGCGCTTGCTAGGCAGGCACTGTGCCGCTGAGCTAAATCCCCAGCCCTGTCTTTGTCTTTTCCCCTCAGGCCAGAGCAAGAGCACCAGGGCACCACGGCCTGAATCGGGCAGCCCTCCTCTCTGACCACTTGACATCTCTGTCGCGGTGGTGAAAAGCCAGCCTGCACCCCACTCACCCACAGAAGCACGAACACTGGCTCCATCAGTCCTCAGGGTGTTCCGTCGACAGTGGCCTTGTCCCTTCCCATCCCTGGGTGCAGTGCCCGCACCACACCTGGTGAGGAGAGGTTCGTTTGGCTCGCAGTTCCAGCTGGAATGGTGCGGGGCAAGGTGCCCACCTGGCAGCCAGCAAGCAGAGGGGGAGGACCTGGGGACAAGAATGCCCCTGCCAGGTCATGCCCCAATGACCACCCCTCCCGATAGGCTCCATCCCCTGAGTGAGCATTTGGGTAATATATTAGACCTAAACCCTAATAGTCAGTTGCGTTTTTCACCTTTGTTTCCTCACTTTTAAGTTTTTGTTAACATTTCTAAGTTGTACTTTTCTTGTGAAAAACCTGTCTTGAAATTAAATAATTAATTACTTTTAACAGGCTAGTGCACCACCCCCCAAATTCAAGAGGATGAAAGCGAAGGGTAAGTTTCCACCCCTCTCGGTCTCCCAGTTTCCCAGAAGTGACCCCTGCCCTCTGCTCTCCCTGTTCTCCCACATCTATTCCGTGTGCAAACGTGGGTGCTCGCTTTTGTGTTTGTACGTGTGCTTTTCTTCTTAAGCACAGAGAGTAGCTACACACACACCCTTTGAGCCCTCGGCCTTGTAAAACATTTAACGACACCGCTGGGGCTCTCCTAATGTCGCGATGCGGGCACCGTCCGCCTCCAGCCGCAGCTGCTGCGGCGTGCGCCTCTGCCGGGTGTAACCCCCGGCTCCACAGCCTGGGTGCAGCCTGCTTGTTCTCCCCTGTCCTTACGAATATCAGTGCAGGCTGTGTGTGCGGCTTCACATCCGCGCGGGAGTGCCTCAGCAGGAAAAATGGTGACTCTTCATTGGGTCAAGCGGTACTTGAATTTGAAATTTGGTCACTGTTGCCACCCCCCCCCCGTTAACTTTCAATTTTCATTTAAATGTGCATTTTTAATATTATGTGTGAGGTCAAGAATTGTTTTCAAATAAAGTTTACTTTGCAGAGCATTTTAAGTTCACAGCAAAACCGAGTGTGCTGTACACAGACGCCCCACGCCCCACCATCACTGCCCGCCCGAGGTGGTAAATCTGCCACCAGGGACAGATGAGCCCGCCTGGCAAGTGCGTATGACGAGTGTGCCGGCGCATGAGGGCTCCCTGTGCGTGGTGGACCCCTATGACTTGGGATAAATAAATAACAATTAGTTCAGTTGCACTGAGTAGTTTCATTCCTGCCTCCTCACGCCCCAGGCTTCTTTTTTGCCTCCGTAGTTTCACTTTTTGCAGAGTGTCCTCCAGCTGGAGTCAGAGTAGGCAGCTTCTCTGACTGGCTTCTTCCACTGACGAGCAGGCGTTGAAGCCCCGTCTACGTCTTTCCATGGCTTGGTAGTGCATTTCTCTTCAGCACTGACTAACTCCCCTGTCTGCCTGAACCACCGTTGGTCCATTCACCTGCAGGACATCGTGGTTGCTTCTCCGTGTTGTCAAGCTTGGCTAAAGCTGCTCTGAATGTTCATGCATAGCATTTGTGCGTAGGAGCCTCCGCTCCTGTGGCGCTTTCCCAGGAGTGGCGGGGCTTGCAGTATGAGCGGGCTTGGTTTCCTAGGAAACTAACTCCCCTCCTTCTCCTGCCATCATGGCTGGCACAGTCCCCTTGCCCCCATCCCCACAGCGCTTGGTGGGGCCAGTGTTTAGATCTGTGCCCCGCTAACAGGCATGCAGCAGTGTCTTACTGTTGCTTTAAGATCAAGCATTTTTTGGTCTAAGAAACCATCTGCGTTTCTTCTAAGAAATATCCGTTCATGTCTTTTGTGTATTTGGGGTGTTGCAGACACTGACTTGTAGAATTTCCTTATGTGTTAGATGAATTAGCTCTCTGTCGTGTATCTTATACTTTCTGTAGCTTTTCACTTGTATTTGTCATTATTCATTACATTTTCCTGTAGAATTAAAATATATAAAATCAAATATGTGAATTAAAATATATACTATATTCCTATTCAAATGGGCATTAGAAGTTTCTTCACTTTCCCTCTTCTCTATTGCATTTCCTCCCCCATCCCCAGGAAAACTTTGTTCCCTAGAGCACCGATTAATTTGCTTGTTGTTCTAAACACACAGGCAGTTCGGGACCTACCCACCAATGACCCTGCTCACAGTGCACTGCTAGGTTCAGCTCAGTCGTTCTTCCCAGTTTCCTCTGTCCTTAGAATACGTCTCACTATGGTGTACTGAGTTGGTAATTTATTGCAGTGAATTCCTTTGTATGGTTATGGAATTAAGTTTTAAGTATTACTTAAGTTTAGATGATTTCAAAAAGGCATCTAGCTGGGCATGGTGGTGCACCCCCGTGATCCCAGCACTCGGGAGGCTGAGGCAAGAGGATCATTGTGAGTTCGAGACCAGCCTGGGCTACAAAGCGAGCTCACGGCCAGCCTGAACTGCAGAGTGAGACCCTGTCTCAAAAAGAGCAAAAAAAAAAAAAAAAAAAAAAAAAAGGTATCTGGATTTTGTGTCATACAATAGCTTCTCACATTCAGATTATGACAATTTTGCCTGTGCTTATTTAAGTACTTAAAACTTTTTCTATGCCTAACTGATACATGGAGGAAGAAAATTTAATAGCTGAGTCCTGGAGGGAAAAGAATTTAAAATGATTACAAAGGACATAGAAAAAGGCCCAGCCAGGTAGGGCTGCATCTTGGGAGAGCTGGTTAGGACGGCACTGGCACAGCAGGACCCAGGAGGCAGGTGAATTCCCAGGGGCCCCTGTCTGAGAGTGGGCCGAGGGCAGTGCCAGGCCTGAGGGAAATGAAAGCACAGGGGACGGCCTCATCCCATGGTGGGGAATTTAGGCATCAGGCACTGGATTCCAACACCCCAACTTCTCTGGGCTTTACTGGGTGCCGGGTGAACTTTAACCCTCTCAAGCTGGAGATGGTCTTACACTGAATGTCCAACTGTGGGGCAGTGTCAGAGAGGATTTAGGGTCAGAGATTCCAGCTTTTAAATACTTCTTGTGGCTGTTTTAGAAAGGTGGTTGTTGATGGCCACGTGGCAGATCAGTTGCTACTGTGGTGTGTGTGTGTCTTGTAGAAGTTGTCCCAAAGCATGACATACGTACCACAGACAGCTGTGCCAGCCATGGGCTCAGCTCCGTGTGGGCACCCTGGATGGAGAGTGTCCGCCCCGCCCATCCTGCAGCCAGCCCTCTGCTCCCCCTGCTGCTAGGTGGCCCTGCACTGGCCAGGGCTGGGTGATGCCTGTGGGACTGGGTTTGAGTGGGATGCGTGCCTGGGCTGCCCACGTCCACAGCCTCTGTGCCGCCTCGAGCTGTCTCGGCGACACGGCCCCACTTGCACACTCAGGCCTCGGCATTCCCAACTCTGCTCATGCTGGCAATGTAGGCTCCTTCCATGCTGTCTGTAAATAGTCCTGTCTTTCATCAATCTGTCTGCGTTTCTATCAGAGCTATGCCTGGGAGTGACGGTGCTGGGTAGCGGGTATACATGTTCCAGTTTGGAAGAGATTACTAAAGGTCAGCTTTAAAGCTGGGCGTGGTGGTGCATGCCTGTAATCCCAGCACTTGGTAGGCTGAGGCAGGAGGATTGTTACAAGTTCGAGACTAGCCTGGGCTAGAAAGTGAGGTCAAGGTCAGCCAGAACTGCATAGTGAGACCCTGTCTCAAAAAGACCAAAAAAGGTCAGCTTTAATGTCCTTTTGCTAACCTGGAAGGCAGCCACTAAAACAGGTATTTGGCCACTTACTCAATAGTCAGATGAAGCACTTTTATTGCATAGGGCTCTTCACGTAAGAGGGCATGAAATGCATACCGTTTCTGTGAGCATTGCATTTCTTTTGGAGTGTACGGTGTTTAAATATCCTGATAAGTGGCACCTGTTAAAAAAGGAGGTTCTACACTACTGCTGTCTTGCATACTTATGAGAAACCTCACAAAATAGCATCCTCGTGGGCTTATGGAGAAAAACAGCCTAGTATTTTGGTGGTTAAAATTGCATGTAGGAGTAGGGTTGTGGCTCAGGGCCTCAGGGCACTTGCTAAGCATGCAGAAGGCCCTGGGTTTGATCCACAGCGTGGAAAAAAATGCATTTAAGTAACTGGATGGCTGTGCATGGATCTTGAAAGACTGAGATGCCCTGCTCTGGCTGGTAAAAACTGAAGACTTGAAAACTGGTTCCAAAATGAAAGGATCATTCCTTCATTCATTCAGCAAAGGACTTAGAATTTCTTGTGGCCCATGTACTGTGCTTGTAGGCTGGGAAGGAAATAGTAAAAATTAACAGTAAAATTCAGGTTTATCACAGTTTGATTTTCATATCTAAAAAGGGTTAAGCCAAGTACCAAGTAAGCTATGAAACACAGTTAAAGTGTCAAGGGAGGAGTGAATCTCGCCCTGGGTCTCTGGGTGAGAGGAACTTCTAGCTGGAAGAATTCACTGTGGAGGACCACCTAGGCGACTGTCCTTGAAAGAGGAGCAATTGGCTCAATTTTGGCTGAGCCTGACCCTATTTCCATGTACTGATATGTGCAGAGCTGGCTGGGACTGTTCCTTACCCCTTCGGTTGGCTTTAAGCAGTGCATAGCCGAGGTGCTGGTGGTGGTCTTTGGAGAAGGCAGGCATGTTTCCCTGGTGCCCACGAGTGAGGCTATGACATCCTGGAGCTTGAAGATCACACATCAGAGAGGAAGCCCAACCCCCAAACACTAGACACTATCTCACTCGTGTTATACAGATCACTTCTTCTGCAGATCCTTCTCTCTGCATTTGCAGAGGTGATTTCAGGCCTCCTACCTAGCCCACTTCCTGGCACTCACGTATTTCCCGCCACTCTTACAGCCACTCATCCTCAAGCCACTCCCTTCTTCGCAAATGAATAAAATCCAGGTTCGTCCAGGGTGTGGGCCTTTGTTCTGGATGGCCACCATTGTGGCCTGACTCAAGACGCCCTTGGCTCCCCACCATTTTGGGTATATTATTGTGTCTTTATTCCCGCTGTAGGTAGATTGGAATTAACTCATTACAATTCCAATAACTTGTCCATGGGATTACAAATATGAACCTCCTGGGCCACGGCAAGGACCAGAAGGGCTCTCTGTATTCTCAGTGACACCCCTGCACATCAAAGTGACAAAGCGGCATGGGTATCGCCTGGGCACTGGGACAGTTGGTGCTGCCGGGCGCCTGCCTCTGCTGCCCTGTGCACAGTAGGGTGTCTAAGGGGGCAAGGGCTGGCCAGGTGGCTAAGGGACTCACAGATGGGCAAGGTGCAGTGGGGACTCCATATCCTGGGCTGGAGACCAGCATGGGCCCATCTTGATCCCTTCAAAGCCTCCAGGCTTTGCAAGTTTTCACCCATGCCTGCACATGAGCTGGCAGAGACGGTGGCCAGTGTCCTGACCACCCACACTTGTGTCCTGACGCAGAGAGACGTAAAAGCGGGTTATGAAGCAGGAGGAAGTGAGAAAGAATAGGTGCACATTTGCGTATGTTATGTGCTAGGCTCACTGTGGGTGGAAAGAGCCAGGTATCTTTGTGGGCAACCCAATACTTGCGGATATTTCCAGGTGAGGCCTTTCCACATGGTGTCATTACACCACAGGTGGGGTTTATAAGCACCTGGTGTCAGAAGGGTTTTTTCTGGTGGGCTGTCTCTGTCCTGAGACTTTTGCGTCCAGCCCTGGATTTCCTCCCCACCTGGCAGTAGATCCCCGCCTGCTAAGCTGATGGCCACATCGTTACGATTCCTAGGCGGTGACTTGTAGCACAGGGCCCCGTGTCCAGGCACAGCGCCTGGTGTCTGTCACTGCGTCTGGGGTGGGAGCTCTTGTTTGGCCACTGGGTCCATAGGGGATCCTTCCTGACCACAGAGCCACATGGGAGTGTCATGGCTGTGGGCTATGTGTCACCCATGTCCCTACAAAGCCCGGCCCCTCTCCTCAGGGACACTGCTCTCGTCAGTGACCAAGCTGTTTATCAGGGGACTCAGCTGCAGCCCCCAGAGGGGCCCAGAGCCTCTGGCTGCTTTGCCTCCCTGCACCCTCTTCCCAAACAGCTCGCCTGTGTGTGACACATGCTTCCAGTGGCTTCAGTATCACTGGCGGATGCCATCAAGGCCGGTTTCTGCTGCCTTGGCCCATGACACAGTCATCCCCAGCGTGGGGCTGAGTTGCTGTCTCCGCTGCCCGTGTGCATCAGAGCAGGACCCTGGGCTGGCTTGAGCTTCTCCACAGTTTTCCTGGTGACTGAGTCTGCTGCCCACGTCGGGAAGTTGACATGTCCCTTTCCCAGCAGCCACAATAGGGGAGGGTGAGTCACAGATGACACAATTCCACTCAGCCTCTCCCTCACAGGAGCACGGGGCCGCTGGGCTGGAGAGGACAGCAAGGGCCCTGGACCGGAGCTTCTGCTGTGAGACTTTTTTTCACTTGGGTAGAGCTTTGTAGTTCTATGCTATGCTATGCTTGGGTGGCGGGGTATGTAGTTCTGTGCTATGTATGTAGTTCTATTTCTATATAGTTCAGGATTGTCTTGAAGTCATGGTGATCCTCTTGTCGCCTCCAGAATGCTAGGATTACATGTCTGACACAAATGTGATCTCCAACTGCAGGGGTATGCTGTGTTGCAGAGGTGTGTATGCATGTATGTGTGTTTCCCCTAAGAAAACCTTAGAGGGGCTGGAGATATACTTCAGTGGCACAAGTGCCTGCCTGGCAAGCACAAGGTCCTGAGTTCGATTCCCAGTACCTAAAAAAAAAAAAGAAAGAAAACCCTAGAAATCACACAGTGGAAATCCCCCTCCCACCCCTCCCAAGTGGACACAGAGGCCCGAGGCCATCTGAGTGGAAATCCTGAGGGTGGACACAGTCACGGCTCAGGGTGGATGTGCACTTTCAGGGCCTTGGCAGGTTGGTGCCAGGCAAGGGCCCGACGGGACCAGCGACCGAGGACAGGTAATGCGAGGGTGGGAAGTTTCAGAGGTGAGTGTCGGTCCATGACTTTAGCAAACCAGTTGGCTCTGCTCTCCCAGAAAACCAACACAGGCAGCCCTGCGCGGTCACAGGGGCGTGAGATGGAGGGCACCGGACCCGGGGAGCAGCGCCCACCGCCCTTGTCTCCGCGGCCTGCCCGCCCCCTGCTCCGGCCCCCCGCTGGGGTAGTGGGCTTGGAGCGAAGCCCGTGGGGTTTTGATTACAGCTCCTCCACTCCCTCGGCTCCGATGCGGTTGTCTTTTTGAGCGTTCTTTCTCTGTAAAGCGGATATGTGTAAGGGCTTCAGCTTAACAAAGCGCCATGGAACATGTCCCCGGTACACTGTAGCCCCTGCACAAGGACGCTCTCACTGTTGCTTTGGCTTTTTAATCAGCTGAGAGCCGGCAGTCCGAGCCCTGGAGCCTCATCTTCAGGTGGCTGTCAGGGTCTTGGCTCCCAGAGTCTTCTATTTCCACAGTGCGGGGGTCCAGCTGGACGGCTAGAGTTGTGCCGGACGCTGGGAGATGCGCATGCCCGGCTCCAGAGCAGCCTGCGGGTCCCTGGGGATCTCTCCTCCTCTCCCCAGGCAGGCGTGCACGGTTCCTGCGGCTGTCAGCACCTGGGTGCTGGGCACAGTTGCGCGGAGTCCCCTGAGCAGCGCCGCCTGCCGGCGGGTGGACGTCAACAATGAAGAGCTTCGGTTACTGCGGGACCTTTCTGGGCTGCTCGCCTCCGCACCTGACAGCTGCTGTCTGCGAGCTGGGACAAAGGACGGGGCTGGGGCGGGAAACACGGAGTCGCGGCCACGGCACCTGGCTGCGTGGTTGGTGTGCGCATGTGTGAGCTCAGTGCTGTACAGCGCACACCCTTCTGCGGGGTGTGGTGGTGATGTTTACCTATAACCCCAGCCTCCTGCCCTGGGAGGCTGAGGCAGGAGGATCACAAGTCCGAGCCCAGCCCAGGACACTTAGTGACTCAGCAAGACCCTATCACAGAATAAGAGGGGAGAAGGGCTGTGGACTGGCTCAGCTGGAAGGCTCGGGGCTCCTCCTCTACAGCCGGCTGCTCTGTGACATCCTAGCCCTCCCTTGAGCACAGTTCACCCGTCACCCGTGTCCGCTTTCTGTCGCTGCCTGAGAAGGGGATGAACGCAGTGGTGCTTCTGTCTGAGCGTTGGTCCTCGCCAATACACACAGGGAGAGGTGACCTCAGAGGTCCAGGGAGGGGCCTCAGGAGGCGAATGGGCCAGCAGGGCTTTAAGGCCTCCTCAGGGCTGCGGGAGTGGGTGCTCTCGCCCTTGCACTGCCGGCTCTGCCCTTGGGGTCACAGCCTGCAGGGCACCACCTCGGGCAGAGCATGGTTGCGCCAGAGGCAGCCCTTCCAGGCGCCGGACCTGTGCTTCCCACAGTCCAGAACGTGCGTCAGAGAGCCTCAGTGTGGAGGATTCTGTCACAGCAGAGGGACAAACTCGGTGGCCTAATCCCATCGGGGAGCATGACCCCATCACAAACTCTGGACTCAGCCACCTCTGGAAAGCCGGCCCCCATGACTGTGTGAGGCTTCGGGGCCGTCCAGACACAAGCCACAACAGGCACTCATCTGGAGATGGGGAATCCACTTCCCTGCTCAGCTGGGTTGTGGCCCCACTCCGGCCCATGCTGCTGTGGACACGAGGCCCTGTCTTAGCAGCGGTTGGCTGGGGTCACCCTCGGGTCCTCCTGGCCCCTCCATCCCTGCACCGAGAGCCTCCCTTGAGCTGCCTCCTCATGCCTTTGTTGCCCGAACTCTGCTACCACCACTTGGGGAAACTCCACTTTGCAGGCTCGGCCCAGAGCGAGCCGTCAGGCCCGCTCCCTGCTGCCGGGAGGGAGGTCTCCTGGTTGCAGGTTGGTCCACACCCAGAGCCGGAAGAGGTACGGGGCCACCGCCAAATCCTGCCTACCCTCCACCTCCTCCAGGAAGCCTGCTGCGAGCCTCCGACGAGAGCAGCAACTCCCGAACTTCACGGTGCTGGCGATGGTGAGCTCAGGGGCGCCCGGGGGCCCTGCTCCCCTTCTGGGCTCCCACTGTTTGTTTCCCAGCACTGCATCCTCAGAGCCTCCAGTTTATATTGTGCCGGGGACATGTTCCTGCTGTGCTGTCTTTAAACACAAGAAGCCACACCCGAGACAAAGCCCAGGTGCAGGCATAGCTCAGAGGTAAGTCGAGGTTCTGGGTTCACTGCCCAGAACCCCAAGGAAAATGAATCTGAAGATACTATGACTGCCCTGGACCAGGGAATGGTGTCCCAAGATACTCTTCTTTTTTTACTGGGAATCGAACTCAGGACCTTGCGCTTGCCCGGCAGGTGCTTGTGCCACTGAGCTATATCCCCGGACCTCCCGAGATACTCTGACTAAAGAAAGGGTCGGAGGCAGGAGGCTGTGGGGACATACAGATGAACAGAAACACCAGCTTCTGAGAGATGCCTCAGACAGCGTTGGCCATAGTGGTAGCACAGGCCTGTCATCTCAGAACTCAGGAGGCAGAGGCAGGAGGATGGATATGAGTTTGAGGCCAGCCAGGGCTACATAGAGAGACTCTATCTCAAAAGAAAGAAAAAAAACCACCTAAAACTGTGAAAGAGATGTACAGAAAAATGAAACAAGTTAGTGTATATAGCAAATAGCTCTTGAATATAAATGTTCCTCATTTAAGGACCACCCATTCAGCCACTGTGTGGACCCTCGACTGAGGTGTGCTGTTTGGGTTTAGGACCAGTGGCTCAGAGTTACAACCTGCATTCAGACTTACAACGCAGGAAGGTGAGCGGCGGTGTGATCCTCTGGCGGCCTTGCACCCCAGCACTGTGGCTTTTGCTGCTCGCACTGGAGTATTGTAGCTTTGTGTTCTGTTGTGCGTTTCAGTACTGCACATGAGACTTATGCAAATAGAAGCAAAGTCATCCAGCTGGACTTTCCTTGGGCCATGTCTCTGTTCTGGATATGTAATGTACATACTATGTGCAATTCCTCGTGTAGCAACCGGTTCAGTGAACGGGCTAGTTGCAGGACCGGAACAAGGCCATTAAATGAGGAATGTCTGTTTTTTACAAGCATTTTCTACGATTGCTTTGGTTATATCTGTTCAGTGAGTTCAATGCCCACTACTACAAAAACAGAGGTAGAATAAAATGAAGTAAACCACAGTGGGCTGTCAGTACTTCTCACATCATGTGACTGTGCACACACACTTATGCAAGTGTGAATTTCCGTGTAAACTGGGAAGAGTAAGTGTCCGTTTTGTGGGGTTGCTGTGAGGACTGGATACGCTCTTGTATATGTGTAACTAATTCCAGGAACTTAAAATCAAAGGTAGTCCTGTGACAGCCTTCACGGGGTCCCTAACCGCAGGCAGGTGCGTGCTTCACACCTGCGGCCCACCTGGCATCACAGGAGCGCGGCGAGTCCCGAGTCCTGAGTCCCGAGTCCCGAGTCCCGAGCTTTGGCCCACTTTCCAGCACTGTCGCAGACACCCGATAAAAGCAACTTCGGCAGAGGAGAGGTTTATTGTGCTGCATGTGGAGTGTGAGGCGGAGGACAGGGGCCCTTACTGCTGGGGCTGGGTGAGGGGAGGGGACCGGCCCCCAGACCGCGCGCGCCTCCGGCCAGGCCCCCCCTTTAGAGGTCCCTCCAGCACTCTGGACACCAAGCCTTACACAGGGCATTGTGGGGACGATTCAGATCCGAACTCTAGGACCACACCCGCTGGCATGGTCGCAGACCTCCTTCCCCGGCCTGCGGGAGCTAACACCTGTGCATTCCCGCAGGGAGGACCCAGCCTTCAGGAGAAAGGCCGCTGGCAACATCCAGGTAACATTCAGGCCGCGGCGGCATCGGCCACTGGGCCCCAGGACCGCTTGCCCGTCCTGGGTTCTACCACCGTGCCCTGGCCCTGGTGTGGGGCAGCTTGCTGCCCTCCAGGCCGCCCACCCACAGGGGTCACCTGCCCTGTACCCCATCAGACCTGAGCAGCAGCTCTGCGCCCCCACTCAGCCTGGCTCCCTGGCCACCCAGCCTCCTGCACAGCGCTGGCCCTTGCCGCCCCTGCGGGGAGCCTGCCTCGGGCAGGGGCCTGGCTCTCCTGGGACATCCCCAACCGCACCCGGAGGAGCCACTGGAATTTAGGGCAGCAGGCTTGTCTGGCCCCCATCTCCAGCCAGCCCTGCCTGGCTCTGGGCCGAAGAGGAGAAGTTTTGGTGCTCCTGGGGTGGCGGGCTCCGAACTGAACCAGGCGCTGCCGCTAGGTCTGTTTCTCTCGCAGGACTGTGCTGTTCTAACTTTTTGTCCGTCCCTTCTCTGGCCGCTGCTGGGTGACACCACACATAGACCTTCCTTCGCTCCCGTGCAGAGGTGGACCGGGCCATCACGGCTGCTCTCGCTGCTCCTGGGATGGGGAGAGTGCTCCGCCCAGCACCCTGGCACTGGCCGCCCTCCCCTCCTTGGTGCTCGCCTGTGGTCCCCTGGCTGGCCCCCTCTGTCCAGGTCTCTGGATTCTTCTTGTCATTCAGACCTCAGTTCTGGATCCGCCCTGCAGACAGAACTTCCTGACCATTCCTGTGCCCCGCCCCTCTGCCCTACACTAGCTTAGTTTCTTCTTTGCCTGTGTCTGATTTCTTTATCATCTATTGTCCCAATTTGAGTAAAAAACTTTTTACTCAAAAAAGGGCAGGACTTACCTGTGCTTTCCTCCATGGACTTCTGGAGCTCAGACTCCTAACAGCCTATGCAAAGCAACCTCCTAGAAAATGCTCACGGGTAAGCCAGCGAGCCAGCCCCTCTGGGCCTCAGTTCTCTGTGTGTAACGTGAAGGTCGTGTCAGGGAACACTCACATTAGCTTAGCACGGTGCTTGGCATCATACGATTGTGCTATTGAGGGTAGATCTTATTACTTCTACCCGCTATCCCCCCTTTGAGTACATAAGCTCTAGGGCACAGAGGGCACCTTATCTGTATATTTCATATCCTGTGCACACAGCAGACACTCGATAAAACTACTCACTTATCTGTTTATTTATTTATTTGTCTATTTATTTATTTTTGAGATGAGGACTTATTTTGTGGCCCAGGCTGGCCTCCCAGACTCAAGTGATCCTCCTGCCTTGGCCTCTGAGTAGCTGGGACTACATTCCATAGCTGCGGGCCTGGCCATAAACTTCGTGTAAATAAAGTAGGAGGTCCTGTGACCTGGGGCTTCTCAGTAGTTCTCTGCTGGACTCAGCTCGGAGCCTGCTCCGCTGGGGTGAGGGGACCCCTGCCTGGCGGCACAGTTGGCTTCCCTTTGTGCCACCGCCTGGGTCTTCCTCTACCGCCTGCGAGCCTTGAGCCTTGCCCGTCTCTGTCCCGGCTGATGGCTCCGGGCCCCACACTCGGTGCTGGAGGAGGGGACAGCGGTGAAGCACATGAGACAGTAAGGACACAGGCTCTGGAAAGACACTGCCCCACTCCCAGCTCTGCTGCCCTCTGCCCCAGGCCTCAGGTCAGTACTCACCTCAGATTGGGAGAACAGAAGCACTGCGGCACAGTTGTGCTGATGAAATGATTCTCTACACAGAGGATTTTTTAAAAAGTGCCTTCAGATCAACTCAGAATGGATTGAAGACATTAATGTAAGACTGGAAACTTTGAAAATACTAGAAGAAAGCCAGGCGTGG
Source organism: Chinchilla lanigera (assembly GCF_000276665.1). NCBI lineage: Eukaryota > Metazoa > Chordata > Mammalia > Rodentia > Chinchillidae > Chinchilla > Chinchilla lanigera. The sequence continues at coordinate 1,240,667 of NW_004955520.1, forward strand.
TTGCGCACACCTATAATCCAATACCCAGGAGGCTGAGGCAGGAGGATCATGGTGAGTTTGAGGCCAGCCTGGACTACATAATGAGTTCAAGGCCAGCCTGCACTATATAGTGAGACCCTGTCTCAAGAAACAAACAAACAAACAAACAAGTACTAGAAGAAAACACAGGGTTGATACAGACAGTGGGGTTTTCTGGGTAGGACTCCAATCGCTCAGAAATCAAGGCAAGACATGACCAATGGGACTACGTCAAATAAAAAAGCTTCTGCACAGCAAGGAAGACCATTCACAGAGTGAAGAGCTGGCCAGCAGGATGGAGCAAATCTTTGCCAACTCTTCACCTGGCAGAGTGTCAGTATCCACGATAAGTAAAGAGCTAAACTAAAATTTGTAAAGCAAACTAATCTGAACTCATATGCACTGCTGGTGGGACTAGGCATAGCGCAGCCCTTACAGAAGGTAGCGTAGAGCTCCTCAAAACACTCCACACGGAATTGCCCTCTGACCCAACTGTCCATGCCCAGGCACAAGCCCAGAGGAGTCAGGGTCGGCACCTGGGACGGTCTATACCAGCCGAGGTACGAACCCACCGGGTGCCCGTCTGTGTCACAGTGCAGTGCGGGTCAGCTGCGACCAGGACTGGAATCCTGTCATGCTCAGGAAAATGAGCAGACCTGGACGCCATGTGGAGAGCCCGAGCGGGCTCAGACAGGCACACAGCCCCCCACGCCCCTCACGCGGAAACTAAACAAGAAAGACCTGGCGGAGGAGGAGCCCCAGGGGCCAATAGCAGGCTCAAGGTGCACATGTGCAAATGCCACAGCGACACCCACTCCTCCGGGTCAGGAATCACGATTCCAAGTGCTCTCGGTCCTGCACGTGTGCCCATTTCATATGGACGTGCCTGGGTGCCTGGAGCCCAGGAGGCACTCAGGAGCACCCGTGGAATTAAGAGGAAAGCTAGGTGTGGACCGAGCCATTTTGGTAAATCTACTTAAACAGACAGGAATCCCTGACAGTGTTTGTAGTACAATGACATGCTACAACAAACGGTTCCTTCCATTTCCCATCCTTCTATTGGATGTAAATGTGAAGCGAGTTGGAGAATATATTTATACTCTCCCAAACCAGTTTAAAAACACTTTCAGAAAACAAATTACTGCAAGAAAAAAAAAAAAAAATCAATGGTTACAATTCAAGGTCTCACCAGTTTGAAGTGAAAATTCCTTCTAGACAGACACCATTGTCACCCTTGGTTCTGCAGTGTTCTAAGTCCTTTTTGTTTTGTGGAGCCCAGGATGACGCAAGGCCTCCCACCTGCTGCCCGTCTCAAACGCTCACCACTGGGCCACCCCAGCTCTCTGCAGAGCCATGGAATCTGCACTCCTCCAGGACGGTCAGAAATGTCCCTTCTCGGCTACCTTACAGGGCTGCAGTTGGGGTGGGGCGGGCATTCTATCAGTGATTAATACCTAACTGGAATGAGGCAAGTGAGACTTACTCCAAATGAGTCCTGACTCCACAAAACGGGTTTAGATGGTCATACCAAAAAAATGTCTGATTGGTTTTTCTTTGTCTGTTGATTTTCTTTAGCAATTTAGAAAAAACCACTTATAGCTGCAATGTGATTCCATCCGCCTGATCATTCATTGATAGGGGACACATTCAAGGTGAGCTAGGCTCGGGGAAGATCAAGAACTTCAGGAACTGGGCCTCCCCCAAGGCACTCTGCCCTCTTATGGTAAGACCAGTGGTTTTGTACAGGTGTCTGGGTTGGCTTTCACTCACTGTGGAAAAACCCCTTAACTTGAAGGAGCAAAGGGTTACTTGGGGTCCCAGCTTAGGGGATGCGTCTGGGGGTGGCCCCACAGCCTGTGACCAGGCAGACGCAGTGGTGCAGAGTGAACGGTGGAGCAATCTGCTCCTCTCACCCCGGCTGGAAGCAAAAAGAGCAAAGCAAAGAGGAGGCCTGGGTCCCCATAGTTTTTCAAGGAACCCTGTGACCCCACTGGCCATCCGCACATGGGGCTCTGGGGGCCGCTCAAGGTCCCAACTACTCAGTAGCATTGAAAACCTTTGAAAAAGCCCAAGTTCAAAAGTGACTGGGACAGGGGCTGGGGATTTAGCTCAGTGGCACAGCGCCTGCCTGGCAAGCACAAGGTCGTGAGGTCGTGAGTTCAATTCCTGGTACCAGAAGAAAAAACAAACAAAAAACCCCAAACAAACAAAAGTGATTGGGACAAAGTTCTCCCTGATTGGGCGGAGACCAGGAAGGGATCCCGAGCTCCCTGCGGTAGGACCCTGGGGCCAGCAGCCTGCGGCCTCGGCGGTGGGCCAGACCTCTCCTGCTTCCCCGTCTCTGCTGCAGGGAATTATGGCGCCATTCTCCCTGGGCAACGACCCTGGGCCCAGCCCGGAGATGTGGGCTTGGGCTCCAGCGCGCACGCAGCCTTCCTAGCTCGACCAGAAGACCCTGCTGGCACTGGGACTGGCAAACACACAAAGCCCTAACTTAAGCCTCAGCTCGCTCACTAATTCACGCGCATCCTACAGCCGTGTTCTGAGCGTGCTCCAGGTGCGGAAGGGTCCGCGCTCGCGGTCAAGCGCAAGTCCCAGCCTCGTGGGCAGACAGACGGCAACCGCCCCGGGCTAGTGACACGGCCAGAGGGACACGCGGCCTCCGGTGCGCAGGGAAAGCGCGAGGGGGCAGACACCGCTCCGGGCGCCGGGGCTGCGTGCACACGCGCCCCGCAACTCGCTACCGCGGGGC
>NW_004955520.1:1244108-1319239 GCF_000276665.1 Chinchilla lanigera
CCCCGCCGCGGCCCCGCGCAGCCGTCGGCCGCCGCTCGCGGCGCTTGGGGAGGAAACTTTACAGAACACATTTTCCTCTTAGCTTTTGATGTGACTGGGTTGGTTTTCATCCCGAAACGCGTAAGGCTTTGTTGTATTTTGTTACTTTGGGGGAGTCTGAGCAGTTTATCTGGAAAAGCGTCGTGCTTTAGATGAAAACCGAGCATCTCAGAACGCGCGGTTGTTTCGATGCGCTCGTTCTGGCCGGGGTTGAGCCCGGAGAGCTCTACCTGTGAGCGACCTTCCCACCCCTTTATTTTTCTGAGTCTCACTGAACCCCCCTCTTGGGGCTCAAACTTTGCATCCTCCTGTCTCAGCCTCCCCTAAGTGTTGGGATTACAAGTGTTCACAATTTTTATTGTGAAATATACATGATTTAAGATGTACCATTCTAAAGTGTGCAGTTCTATGGCTTTAACACCATTTCCTGATTTGCCGTAAAGGCGCCCCAAAAAGACGCCTGCTCCTCACTCTTCATGGTATTAAGAGCATGGGAAGAGTTCATCTGTCTTCTCACTAAAAAGGTGCGGAATCAAGTGGTTTTCTTTATGTAGGACATGAAGTGATAATTGGACCCCAAACTGGGGTGGGAGGTGCATTTTAGTAGGCTAAAAATAAAGAGGGGGCTGCCTCGCCCTGGAGATCGCGACAGCCCGTGAGCGGCGAGGATTGCGCGGTGCTGATACCCGCGATCGACAGCCTGCGTGCTGGCGGCCCCACAGCGTGGCCGCAGAAGGGCTGACTGACTAAGCCTTCACACCTGCCGCTTTGCTTTTCTGCTCGGAAGGGTTATTCGGGGTCTGCCCTCGAGAGTGTGGCCAGCCCTTGTGCTTGACTCTCAAACGGAGGCTGTTCTCAAGGGACAGTTTTCAGCCATCTGAAAATCGTACCAGATATCTTTTATTCATTACTTTCATTTGTGCAGTGTTATACTCAGAGATTCTTTTGGAGTTTGCCTAACTCTAAAAGCATTCACCATTCTTTTCAGGTAATAGTTTTAAAAATTTTCTGTTTTACCTGCTGCTGAATGGTAAGTTAAAAAAACCCTGAAGAACCGCGTCGTGTTTGGCAGTGGAGAGGGGGCTGTGGCAGCCTGTGTCGCCAGGGCCCCCGTGCCAGGCTGGGTGTCCGACCCAGTGGGGACGCCCTGCGTGAGTGCCGTCCAGGATGGTGGGCACAGGTGGAAATACAGCTGATAGGACCAAGGAGCTGAACTCAGGGAAGTTTATTTAATTTTAATTATGTTTAAACAGCCTCCTTGTCTGGAGGCTGCCGGATTGGAAATGCTTTCGCACTGGATGTCATCATGTAGGCCTGACACAGATTATAGCTGATATTTTATTTTCGTTTTTGGTAGTGGTGGTGAGCTGCATGCCCGGCCCCACACAGACGATATTTTATAAAAGCTCTGCCGGGCATGGTGGCATGCACCTGAAGTCTTAGCACTCTGGAAGGCTGAGACAGGAGGATCACAAGTTTGAGCCCTGCCTGGGCAATTTAGCAACTTAGGGAGACCCTATCTCAAAATAAAAAATAAGAAAAGGGCTGGGGATGTAGCTGAGTGACAGTGCTCTGGGTTCAGTCTCCAGTACCACCGCCACAGGAACAAACTATTGAAAGTCATGGCTTAATTTTTTATTACCTTTTGATATTTTATCTGAAAGATAATGTTGCAGAGGCACTAGGATTATTTCTACTTATCTTGTGATGTTGCAGAGTAAAATCTGATTGATTGCAAAGTAAAATCTGACGTGGGGAGTGTAGGACAAGCGAGTGGGCTGCTGCAGTCTCCTTCCAGTTGGACACTTAGGCCGCAGGAACGAGCTGTTTCTGTAGCTAACCGTGTGTTTACAGGCCAGTAGCCTAACTCTGCTTAAACACTTACATTGTTTTCAAAAGTCTAGCTCTGTTTGCACATATTTTCCAATCTGAAGTTGTATTTTGAAACCAAAGATCTTTCCAGGTACAGAAGTGGGACCCTGGATTTAGATGGTTGTGCCATGTTCAGAAGAAATTCCTATCTGTTGAGTAATAATGTAGCCAGTTTGCTTAGATCAAGTTTTATTCCAGAATGAAGCTTAGATACTGTTCTTTTGTTATTTTCTTTTTAAAATTTTTATCTTAAAGAGAATAAGAAATAAGAAAAAAACCAATAAAAATGATACACAATTTCAAAACAAGGTGGAAATTAATAGGAAATTAATAATGCTTGTTATATTGCATATTGTTATCTTCAAAGCAGTTGTTCAAGTTACTGGATATAGGCATACAAAATTGATTAAATTAAGCATTAACGGTTCTTTCAGGCTGAGAATATAACTCGGCAGCACAAGTGCTTGCCTGGTAAGTGCAAGGTCCTGAATTTGATTCCCGGTACCAAAAAAAAAAAAAAAAAAGAAGAAAAAAACATCTGAACTGTTCCTTCAATAAATGTAGTAGTGAAAGGGAAAGAAACTGCTCAAAAGGAGAGAAGGACTGGGCTGGGGAAGGAGAACAGGAGGAGGAGATAACTATATATGCACAAGATAGCTAAGATGATGAGATATGGTTCTTAGGGGTAGGTTCCTCTCATAGGCTTGTCCTCCTCAAAGGCCCGGAAACAAACTGTCCCTTGTTGAAAATGTTTAACTACCTCATGTTCTGTGTGGTCTTCGGTTGTATTGCCTTGTGATTTCAGGCCTGTTAGTGAAAAGCTGAAAGACGTTTGAAATTGTACTTTTGTTTGTTCAGAGAAACTAAATTTAGATCTAGTAAAGAAACATGCACAAATTTACACTTGCTTGTACTTTAAAAATTAAAGAGAATTTATTGATTCTTGTACTCTGAGGAAGAGCTGCTCCCCTCCATGCCCCACCCCAGTAAAAACAAAGAACTCTTCTGCAGCTTTTAAGGAATACTGTAGAGGTTATCTCTTCAGGTGGTCCCCTGTGGTGTGTGGCCTCCTTAAAGTCCTTCTAAAGCTGTCTTAACCCAGAGCGCTTCTCGGAAACCCCCTGTGGTGCCGACAGGTTTCCTGGGCTCAGGAGTGGAGGGATGGCCACAGGGTGACACTGGGGTGCACTCACAACCGGGCTACACACTTCTCAAAGCCCTCCCTACAGGCGTACCCAGAGAGTGAGGAGAGTGGTGAGAGGTTTGAATTCCGACACCTCACCTGCTGCATGCTGTTTAAATACCTGGGTGTGGCGGGGGCGCCAGGTACTGAACAGAACATTTTTCTGTAATCAGCTGGCGCTGAGCGAGGAACACAGCTGTCAGGACTGTCGTGAAAGGTGTACTTACATTGGAGCGGTAGATGAGACCTTAGAATTCTTCCTCTCCCTGGGGAAGCCAGCAAGAAGTCTCGGTGTTTTGGAAACCTCTGAGGAAGCACAGCATGAAGGAGACTGTGACTGTCACAGCACGTAACTTTCTATCTTACGGGACACCGCATCTGATAGAGACATGCAAACCCTGAGCGCTGTCAGGCCACCATGGGGCAGGAAGAGCAGTTTCACAGACTTAGACATGCATGGTCACTGTTAGCCTTTCTTCTCCATAAAATATATTTAAAAACAAGTTGTTTATCTGTATGATAATGGAACAAATTGTTGATCAAAATGTCCCTTTGGTTGGTAAGTACTGAACTTTTGAAACACATGTATCCGTTGTTCTTCTAGAATCAAATTTCTGACTTGGTACTAGTTTAGGTTTTGAATGTTTTAATCAAAAGTTCCTAAGACACCGGCAAGGGAAAATGGTAGAAACCACGATGGGTAACCTGGTGCAGATCAGCAGGCTTGGGTGGGGCGATGAGGACACGGTTGAGGAGGTTACAGGTCACTGGTGGCCACTGCGGTGTGAATGCAGACACGTCGGGGTCGGGGTCGGGGTCGGGGTCGGGGTCGGGGTCGGGGTCAGGTCGGGTCGGCGTCAGGCGCTTCATGGCCTGTGCGCTGCGTGGGTCTTCCCCTTCTCGTGCAGCCCAGGATCTCGCAGCTCAGAGGCTTACACCGTCCACTCCCGGTCCCTGGCCCCAAAGGAGACCTGGACCAGGCACACCTGCGGGCCTGCTGTGCCCAGGACTGCAGATTCTGGGTCATATTGAGCTTAGGCCCTCCACAGGACAGACAGTGGTTTTTGTGTTCGTTTGGCTTATGGTTAAGTCCAGTGCTGCTCTTCAGAGCATAACCATACTTAGAGTAGAAAAAGGGGAAATGGGGAGGTCTTCCCTGTTGAGACCCAAGCTGACTAGCAATTGGTGGATCTTGGGGGATTCGGCAGAGGAGGGAAGGTTGCCTCCCCTGGACAAAGGGAGCCGCAGACTGTCCTTTCTCCACCACGAGTCCCGCCCCAGAGCTCGCAGCTGTTGGCTTCTGTGGGCGCAGAGAGGGGGCGTAATCATGGGGCGTAATGATAGGGTTGGCGGGAGTTGGGAGACGTGCCTTCCCGCAAGGCTGTCTTCAGACAAGGCGCAAAGTGCTGCTGGAAGGAGAGGTCCAGAACTGGCGCAGGCGCGTTGGGGGTGGCGCAGAGCGTGCTGTGGGCTGAGCCACTATGGCCCATGTCTGGTTGGTGGCGGGGGCTGTGAGGCCTCGAGGCTCCCAGGAAGCCGGTGGCAGTGGTGTCTCCTGTGCAGCCCCGCCTGTCGGGCAGCGAGCGATAGTGTGGTCCCTGAGGTGGGTTTGTTGAAAACACACGAGGGACTGAGTTTGAAGTCACAGGGACCCGGCTCTTCCCTTCGTCCTCACTAACCTGGTTTCTGGGTGGCCTTCTGTGGACAGCCCTGTCCGTGAATCCTGCGTGTGCCCCTGGCCACAGGCCCTGCTTCAGGTGCTGTGTGCCGAGGAGGACGCCAGCTTAGAGCTTGGGGCCGAGACAGAGTGATGGGACGCTGCTTCGGATTGGAAGGTCAGGGAGGCGACATGGAGCCTGTCCTGGAAAATCTGCAGGTGGAACCTCGGGGTAGAGAAGCCCTCGGGACTGGTGTAGAAGCCGGAGGACACGATGGAGGACGAGGGGCCTTGGGGATGGAGCATGGATAGCAGGACCCAGCTGGGAGGGTCTGCAGGAGGCGGAGAGAGAGTGGCGCCCTGAGCCTTCTGTCCTGAGCTCTGAGCAGCCACCGCGCAGTTCCGTTCAAGGCCTGGGGGAGAATGTCCCTTCTTGTACCGCGTGGAGCCGGGTAGATCAGGTTTTCTCAGGACGCCTTACAACCTCGTGACTGCGCTGTGACCCTGCGGCCACGCTGCTCTGGGTGCCCGGATGATCCTTGGCAGTTTTTTCTTTAAATCAGGGTGTCTTTGTTGTCCTGATTGAGACACGAAGTGGGCAGGGGTCTAAGGAAGTCAAGTCAGAGCTGCCTTTGTTTTAGAAAGGGCTGTGGGCCAGTGCAGCGCTGTGGTGAGTGCGCGTCACCTACTGAACCGACCTTCCTGGCGGCGTCCTGCATCCGCAGCTGATAACCGCCCGTATGAGAGGTGCCCATAGGCTTTGAAATGCGTGCTGGTTTCTTGAGAGGGGGCTGCTTCGGGAATGAGTTGGTTTGGAAGTTGGCTGGGTCTCTGCTGGGTTTCGCTTGCGTTCCCAGTAGCCGGAGGTCTGGGTGTTGATCTTCCTTCCTCCCCAGTGGCAGTTTCGCCACGGAGCACTTGGGTCCCTCTGCTCGGGCCCCGGGCTCCTCCGCTCAGTCCGAAGCACCAGACACAGCTGCTGCAGGCTGCATCTGGGTGCCTGGCTTCTTGCTGCCTAGAGGGACGGGTTCCCTTCTGGTCTGCAGCGCATTTCCCTTCCAGAGCTTTTAGCTACGTGGAGAGAGGACCAGGACTCGGACCCCGAGCCAGGCCAGTGTGGAAGAGAAAGGTGTTGGGAGCAGAGTGTGGGTGCTGTCCCTCAGGAGCAGCTCTGGCCTTGTGCGACTGTGAGAGTGTGTGTGTGTGTGTGTGTGTGTGTGTGTGTGTGAACAAGCTGTACACGTTGGACATTTCCGGGGCACAGCTGTGGCCCGTGGTGGAGCATCGACCTGTGTGTCCCCCTTTCTGTCCCGCCACATCCTCCTATCCTGGTTTTTCAGCGTCTTCACTTCGGCTGTGACAGCTGCTCCTGCTGGGTTCTCCGTGGCATCACTGACACTGTGCATGGTGACAGGGCCCTGGTCCTTCAGGGGTGAGACTGCTGCTCCTCGCAGGGCTGGCTGTGCTGCACCAGGACGTCCTCACGTTGTGTGGTGATTGTTTGGAGTGCCTCTTTTTTCCCCTGGCTCAGGGGATTGAACCCAGGGCCCGCACCCTGAGCTACATCCCCAGCCATTTTTTATTTGAGACGGGATTACGCTAAATCACTAAATTGCTCAGGCTGGGCTCTAACCTGAGATCCTCCTGCCTCACCCTCCCAGCGTGCTGGGACTGGATGTGCACCACAGGTGGCTCTTGCAGGGCCTCTTCATTGTTCGGTGAGCACTTTGAGGGTGTGGGCTCCGCCCGCTCCACCTCTGTGCTCTAGCCCTTCCCCTTTCTTGCTGAAGGGAGCTGGCAGGACTCAGTGGACTGCGGTAGCAGGCGGGGTAGAAAGACGGGTGCTGCCTGAGTAGCCTTCAAGACTAAATGACAAACCAGAGACAGCTTCGTGGTGGAAAGAGTTAACTAACTGTGCATGTACTTGGGGATTGTTTATCACAACTGTTGAAAGCAGAGTATCCTCCAGGCAGCTGCTTTGTGCTTGGAATTTGAAACATCTAAATTCACCTTCAGGCTTGATTGGATAAGATTTCCAAATTTTTTGCTGAAGGGCAGAATGGCTAGCTTTCCCGTTTGCTCTGTGGTCTGGCTTTGGAAAGGCTCCTGCAAAGTCGTGCTGTGCTTTGGTGGTCGTGAGTCTTGAGATCCTCTCGGCCTGGCCTCCTGTCCGGCCCCTGCATCTCCATGGAATGTGGGGTCCCAGACCCACAGACTTGGCTCGGGCCGGTGCGGCGGTGTCCACTGGCGGCGTCTAGGACCTGCGTGTTTTGGACCGTGGCTGTACTGGGGGAGGAGTGTAGCTGGCAGGAAGCCTTGAAAACCAGAACGGTGGTCCTCCTGGAGTTCACAGACCAGCAGGACAGACAGACAGGGACAGACAACTGGACACAGACACAGAGCAAGTCTCCGTCCCCGCCTCCCAGAGGAGCGTTTATGGTCTTTGAGCTATTCTAGAAGGCGGAGGCCACTTGAGCACTAAGCACAGGGCTGGGAGCAGGGAGACTGCTGTGGGGCGGGAACTGATGAAAAGAGGGGTTTTCAGTTTCTTGTTTGGCGATTTGAGGCGTCCCTGTGGAGAGGATAATAAGTGAGCTTCAGGATGTCACACAGGTCGAGCATCTACACAGCTCGGGAATCCGAGACTTCTCGAGTCTGACATGGTGCCACCACGGGAGGGAGGTCTGTCAGGCCTCGAGACAGGCTGCAGCGCTCCCGGAACACTCACCTGGCCCTGGGCTGCGTGTGGGAGCCTGTGGGAAGCACCGGTGTTCATTGTGGGCCCGCTCCCTGCTGTTTCCTTCATGTAGGTGCAAAGATTCCAGAATGTAAAGAAATCCCAAGTACTTCCGGATCATTCTGGATAAGGGGTATTCAGCCTGCATTCCTGATTCTGAAACTAGAATTCCTTGAAGTTCAGAGTATGCCAGATGGGTACCGATGGGTAGGGGCTGTGCCTGTGCCGTCGTGCTGTGCCGTTGGGTGGCTGTTGGCACCGTGGGGACAGATTGCCGGTCACACTGATGCTGTTGGTGTGGGGACCTTGCTCTGAGTGGAGACTCTCGTGACTTCTGTGGTGGTGAAACCTGTACTCCAGGCCTAGCTCACGGGTCCCTGGGGTCAGGGTCCTCGTCCCAGGAATCTCGGGCTCTTGCTGCCGTTTGAGAGGCCAGGCTCTCCCACTCCGGTGCCCCTCTGTTGGGGTGCAATGTCTTTGGCTGTGTCTGGAGCCAGCTCCTCCCTCCCTGGTCGTGGTAAGCACCCTGCCCTCCTGACTCCCTGTCGTAGGGCTTTACACAGCACACTCCTTTGCGGCCTGCAGTCTCTGTGCCTCGAGGAGTGCGGCCTCTCAGCACTGTGCTCCCTCTGTGTGGACTGCGGTGCGAAGTCACCGGGGCAGTGGGGCCAGGGGCCTCGGGCTGAGCTTCTTCAGGGCCAGTGATTTGATGAGATGCCAGGCTGAGAGTGTCACGCCTCTGCCTCCTGGAATGCCGCTTGCCTCAGAAGCGGCGGCATCCTGGGATGCTGCTAAACTAGTAACTGGGGTACTCTGGCTGCAATGGACTTTGTAGTAATATACCGCCCCCCTTGCAGTGGATGCTCTGTGTGTCCACTTCCCGCTGGCCGTGGGTGACCGGAGAAGGAGTTCACAGTGTGAAGGCCCCCTGGACGTGATGTGTGGTGGTGTTTTGAATAACTCCCGTTTGTCTGAAGTGTGTCCCGAGGGAGTCGCACCCGGGGCCGTGGCAGGCGAATGTGTCACATCGTGGGGAGACAGAGCTCCTGGAGACCCCGAGATTCTGAATGATGGCTTCAGGGCCGGGGTAGACACGACCTCTATGAGGCACGATCCTCCAGGAACTGTGGTAGAGGCCAACCCATCCCCTAGGAGCTGCGCGTCTGAGGAAGGCCACTTGAAGCTGGGGTGTCCTTGGAGCCCACAGACAGGCCGGCCGAGCACCCTGTCTGCAGTAGGGGGCCAGCGCGGTTGCCATCTTGTTCCTGAAAATCCCTCAGTGACCTGAGCCACATCTGCAGTGCGGGTCTGAGAGGCCGAAGGGTGCCTGTGTTGATGTTGGTATTTTTTTCTTCCTCTGGGTTCTGTGGTGCTGGGGTGGAGCCCAGGCCTGGGACGCAGTGTGGTGTAAGGTCAGCGCTCAGCTGCCGCCTGCCCTGCTGTCACTGCTTCTCTGTTAAACCCCTTTCTGTGCTGTTTCTGCCTGGCCAGCCCGGGAAGTTGGCATCCTTCTCCCTGAAGATCTGGGTCCCTGCCTGAGGGTGCCTGCTGCCTCCCTGTCTGTGAGTGAGGTCTGGGGAGGAGCCCTCGCTGTCTACAGATTGTTCACTTTATAGGACAGTTTTTTGTCTCAGGTAAACCTGGGACGCTGGAGTTTCATAAATCGAAACTGGAGGTATTCTTAGACTCCTGGCTCCTTTTCTATTTCTATAGAACCTTAGATTATTTTTTAAATGAAATGAATAAACTTGAACCGGAGACCCCGAGTACATTCTTTATAATGCCCTAGCTGCTCTTTGCACATCCTTTTGGAAAGGTGGTTCAAATTTTAATCTGAAATAGTTCTTTGAAAGTGAAACATTCTTTTATTGGTGATATAACATTGGTGACAGTGAATAGGTATTCTATAAAAACAGAAGTTTAAAATAAATCTGTGACCCATTCTTTGAAACTGGAAATTGTCTTGTCCTCAGAAGGACAAGTCTAGGTTTGGCCTGACTGGCCTGGGTTACTGGGCAGCGTGTGGTGTTCTTTTATCCTTCCCACTGTAAGCGGTAGAAACAAGTAGTGATCATTGTATTAAATGCACTTTGAAGTTGCAAGTTACTGTACAAATATTTCAACGTGGAAAGCTGGGCATGGTGGTACATGCCTGTAATCCCAGCACTTGGAAGGCTGAGGCAGGAGGATTGTTGCAAATTTGAGACCAGCTTGGGCTACAAAGTGAGCTCAAGGCCAGCTTGAAGTGCATAGCGAGACCCTGCCTCAAAAAAAAAATTTTCGACATGGACATTTTTTAAAATCGCAGAGTGACATCTTTTCCAGCTCTCCTAGTACCGCACACTTGGTATTCTTTTCACCTACAACTTACTGTTGTTAACTTTACCCCAGCACTTTCTCGCATTCCCATTACACCCACAGCTGCTGGGAGCTGCAGCCTGGTCCTTCTATAAATGTATTTTAACTTCACTCTTCCAACTTCCTGGGCATTTAGCTTTTATATTGTTCACAGACCTCACTCTTGCAAAAATTTGTATGCATTTAGTTTTTCTTTACTTCTGTCATTTTTTTGGGATAAATTCCCATCAGTAAGGTCATGAAATATACAGTTTTGTGGCTTTTTAAATTAAAAAGTTTTTGGTGGTGCTGGCCCCTGCCACTGGCTCTACCCACAGTGTAGAGGCATGTCCAGGGTACAGCACGCTGAGAGCTCGGCCTGGAGGAAAGCAGGCTCTGGGTGGGGTCGGCTTTGCCGTTCAGTAGCTGTGGGGCAGGGGAGTTACTGCCCTCGCAGTGCTTTGGGGTCTGGTCTGTGCAGTGCGGTGCCGTCGTGTTTTTTCCTGTCCGCCCAGTGCTTGTCAAGCAGCAGCTGGCAGGGACGAACCCTGGGCCCCGGCGCTTAGCGAGCAGTCAGGAAACCAGGTGCAGCGAGTGTGCTGTGCGGGGTGGCAGGTGTGTGTGCCTGGTGCTGGGAGCTGGGGGGCAGGGCGGACTAACGAGAGGGTGACAGCGGCATAAGACAGGAAGAAGAGGAAGGGGGCCACCTGTGTGCGTCATTGTCATCGTCACTGCCGCGGGGCGGGGCGGGCACCGCAGAGCTCGGGAGCGTGGGAACCGCCCGCCCGCGGTTTATGGAGCAGCAGAGCAGGGCAGTGGGGCCGTGCAGGTGTGGGCGTGGCGGGCACAGGTGTGGGCGTGGAGGTCACATGGGCTGTGGCTGTTGTCACCTGGTGAGCACTTACTAATGGTGTGAGGGAGCTCAGGTGACTCACACTGGGAGAGCAGAGGAGAGGACAGGAGGCCCTGGTTTCCTGCGGCAGTTGGGGCTCAGACCAGAGCCTTCCCTGGGGCTCTGCGCCCTGCTGGCTGGCTTCCGGGACCCCGGGGCCTTCGCTGAAATCCCCAGGAGCTGTCTTTCCTGTGGAGGTGCAGAGACCTGGAGCAGCCACATCGCCTGCCCTCCTGCTTTGTGACTAAACTTTGAAGTACGAAGCTGCTGGTTTTTCTGAAAGCAGAAGACTCTCGGTGGCAGTAGTTGAGGGGAGCGTTTTCAGATACCACCCCATCCTGTCCTGTCCCATCCCATCCTGCCCTGTCCTGTGCGGGGGACATGGGTGGGCAGAGGAGACCTGGAGAGCAGAATTGTTCCTGACCTGCCTGCCGTTCAGTGGCCAAGTAGATCGTGGTGCTGGGGCTCTTCATTTATAACAGAAAATAATGCCTGGCCTGTTCACCTGAGAGCCGGGACGTTCCAGCCGGCACCGCGGGACAGCACGGAAGGTGGGTGGCCTGTGCACGCGCAGGGTGTCCAGGATTTGTGTAACGTAGCAGACCCCTCTAGGTCTCCGGGTGCCTGTTCTTAAGGAAGTTGTGTGGCGGGAGGTGGAGCTGCGCATGGAAGGCTGGAGTGAAGTGTTCTCCCCAGGGTGGTTAATCTTTAGTTTTCCAGCCATGTGGCCAGGGCTTCGGTTTCAGTAGAACAGTTTTTTGAAGTGCTGCCCTGCTGGCTCAGAGGAGGCCTTGCAACCATGTATCTGTACGTGTTACAGTTTATCAGAATGTGAAAGGCCTGAGATAAACGGCGCCAAAGCCAGGCTGGCAATGTGAAATTTCAGTGTTCCCTGTCATGTTTTATTTATTGGCTTAGCAGTGTTGGCTCTTCTGGGTCGCCTCCCACGGTGTTCCAGTGACCCGGGAGATCCTGTGCCCAGTGCAGACCCAGCTGCCTGGGGAAGCGGGTTTTAGTGAAGGTCCCCTTTCTGTCCCCTTCGTCCGCCACGTCCTGTGGCCCTGCCTGGTGCCCAGAGAGTTTCTGTCATCGTCCCCACCCTGGTGCCACCGTCCCCAGAGAAGAGCCTCATACTTCCTTTTCAGGTGAGGCTGGGCTGGCAGGGAGGGTTGGGTTGGTGACCTGCGGCCTCTGGCATGTGTCCTGGTGTGTGCAGGACTGAAGTGTGAAACCTGCTCTTTCTGTTTTTTTCCTGGAGTTGCAAACCCCCAATTGTCCCCAGAGTGCAGTGCAGTCCTGTTGTTTGGAAGGCTGTCCTGCTTCCTTGCCCATATCCCGTATGTCCCACAGCCTTGAGTGTCTTCCATGAGAATCGTTCACAGAGTACCAGTGGCACAGTGGCTGTCTCTTCCAGAGTGTCCTTGTTGCTTCTCCTGGCACCTACTGACTGTTGTGTGGACACTCATGAAATCGAGTGAAATGGGTCCCCAGTTTTCATCAGCACCAAAACTTGGCTGCTGTTTCACTTAGTTTCTTCAGCACTGGGAATTTTTAGAGTATTTTTGTAATTTATAGGTATAAAGCTGCAAATTATTATTACTATTAATTAGTAGTGGTGCTGGGGGTTGAACCTAGGGCCTTGTGCTTACTAGGCAAATGCACTGCAGCTATGTGCATAGTCTGGAAAATGTGAATTTTTTAGTAGCAGTGTTTTTTTGAGATGGTATCTGTTTGCAGGAGATTTTTAAATGAGTTTTAATTATCTACTACCCTGAATATGTATATGAAAGGTCAGGTAAGTTTTAGCATAATGGGTAATCATTTCTACGTATTGCTGGAATCCTTTACTTTAGAGTAGGTATGTAACTTTGATGAAAACATTTAGGTTTAAATTTTTTTGATAGGTGACATATACAGAAGACAAAGATTCAATTTCCCCAAGCCAGTGACGGTGATGTTTTAGAGCTTTCAGTGATGCAGACAGCCTGCTGCGGCACATGAGCCGTTGGTTCCCACACTGCTCGGCTTCCTCTGCCACCCCCTTTGAGAAGTGCACACCCCCGACGCGCCCTTCCAGGAGGCCTGGGAGTGTGTGTGTGTGAGGGTCTCCAGTTGGCTGGAAAGTACAGATTAAAAGATGAGTTTGTAGTGTGGGTTTGGCAAGTCCTGAAACGATTTGAGGTATTTGGTAAGCAAATAGTTTGAGCAAAGCTGGCAGAAGGATTGGGTATCTCTGGTGTGCGGTGCTGTGGTTCTGGAGGACCCCAGGGAGGGCGGGGGCCCTTGGGGCCACAGGGCCAGGCCACTACCCTACCCTGGCCAGGCTGGCCCACTGCTGTGTGACCGGAGTCGTGCCGGCTGTGCTGTGACCGCCATGTGTCTCTTTGCAGATGTTCCTGACCGTGTACCTCAGCAATAACGAGCAGCACTTCACGGAGGTGCCCGTCACCCCTGAGACCACGTGCCGAGACCTGGTGGAGCTGTGCAAGGAGCCCGGCGAGAGCGAGTGCCACCTGGCCGAAGTGTGGCGCGGCTCCGGTACGAGACAGGCGTGTGGTTCTGCTGCCTCCTGTCCCTGGGGTCCGCGGAGTGTAGTGTGTGCTCACTCCGTGACACAGGTCCTGTTCTCTGTCTAGCTGTGCTGTGACACAGAATGCAGACACTGCGGTGTCAAGCGTGAAAGGTCCAGGACCGGAGGCTGAGGCCACACGCCGCACACGGAGTCTGGGGCTATGGGCGCGTGCAGTGCTGGAAGGTGGTTTTGCGTGTTCAGGCTTTGCTTGAGGAGAAGTCGGAGGCCTCTTGATTGCTGGCCTCTTCTCCAGTTTCTGTGGTTTGCGTACCTGTGGGGCGGCCAGCAGCGGGGCTGTCACTGGGCACAGGCTGTGAAGTCACCCCCACCCTTCGCTCTGCGGCTCTAAGATGTGACTGCTCTCTCTGCCCCGCAGGAGTTCGTAGACGGCGTGACTCTGGTTGCTTCTGCTTTGTTCCCACCAGTCAGGCACCCCATGGGGTCCTCTTCCTCCTCTGGGGCCAGCTGTGCTCAGTGGGACACATCAGGCTTGTGACCTGCGACTTCAGGCCCTCACGTGTTCCCAGGGAGCCCTTCCTCCTTGTTGGCGGCTTCCCGCGGTGGGGCGTCACCTCCTTCCCTTCCCTCATGCAGGAGCCAGGGAGACCATTTGCATAAAGAAGCCAGTGGCCTCCAGCTTGAACGCTGGGTGACACCTTCCTGCCCCGACTCTTCAGTTAGCGCGAGGCCCAGGCTTTGGTGGATGACTGAGCCCCGCGGTGCTCGCCGCTGCCTGTGCTGTTGCCCCTGCCCCTGCCACTCTGTTCTCACCAGGGGGCAGTGTCCTCGCTGGCCCCACTGCTGCCCCTCTGCTCACGTGGATTCCAGCCAGAGTAGCTCTGAAGTTGCTTCTCCTTCGTGTCCTGCTTGCGTCCCCTGTGGAACGCACACCACGCTTGCTGCAGGTTTTGTGGGTTTTTGCTGGTTTTTTGCCCTGTTCTTCCCCTTGGCCACAGACGCTCCAGGTAGGAGGGACCCCAGGGCAGAGCCTTTGCTTCTGCTCTGGGCTGGGGCTGCTCTGGTGCTGCTCCATGTCTGGTGATTATTTTGTGAGTGAGTTAGTGAATGCCTGGATGCTTCTGTGATGTCCTGTTTCAACACGTCACCTTGCTGTCCCCTCCGCTGAGGTCCTCATAGCCCACGGTGGGTTTCTGTCCCCTCCCTTGGGCCGATGGCGGGACCAGGAGCCTCCTGCTCTGCCCTGCTGTCCAGGGAGGGAGTGTCCCACCCTGCCGGAAGTGTGCAGGTCCCACCTGCCTGGGCCTCGTACGTTGGCTGCACTCAGCTCAGCAACCCTCTTGGATCATGGTGACGGGGAAGCTCTGCTTCTCAGAACCTTTGATGACAATGCCTGAAAGTGTACACAAAGGAAATAGTGAGGACAGAGGAGCCGTCTCGCCCGTCCCCCGCTACCCCCTGGGGTCAGCGCTTGTGGTTTTAGCACCTGGCTCTTCCCTGCATTCATAACTCACTGCAGAAATACCTGTGTGTGGGGGGTTCTGGTTTTGTTTATGTGAGTGTCATACGTGTCAGTGTCATGCAGTTCACTGTTTTATCTGACAGCTTGGAGATCTTCTCAGACTCCTATGTGTAAATCTACATCATCATTTTTAATTGTCATATAACTTTGCATCTGCAGTTGAAATAGTCTTTTATTCATGAAAATTGAAGTTAATTCTGCTCTTGTTTCAATAAATGCTGGGACTCTTTTAGTCCCACATGACACTTTCCACCGCAGGACTCCTTGGTTAATGTTCACACACTTAGGAATGTGATGTGTGTTGCCAGATACATTGCCAGCTCATCCTTTTTCCATATATTCCTCTTTTTTTTTTATCTTTTTGAGACAGGGTCTCACTCTGCAGTTCAGGCTCTCCTTGAGCTCACTTTGTAGCCCAGGCTGGTGTTGAACTCGCAATGATCCTCCTGCCTCAGCCTCCCGAGTGCTGGGATTGCAGGAGTGTGCCACCACGCCCCGCTCTTTCCGTTCATTCCTAGCAGAATCTCCCATCAACAGTTGCTGCAGTAATATTTTGATTTCTGCTAAACTGATAGCTGGAAATGGTCTTTGGTTTAAACTTGCATTTTTTTTGATTCCTTGTGAGCTTGCCCATCTTTTCATTTGCTTATTGGCCATGAAAGCTTACTGTTTTTTATTTTTTAATTTTTGGGATTTCACTATGTAGTTAATGCTGGCTTTGAACCCACTATGTAGCTCAGGCTGGCCTTGAACCCATGGCAACCTTCCTGCCTCCTCCTCCTGAGTGCTGGGATTACACGCACACACCCCAACACCTGGTTTCCTTTTACTTTTCACTTCTTTTCTTGCTCTACAGATTGGTGGGTTTCTGTTCGGCAGATCTGAGCAGCGTGGAACATACCCGGGCCCCTGCCTCAGCCCCCATTGAGTTCCAGCTTCTCAGTTTGTTTCTTCGTAACCTTCACCCCGGTTTCCTTTGGTTGTCGCCCTTCTTAGGTTTTAGGCATTTGGAAAACTGCTTTGGATCTCAGGCCTGTGTGTCGGCTGTGGAAATCTTCCCTTACACCAAGCTGTCAGTGCCTGCTTCTGTTTCCTTCGCAAATGTTAAAGCTTTTCTTTCTCTTCTCCTTCCCCCTGCCCGCCCCTGCTGTCACTTGCAGATTTGCTTAGGGGACATTCCTTGGATGCCTGCATGGTGGTGATTCCGAGGGGTGCAGATGGAAGCGCCCTGCCTGCAGGTGCTGGGCCGGGGCTGAGGCTGCGTCTGTCCCAATGGTAGCCAGGGGCGCAGGCTGTGTTTGCGTAGTGGGCATGCAGAGGGTTTCAGCGTTCCCCTGAATCACGTCGCCTCAGATACAGGACTCTTCCTCTCCGGATGCCTCGGGGCTGTGCAGCTCGTAGAGGGGGCTGGTTCTCTGCACTGGGACCGAAGGCCACTCCCTGTGTGTTCCAGCAGGCAGGTCAGATTCCGTGGGCAGAACTCCGCAGTGCCTGTCCCTGGTGTTTATGTAGGGTGCTAAGGTGGTGTCTCTAATCACTGGCAAGTGTGTAGTTTTCTTGGGATATGTCAGCAGGCACATTTAAGAATCACACTGCCATCCTGGGGAGTTTGATTGCCTTCTCAAACAGTGGGTTGGGTTTTCCCATCCAGCTTCCTTTCCAGAGATTGGGAGATGTTTTGATGATTCAAGTTAACACAGCTCTCGCTTTGCCGTTGGCTGTCACGCTGGAGAGATACTCCCCCGGCAGTCTGGAGCTTTTTGTTTGGAAGTGGATAAGCCTGGTTTTTTAGCATTGTTTACCAGATTATGAATTAGGAATAGCCTGTATTAAAAGCTGTACTGAAAGTCACACCAGGCTATTTACAAAGTTGCTGGTTATACTTTCTTTGAAGAGTTGTGGAGCCAGGAGGGGCCCACTGCATTATGGACTGAGCAGGAACCTTTGGAGCCCACACAAGTTAAAGGGCAAATGCCGGGCGTGGTGGCGCACGCCTGTAATCCCAGCACTCGGCAGGCTGAGGCAGAGGATTGTTGCAAGTTCGAGACCAGCCTGGGCTACAAAGTGAGCTCAAGGCCAGCCTGAACTGCAGAGTGAGACCCTGTCTCAAAAAAAAAGAAAGGGGGCAAGGAAGGTGCATGCTGCCTCAGAGGCCCGGATGCTGCCTCCCTCAGGGCATTGCCCTGGCTCAGCGCTGGTGGTCTGCGTGGAAATGGGTTCCACTTCATTTTCTTTCACTGCAAGAAAAGAACTGTCAAGATGCAAAGTATTCCCTCTACCCCTAATGTGTGATCCACTCAGGACTGGGTAATAAATGTGTTCATCACTCTTTTTTCCTGCAGATAATGTGACTTCTCTTTTCTCACAGAACGTCCAGTTGCTGAAAATGAGCGAATGTTTGAAGTTCTCCAGCGATTTGGAAGTCAGCGGAATGAAGTTCGTTTCTTCCTCCGTCACGAGCGCCCTCCCAGCAGAGATGTAGGTGGGTCCTGGACTGTAGATGTATGTGGATAGTAGTCCGTGGATGTAGGCAGGTTGTCGACTGTGGGTGTGGGTGGGTCATAGACTGTGGACGTGGGCGAGTCGTGGACTGTGGGCATACGTGGGTTGTAGTCTGTGGTTTAGGACAGATGTCTGAGCCTTTCCTTTTTGCCTGACGATTGTGGGGAGAGGAGGGCAGGCATGGAGAGGGCCACTAATCTGAGAGGCAAAGAGAGGCAGAGAACAGGCAGCGCAGGCCTCTCCTCAGCCTGGCTGTCACGCAGAGAGCTGCAAGGGTGGGCAGCAGGGTTTTGCGGGATGGGACGGACTGGAGATTGAAGCTGTAAGAACAGCAGGACCAGGCTCCTGGGCGCTCCCCAGCCCCGCGAGAGTCCCCTGGACCACAGAGGCCCAGATGCTGCCCAGGACAGGAGCACAGTGGCTGCAGCTCACTGTGTGCGCTCTGTGGGTGCGAGTTGAGGGGCTTCTCGTCCGCACGTGGGTGTCTTCCAAGGTGGGGTGGAAAGTTGGCCAGACCGACAGTGATGTAAGTGGGGTGTAGGGTGAGCTGTCCAAGGGGAGAGGGCACTTTCGGGGAAGCCTCGAGGTCAGCTGGGAGGAGAGACCCCGGGGCCATGGGGGGTCAGATCACCCTGAGGCCGGGCGCAGTGCTCTTAGCCCAGGCAGCTGTGGGAGGAGGCAGCAGTGACCGGTGCTGGGTATTGCCAGAGGCCTCAGCGGAAGTCAGCGGGGCAGGGAGGGGACGGTGTTGACAGGGTGGCGGCTCAGCTGGGCGGGAAGAGGGGTCTCTGGAGGGGCTGTGGGCACAGAGGAGATGACAGGTGCAGTGAGAGGATGAGCGAGGCGGGAGATTGAGAGGACTCTTCAGAAACAGTGTTGGAATTTATAAGGTCAGAGGTGTGTGTGAGCTGGGCTGGACTGGTGGGCAGCCGGCCACAGGACGGAGCGCTGGTGCTGGTGCAGCATCGCCCCCAGGGAGGAGGCCTTGGCGGTGCAGAGCGTGGTGGAGCTGGGGCCGCGTCCTAGTGAGCAGTGGGGATGGCAGGAGGAGGTAGGCGGTGACGCAGGGGGTGAGGCCGCAAGAGGCTCGGCTCTGGGTCCGGAGTCAGTGGGGACCTCTGCCCAGGGAGAAGCAGATTTGCCAGGTATCTGTGGAAACCTTGGAATTTTAGAAATGGAAAGCTGAGGGCAGTTGTCGCGGGAGTCAGAGCATCAGTGGCAGATGTGATGGAGGTGACATCTTACTCTGCTTCCCGCCTGTTTGATTCCTTTGTCCCCACTGACGTTAGACATGGCAGCTCTACCATGCCCTGCTCCACAGGCGAGGAGAGCGAGGGGCCCTCCCCAGCCAGGGCACCCCGAGTGCCCACGACCTGCCTGTGTCTGTAATTCCATCTTAGTGTTCGTGTTTTCCTCCCCGCCTTCTCTCTCCACGTGGAAGGTGGTGTTTGCACCTGAGTCTGTTACGACGCGGTCCTTCCTCGCTCACAGCTGAGCTTTCCCTGTCCATGGCCCGGTTCAAGCATCCGCTGCAAAGTGGCGAATTATTAACGAGGCTCCCGCTGCGCACTGTTCAGGCTCGGTGCCTGAAACCTGAGACGTGTAATGTGACGACACGGAGGCGTTGCCACCCTGCCACAAAACGCCAGCGCCACGGTGTTTAGACAGACAGGTGGGCAGAGCGGGGCTGCTGTCCCTGCCCCGGGGAGCCCGGCCTCAGGACCGCGAGTCAGGAGGTGGCGCCCTGGCCTTTGTCCCGTGTAACTGGGACTCTGGCACACGTGTGTATAAAGTTATTTTTAAGGCTCTTGCTTTTTATTGTAGTTGTGTAACTGTTGTATGAGGGAGAGATTAGCTAAGTGTTCTCTCTTCGAGGCAGCAAACAAGTATTTTCTTTTTTCTTATAGAAATGTTATGACAGATTTCCTGAGCTCTTTTGTGAGAGAATTCAGCAAGATTTACTTTTTTTAGTTCTTGAGGTGAGGTCTCAGTATGTTACCCTAGCCAGGATTGAACTCAAAATCCTCCTGCTTCAGCTTCCTGAATTGCTAGGATTATGCATACATACCATTGTGCCCAGTTTGAGCAGTACTGTTCTGTTTTTTTCTTTTTACTGGGGATTGAACTCATGGTGTTCTACCACAGAGGTGTATTCACAGACGTTTTGATTTTGAGATAGGGTCTTCCTAAATTGCCCAGGCTGGCTTTGAACTTGTGATTCTCCTGGCTGGGTCTCCTCAGTATCTTGACTGCCATGTCCATGTAGTATTTTTAAAATACGGTCCTGGAGGCTGGGTGTGCTGGGGCACTCCAGTAATCCCAGCACTTGGGAGGCTGAGGCAGGAGTATAGCATGAGTTCAAAGCCAACCTGAACTACACAGTGAGACCTTGTCTCAAAAGAACAAAACAAAGCACAACAAAACAAATGAAACAAAAAATATGGGCTATGGCTGCAGCTGCTCGGTGGAGCCCGTACCTCGCATGTGTGAAGCCCTGGCTTTAATCCCCAGTATTGCAAAAAATAAAAATACAGTTACACCGTGAGAGTTGTGTATAATTGTTACGTCTGGCTCTGAAGAGAGACACGCTTATTTATTGATTTATTGATGTGGGGATTTGTAGTGCTTCCTGGCAGGTACAATAGACATTTAAGAGATAATTTAATAATTCTTCTGATCTCTGGGATTACAAGTATAAAGTTTATTTTAGAAGTACTTTGTTTTGTTTTTTTAGAAGTTCTTTGTTGATATTATTTTTATAATATATTAATTTAATACTTTCCCTTTTCTGATGTGTTAGATGGGACTGAGAAACTCATGTATTTTGGCGTGGAGAATTATTTTTAGCTGAAAAATCAGAACACTCAGTGCTTTTCAGGTAGTGTTTTCCAGAGAAGAACACTTACGTGAGGAAGTTCTTCAGAGTGTGCCTGTGACTGACCACAGGGTGCCGCAGTAACCAAAACCCCGCTTTTTCTGCTGGTCGCCTCCTTCCTGTCTGAGTTTCAACAGTCATAAATGAGTATAGGGAAGGGCTGACTTGATTTCAGTTATTTCTGTTCCTGAAGCTCTTTCGTTTCACTTCCGAGTAGCTCAGAACTCGGATGTTGTAGCAAACGGTGTGAAACCCCGTACCCGGAGTGCGTATTTTGGGGTTTCTACTGTTGCTAGGCAGCTCGGCGCTTTTCCAGTGGATGGCCGGTGTGCGGTGTCCTGGGGCCGACTGCTCCCTACCCTGCACCCTAACTTGTCGCTGTAGGAGCAGGTCGGGCACCTGTTCACCCCGAGCCCAGTGTGGTCAGGACAAAACCCTGACGGGAGTGGCTCAGGCTCCCGGCTCTTGGGTTAATGTCCCTTTCTCAATTTTGTGCTTAGCGAGTGGCCCACGGCCTCAGGAGCCGAATCTGAGAAGAAATGGTGTGAAAGTGCCCGGAGAACACCGGAGAAAGGAGAATGGAGTGAGTGTCCCTTTCCATCCCCACCTGCTGTGCGGAAACCGAGGCTGCCTGGAAGCTACTTTGTGTCCAGTGGGTTGAGCATGGCCCCCCAAGGTTACCATAAACACTGTCACTGCTTGTGAGATCCACGTGGGTGACGACTGTGAGGATTTAGATGCTGAATGCATCGCAAATCAAGAACACAATGTGTTGAACAAGTCTACGTGTTTTTTAGTAATTTTATTTGCTAATATACTCGCTTACAGGAAGGAAAGCAGCTAAGTGATATGAATTTGAGACAGCGTCTCGCTGTTGCCCGGGCTGGCCTTGGCCCCTGAGGCTGCTGTGGCCGTGCAGGCCTGGTCACCGTGCAGTGCAGCAGGCTGGAGCTCGGTGTGTGTCTCTGGCTACAGGTGAACAGTCCCCGCATGGACCTGACGCTCGCTGAGCTCCAGGAGATGGCGTCTCGCCAGCAGCAGCAGATCGAGGCCCAGCAGCAAATGCTGGCCACCAAGGTAGTGTCTGTTCCCCAGGTGTGTGGCCCCATGGCCAGCACGTGTGTGAAGCCGTCTGCCATCGCCCGTGCCTGACCCAGCTCCTTGCAGAGGAGGCAGTCCCCAGCCCTGAGCTCATCCGGCCTTGGTGCTTGCCTCCTCTTGCCGTGGCGTGGTACAGAAGGCTTGTATCATCCCACACATTCAAGGTCTTCCTGACCCCAGATTTTTTGAGGGGTAGTGGTGCAGGCCTTGCTGTGTTGCCCAGGCTGACCTCAGACTCCTGCCTCGGTGACCCTCCCGCCTCAGCCCCCGAGTAACTGGGAGCACCACAGTGCCCAGCTTGATCCCGACTGTGATCCCGGTTGACTGTGCAGCTGGGGGTGGGTGGAACAAGTTTTAAGAGCCTTTCTCTGCCTCCGGGACCCCTCTGGACCACAGATGGAGTGACTCTTAACATTTACTGACCCAATACTGTCCCTCTGCTGCTCGGGACCAGCGGTAGAGTACTGCCTTTTGGGGACACTTTTTACCCACAAACTGACCCCACACCTGGCCTTGAGCAAGAAAAGCCCTTACCAGAACCCTTCCTGTTACTATCAACGTCCCAGCTCGTGGCTCCTCCTGGAACCCGGCAGAGTCTGAGCTCAGCCAGCACTGCCAGCCCGTGCTCCTCCGAGAGCCGCACCACCTCGGTGGCAGCTGCTGGGCTCTGCTTTGTGGGCAGCCGTGCGGGACGTGCCCTGTGCCAGGACACTCCCACAGGAGCAGCCAGGCCTGGCCTGGGCCGCACTTGCCTGCACCGGTGTTGCAGGGACCGTTGTCCCTTGCCACTGGAGTGGACACTGGATGGTTTCCCATGGTGGTGCGTCCTTGCGGCCATGTGGCGTGCGCATGTGGTGCTGTCCAGCGGGACTTCCCAGGGCGCCCACACCATTCCTGCCTTCCGACTGAGAGGGGGCAGTGTTGGGGCAGCAGCAGGGACGCGTTCCCGCGGGAAGGGGTCGCCCGATGGGTCTCTGCTGCAGGGTCCCTGTGGCGAAGCCGCCTCCGTGTCCCTTGAGCTGTGAGCACGTGGGCGGAGTTCAGTGTTCTGGGCGTGTGACTGTGCTTCTCAGGTGGCTACGGTTTCAGTGTAAGAATAAGGTCTCCGTGGCCCTGCTGCAGTGTCCTAGGGGTGTGAGTGAGTGTAGACCGGGGAGAGCCGCATTTCCGCCTCCCAACCCTTGTGGCAGGGGCCACGGCTACCCCGTCACCCTGAGCAGGGACAGAGGCAAAGACTTGTGCACGTCACGGGGCCGCGGGACGGGCCGGCTCTCGTGGGTCAGACGTGGCTGAGCTGGGCTTTGAATCTGGATTTGAGTTCCCATCCTGCACACTTCTCTACCTCGCGTGCTGCCTCCTATGCACTTGAGCTCCGTCCTAACCTTGCAGTGCAGTTTAGGAAAACCTGTTCAAGGTCTCTGCTGCCTGCTGGGTGTGAACTGCTGGGCTTCCTGGGTCTTCTGTCCAGGGGTGCCTGCGGGGCGCCTGCTGCGGTGGTTACTGTGAGGACCTGCGGGTGACTGCTTTTGCCATGTTCGCCTTTAGGAGCAACGTTTAAAGTTTTTGAAACAACAAGATCAGCGTCAGCAGCACCAGGCCGCCGAGCAGGAGAAGCTGAAGAGGCTGAGAGAACTGGCCGAGAGCCAGGAAGCCAAGCTGAAAAAGGTGCGGGCGCTCAAGGGCCACGTGGAGCAGAAGCGGCTGAGCAACGGGAAGCTGGGTGAGCTGAGCCCGAGGGCTGTGTGGATGTGGGCTGGGTGATGGTGGGCTGCGAGGACGTGGGGCTGTGTGGACGTGAGTCTGCATGGATATGGGGCTGTGAGGACGTGGGGCTGTGTGGATACGGGGCTGCGAGGACGTGGGGCTGTGTGGACGCCCCTCTCACCCTGGATTCCCCCAGTTACTCGGGGGCTGAGGCGGGAGGGTCACCTAGGCAGGAGTCTGAGGTCAGCCTGGGCAACACAGCAAGGCCTGCACCACTACCCCTCAAAAAATCTGGGGTCAGGAAGACCTTGAATCTGCATGGATCCAGGGCTGCGTGGATGGGGGCTGGGTGATGGTGGGCTGCGAGGACGTGGGGCTGTGTGGACGTGAGTCTGCGTGGATATGGGGCTACGTGGATGTGGGGCTGCGTAGACTCAGGGCCGTCAGCAGTTTATGTGAGTTTTTGCTCAGATGATGAGTTTTTGTAGGTTATTTTAAAAGGAATTTTTGGAAAAAGCATAATTTATTGCAGTTGTGACATTGCAAGTTCTTCTCAGTTGAATTTGGCACTGAGTGTTTTGTAGACTTTTTCAAATTAACCGTGGAAAAGGTTGTACTTTCTTTTCTGTTGAATTAACTCTGGAGTAAAAATTTGATGAAGATATAGATTTTACTCACATAATAGTTCCATCTATTATAATACTATTTAAAATTAGGATTTTAGTAATTCAGTAGTTCTGTCCATCATTGTACAATTGAGAATAAAAGTTCATTGTTCCCAAAATATGGAGTTTAATGTTTCATACATTCACTGTACAAAGCCTGCAGCACCTGCAGACGCTGCACTGACATTTTGAGATGTCCAGGTTCCTTTCAGTTGCTTCTGAAAGGCTGAGGTTGGTTCCAGGCCATTCTGAAAGGTTTCTCCACTTCTCAAGAGAGCTGGTTCTGGGAAGGAGTCCATCCCTGTTTTTCTTTTCTGTTCTCTCGTTGCAGTGGAGGAAATTGAACAGATGAATAGTTTGTTCCAGCAGAAGCAGAGGGAGCTGGTCCTGGCCGTGTCTAAAGTAGAGGAGCTCACGAGGCAGCTGGAAATGCTGAGGAATGGCAGGATCGACGGCCACCATGACAGCCAGTCTGCGGTGGCCGAGCTGGACCGGCTGTACAAGGAGCTGCAGGTGCGTGCGGCAGAGCCGTCTGGGAGCTGGGGTAGCGGGAAGTGCCTGGAGCAGCTGCTTTTCCTGGGAGGGTGCGGGCGGGTGGCACTGTCCCAAAGGACCAGAATAAACTTGGTGGCACCTCAGACAGGAAACATGGGCCCAACCGCAGCCAGCGCAGATGTCCCTTAGTTTTAACCCAGGAGTGAATTGTGTGGCCACACCTCACAGTGTTAGAAGTTGGGCAACAGTGAACCATGTGGTTGCCTGCCAGGGATAGGTTCCTCCTCTTGTTCTTTCTCTGCCGCCTGTTAGTCCTTCCCATCCATTCTGCAGCTGAGGAACAAGCTGAACCAGGAGCAGAACGCCAAGCTGCAGCAGCAGAGGGAATGCCTGAACAAGCGCAACTCCGAAGTGGCCGTCATGGAGCGGCGTGTCAGCGAGCTGCGCGACCGGCTGTGGAAGAAGAAGGCGGCCCTGCAGCAGAAGGAGAACCTGCCGGTAAGGTGGGGTGGGCGGGGCGGGGCCGGCAGCTGGTCAGCCCGACAGTCCTCCGCGTCCTTCTGATGCTGTCACCTGTGCAGCGCTGCTTGTTCCCTTGTTACGGACCCCCAGGATGGAGTCTGGGCGTGGGCGCATTGTTGGGGGCTCGGGGGTGTCTGTAGATTATGCCTGTGTGCTGAAAACACTGTGAAGTCTCCCCAGCCCTTTCCCACTGCACCGCTTGGTACTCACAGCCCGGGCCCTGGGCCCTTTTCCCCAGCTTCTGCCTGATGGGAATCTCTCCCAGCCGCCGGTGTCCGCTCCGAGCCGCGTGGCTGCCGTAGGCCCATACATCCAGTCGTCCACCATGCCGCGGATGCCCCCGAGGCCGGAGCTGCTGGTGAAACCGGCGCTGCTCGAGAGTCCCCTGACCGTGCAGGCCTTGGAGGGGCCGGTGAAGATGCAGACACTGCCCAACATGAGGACTGCGGCCACACTGCCCAAAGGTGACAGCGCCGCGGCTCTCTCCCTGGATTCCCCCAAGTCAGGGTTAGAAACAAAGTTACCTGCATGCTCCTATTCATGTTTAAAATTGGAAATTCCCTTTGGATTGTCGGTCAGTGTTTTTTTTTTTTTAAACTCTGATTAATATAAATTCTATTCAGAAAATGAAATTTAATACTCTGCAAATCTAAAAATTGCTTTAAGAAGTTCCCTCTTGTTAGGTAGGAAATTTGGTCGGAGGTTAGTAACTTGAGGACCTTGGTCTTTGTATAAAAGCACCACACACATAAACGTTAGTGTTGTCTCTACAGAAAGTGAGGCTGTGAATCTGTTCTCTTCGTGAATGGTGCCGAGTGTTCCTGTGTGCTTATGCACAATAACTTGCCCACTGATAGTTTTTAGAACAGAGGTGAACACATGCTAGGAGGTTTAGGGTGAAAATACTGAGGCTTCTTGCACGTGTGATCTTGGCATTCTGCGTAGTCCAGATACATGGGGAGGTGCAGCAGGGTTTTGTGTGGACACAGAAATTGAAGGGCCAGTCATTGCAAGGGCAGCGCACAGAGCTCCTCTAACAATGCCACCATTCAGACCCCTGGGAGGAGGATGTGATCGCCAGCCTGGGCACTTTCCTCAGCATTGTTATATGCAGCGGGTAACTACCATCGCTGTGCTGGGGAGAAGTGGAGCCGAGTCATCTGGCTCTGTTTATTCTAGAAGGGGAAAATAAAAGCCGTGGCATCTGGAATTTAAATGTCAGTGTAGAAAAAGCCTGCAAACACTGATGTGTGAAGGACGGAGGTCGCAGTTGGGGGTCGAAAGTGCAGAGCGTTGACAAGTGCACAGAGGCCTTTCTGTCGGCGCGGGTCATTCGAGTACCGTGCGGGTCGCGTCTCGGAGGCTCTGTCCTGCTGCATGGCAGACGTGCTCTGGTGGCCAGTGAAGTTTTCTTAGCAGCGAGGAGGAGCCGGGCCTCGCTGACTGCGGCAGGCGTTTTGTTTGCTGGGACTCAGTTGAATTCCCCAAGTGCGGTGGAGAGCCCCAGATGAGAAGTACAAGCCTGCTGAGGTGCGGTCTGAGCGCATCTCCGGGGCGGTTGTGTGAATCTAGAGCTGTCTAGAGATCAAAGTGTTGTTAGTGTGCTGAGTCACTGGAGCGTAGCTGCCTTCTCTCTGCACCCTAGGCCCGAAAGCCCCTCCTGCCGTCCCTGTCCCCGACTGGGCCCCTTCGAGTGCAGACCTGTCCATGCCGCAGAGTGCGAGGCCTGCCGCGGACCAAGGTGAGCATACCCGTGCGGCTCCCGGATGTTGCCTGCTGACCATCTAAAGGGTCCTGTGTCTTCTTTCCTAGGTGGGTGGTTTTTAGGGCGTGACACCTGGGGTCGGCTGCTGAGAGCATTCTGTTGACTCCTGGACACTTTCACTCAGCCGAGCCTGAGGTGGTGTCACGGTGGTGTTACCAGCGTGGCATCAAGCAGGAAAGCCCTTGGTGGGGCGGAGCTTAGAGTAAGGCCGGGCGCCTCCGAGTGGGTAAGCAGCTTCGTGCCACACAGTGTCATATCAGTGTGGTTTCTTTCCGCCCTCAGTTGACGATGGGGAGGTTCCACTGAGGGACAAGGAGAAGAAAGTGCGGCCGTTCTCCATGTTTGACACGGTGGACCAGGGCGCCGTCCCACCCGGCTTCGGCATGCTGCGGAAAAACCAGAGCAGCGAGGACATCCTGCGGGACGCCCAGGTACTGGGGCATGTGGGTTTTTAAATATGCCGGTAATTCTGTGGTGTAGGGGAAGGAGTTAGGAGAGAGAGCAAAAGAAATGCAGTGGATAGGAGGCCTAGGGAATCCAGCAGCTCTCCAGTGCTTGGAGAGTGGCCGGCGTATTTGTCTGGCTGTTTTGTGTGATTCTTCAAGAGTATAGCTGTGTGGAAGAACAAAGTGTTTGTGCTGTTCGGGGATCTTATTTCTCTGAAGTCTGGGGCTGAGCTAATGTGAAGCAGTGCTGGGAAGCTCTTAACCGTGGAGAGGCAGGTTGCCCTGTCGGCCCCGGTTAGGTGGTGTCTGACAGCGGTGGCCCAGGCGGTGCAAGGTTCTGGTAAATGAGGTGGTGGTCTAGGAGGGGGCCATCGGTGAATGTGAAGTCAGCAGGGAGGTGTTTTCAAGTGGCACTTACAATGCCCAACAGGAGGCGGAGCAGTCCTGAGAGGAGCCTGTCGTATTGCTGAAGCCCGTGTTAAGTGAGATCCGGTAGGAGGTGCAGAAATGTGGAGCTGATATTTCGTAGTGTGTACTTATGTTTGTGAGGTCAGCTGAAGCCCGGATACCCAGTGAACAGCATTCTAACTGGCTCTGCGTGTGTGTTTTACAGGCTGCAAATAAGAACATGACTAAAGTGCCACCTCCAGTTCCTACAAAACCGAAGCAGATTAACCTGCCTTATTTTGGACAAGCCAGCCCATCACCTTCTGACACCAAGCCGGAAGGAAACCTGCAGCCATTGCCGTCCGCTGTGACAGCTGTGAGCCATAAGCCCAAGCCAGCAGGGCCTCAGCCGAGGGTGGTGCTGTCCCCCAGCATGCCTGCCGGCGGCCACGACCACGGCCTGTCCACGGGCCCTAAGCAGGAGAGCCCCCCTGCTGCCGCCGTGCGGCCCTTCACGCCCCAGCCTCCCAAAGACGCCTCCCTCCCAGCCCTCAGGAAGCCCCAGACCGTGGCAGCAAGCTCCATCTACTCCATGTACACGCAGCACCCGGCGCCGGGGAAGAACTTCCAGCAGGCTGTGCAGAGTGCGCTGACCAAGACACAGCCGCGAGGCCCGCACTTCGCCAGTGGTGAGCCCGCGCCGCCCGCCCGCCCGCCCGCTGTCCGGGACAGCAAAGCCCCTGGCCCCTCTGGCACTGATGCCACTGTCCCAGGACTTTAACAGTGGCTCCTCTTTTGGAAGGGGACTGCCCGAACCCCTGTGGGGATTTTAGCGGGCCAGCTCCCTCCCGCTGTCTCACCTCTGGACCATCTGCATGTAGTTGAGGTTCAGTCTGGACATGTGTGAGGGTTCCCAGTGTTGGTTTTTTTTTTGTACCGGGAATTGAACTCATGACCTCAGTCTTGCCAGGCAAGCACTTATGCCACTGAGCTATATCTCCAGCCCCTCAGGAGGGGTCCCAGTGTTTTTCTGCACTTCTGACAATTTGGATACCGGAGTCAGATTTCTTACACAGACGTTTTCCTTTGACTGGTTCACAAAGTACTGGCACATGCGACGGTCTCGATTCTGTAATTGTGTTATGCAGAGATGAGCTTTAAGAATGGTTGTGCTTCAGGGACATGTGCGTTAACCTGGAAGTTAGAGGAGACTGAGTTGCTGTTGTCCCTTTGGGTTCCAGGCCGCTTTGCTTGCGCAGTCCTAACCTGGATCTTGTTGTTTTCCTTTTCCGGTCAGTGTACGGCAAGCCCGTGCTTGCCGCGGCCCAGAACCTACAGCAGCAGCAGCCCGAGAACGTGTACGGTGGCGGCGGCCAGGGCCCGCCGGGCAGCCCAGAGCCCGAGGTGGAGTCCGCGTCCTCGGCCCAGGAGAGCCACGAGCACGAGCGCATTCCACGCCCACTCAGCCCCACCAAGCTGCTGCCCTTCCTGTCTCACCCCTACCGGAACCAGAGTGACGCCGACCTGGAGGCCCTGCGCAAGAAGCTCTCCAACGCGCCCAGGCCGCTGAAGAAGCGCAGCTCCATCACGGAGCCCGAGGGGCCCAACGGGCCCAACATCCAGAAGCTGCTGTACCAGAGGACCACGCTGGCCGCCATGGAGACCATCTCGGTGCCCACGCACCCCTGCAAGGCACCCGCCCCCGTGACTGATGGTTCAGAAAGCCCGGGAGAAATCCCCAACCCCTACTTACATGTGGAGCCTGAGAAGGAGGCTGCCCCTGCCCCCGAGCCGCTGTCCCCAGAGGACGTGGGGCCCAGCAGGGCAGGGGACGGCGAAGGGCCTGCTCCTCCCTCGGGCCTCGACTGTGTGTCTGAAGGGGCTGCGGATGGCGGCCCGGGTCCCCAGGGTGCTGCAGAGGAGCCACGTGCAGAGCCCCCCCACCTGCTGGAGGTGTACCTGGAGGAGTACCCTCCGTACCCGCCACCACCCTACCCGTCTGGGGAGCCTGAGGTGCCTGGAGAAGACCCTGCCAGCATGCGCCCCCCAGAGGTCACCGGGCAGGGTGCTCTGCCTCCCGTGAGTGCCCGTGGCCCGGGCCACGCCGCGTCTCTGCCTCCCTCCCTCTTCCTGTGGTCCCAGCCTTCTCCTCCAGTTCGGTTTTTACTTTGTCTTGGCGCAGGTCTTAGAACTGTAACCAGATGCAGTTTATGTAGAAGCAGGGGGCAGGTGCACACACCCAGAAAGCTGAGACAGGAAGATTGTGAGTTCAAGACCAGCCTAGGCTACAGAGCGAGACCCTATCCCAGAAAACACAACTGAAACCACAAAAACGCAGCATGCTCAGGATAAGAAACATTTCTAGAGTCTAAGACAGCCCGCACTTGTTTGTGAAGGACAGTGCTGGTTGTTCTTATCCCCATTGGGGCCGCGTTTGCTGTTTCCTCCCCGGCTCTCATCCCGTGTGGGGAAGCCGAGGCAGATTGGATGTTGAACACTGGCCTGGCCCTGTGACCCCGGCTCAGGGTGGCATGACTGCTCTAGGTGGCACTACCACTCTCTCAAACCTTTCTTTTTCTAGGAGTGAATTTCAAAAAAGCTTTTCTTAAAGTTTTGTGCAGCGCTGGGGATGGAACCCAGGGCATTGCACAAGCTGAGGGATTGCTGTCACTGAGCTGCACTCCCAGTGCAGGACATTTATTTTTAGTGGAATGTGGGTTGTGTGTGGTTGCCAGGGTTGGAGGAAGGGGCATTGTGGGGGCACCGCCACCCAAGTTCCCTTTTGGCGGGGTCGGAGGTCTCTGCCCACCTGAGGGCCGGCTTCTCTGCGTTCTCCCGGGAAGGTATGTCGGGAGTGAGGGGCTGGCTCGGGCTGCCTTGGAGCCCTTTCACGGTGGCAAGCACTTGTTTGGAAGCTCTTGTGTTATTTTGACACAGATGTGAGAATAAGAACTCCAGGATATCCCAAAATAGTCTGTTTTACTTGGAAGTTGTTCTGTTTCCACAAGCACAGGAGTGGAGTGCAGAGCTGTGAGTTTAAAGTGTGGTTAAAAGCAAAATAGCATCTTGCTATTTATTTTGTGTGTTTGGTGCCTTCTACCATCTTTTAGCTGTGATAGTGTACAAGATGATGAGTATCTGTAGCTGCCTTACTGGTTCCGATAAATACCTGCTTACAGGTTTTAGGTAGTAAACAGTTCAAGTTAGAGAAAGATGTTTTAAAATGAGGCTAATAGTTTTCAAACAACTCCACGCCCCTCCAGGGCGAAGGCCTGGTTCTGTGCATTCGTGTTTTAAGTGTGACAGAGAAGAAAGCAACCAAGCTTTGTTGGCCAAATCAACCCACACTGCAGCTGGTGGTGGTTGTGTCAAGGAAATGCACACTTGAGGAGGAGAAAGCCAGGGTTTGTGAAAGCAGTGTGCTTTCTTTTGAAGGTTCTGCTGAGCTCTTCCTAGGAGAGTGAGCGCTCCGTCCTCCTGTGCAGGTGGCATGGGTACTGCCATCCTGAGTGTCCTTAGGGTGGGTGGCAGCTTGCCTGCGCTGCACCTTGGGCGGGCATAGCACGTCCTCTAGGGCACTCTGTCCACGGGGGCTGGCACGCTTGTGAGATGTATCATTTGCCACTTCGTGTTTGCAGAACTCAGTGGCTTTCTACAGCTG
Organism: Chinchilla lanigera; assembly: GCF_000276665.1. NCBI lineage: Eukaryota > Metazoa > Chordata > Mammalia > Rodentia > Chinchillidae > Chinchilla > Chinchilla lanigera. Next base: position 1,275,001 of record NW_004955520.1, read on the forward strand.
ATACAAAGCGAGAGAGAAGTGTGTGGTATCTTTGAGAACTTTTCCACTTCTTTGGATGTGTTTAGGAAATCTGTTTTACAGGATTTAGATGTAGACATTCAGATTCTTGAGTGTGAGCATGTGTGTGTGTTAACTGGGGTTCAAACCCGGGGTCTCACGCATACTAGGCAAGAGCTGCACCCCAGTCCTTTTTTATTTTGTTTTTGAGATGTTCTCTCTAAATTGCCCAGGCTGGCCTCGAACTTACAGTGCCCCTGCCTCGGTCTCCTGTGTAGCGGGATTATAGGCGTGCACCATCGTGCCCGGTGCCTTTTAGAAGCCTGACTTACCAGAACATTTTAGGGCTAGCAGGGTCCCTCAGTGCCCCTGACGGTCACAACAGTCTGCGTCGCGCCTCGCGGTGTGCTTGGCCTGCACAGATGGTCTGGTTTGGCGGAGAGGAAGGGCCCCAGAGAAGCCGGTCCCCGGGGCTGGAGCCCCGCTCTGTGCTCTCTGGCCCTGCCTTAGTCGCTTTTGTGTGAGTCGGGACAATGGGGTCTTTGTGAGGTGACATGAATGGGCATTTGTCCCCATGAGCCTCCGAAAGTGAGCGCATGGAGCCTGGCTTGGCGGTGGGGTGCGTGGCAGGGGCGCCTGCCCGCCGCCTGGTCACTGTGTCCCCCCGCACTGTCACCAGGTACTTTCAGGCCAGGCCCCTGCCTCAGCCCCGTGGAGTGGCGCTGTGGACACTGGTGAAGTGCGTGCCGTGGTTTGTATGCTTTTCTGAGTGACGCTGTCTGCGGTATAATGAGCTACATCATACGTCAGAGTTCCTTCCACTGCCTCAGCTGAGCACCTCCTCACCCTGCTTTCTTTCGCTTCATTTTCCACACCTTTCTTCTGCAGGGCAAAAGGACAAACTTGCGTAAAACAGGCTCAGAGCGGATTGCGCACGGAATGAGGGTCAAATTCAACCCTCTCGCCTTGCTCCTGGATTCCTCTTTGGAGGGAGAATTCGACCTTGTGCAGAGAATCATTTATGAGGTGTGATGTTCATTTCTGGGATATAACCTTGTAGATTTTGCTTTAAAGCTCAAATTAGAAAGTTACTCTAGGGAAGTTGTATTTTTAAATTTCTTTTCTAGGGTTGTGGGGTTGAGGAGCTTTGGAGCATATGCTAAAGTAGGCTCCACTGTTTTAAAAGTGTGACTAACGTTTTGATGATGGAGGCGGCCCCCTCACTTGGCATCTGCTGGAGTATTCCTCTTTCCCGGGGAGATTATGACTCTTTAGAAATCGCTCATGTGTGGACTTGTACAGTGTTGGATCGCAGATGTGGTCCCTACTTTTCAGAAGGCTACTATTTAAAATATTTTTTGGTTGCCTTTTTCTTTTTCCATAGCAAATGTTGCTTGGAACATTCTTCTGCTTGGAAACCAATTAATTAGAAAGTTGGGAGGACAAACAAAAATTACATCCATTTTTTTAAAAAACCTTTCCCCAGTGAGTGCCTACGTAGTGTGGCTGTACCTTTATTTCTAAGGTTGTTCCTGGTTTAGTCTTCTCGGCTCCTGTAGGTTTTCACTGTGATTTTTAGAGATGTCACAAAGCCTGTCTCCATGCCTGTGACTGAGGAGTCGGGGGGACAGCTGAGGCGACAGAAGTCAAGTTTGTCCCTCTTGTGTGGTTCCAGGTGGAGGACCCCAGCCTGCCAAATGATGAGGGCATCACCGCACTGCACAACGCTGTGTGTGCCGGCCACACGGAGATCGTGAAGTTCCTGGTTCAGTTTGGGGTGAATGTGAACGCTGCCGACAGCGACGGGTGGTAAGGGTCCCGCCCAGCTGGTGGGGGCTGTTGTGCTGTTGGAGGCCAGCAGTGTCCCTGCGTGTCCTCCAGTCTGCGCGCCCAGCCGGAGGGATGTGGCCTCAGGTTTTAAGGAATAAATGCGTGACGTGGAGCAGTCGTCTCCTTGATCACGAGCGATGCGGTGACCATGGGTAAGACAGTGAACTGGGTGACTAATGGGCAGGCAGCATATACAGTGCAGATACACTGGGCAGGAGAGTCCGAATTGTGGTGGGGCAGAGTACGTGCATGATTTCATCATACCACGCAGAACAGGTGCAGTGTAGAGCTTGTGGAGTATTTCATCTGGAATTTTCTGGTTAGACTTTTCAGGCTACTTTTGGCCTTGGGCAACTATAGAAAAAGTTATACTCCTATACCATAGTATTTTTAGTTTTTAATCCATCTTTCCTCTTAGTGCTGTGTTAGCTTTCTGTAGCTGTGACCGAAAAGCTGAGGGCTGTGACTTGGAGGAAGAGAGGTTTGATAGGCTCACAGTTTCAGAGGCTTCCATCCAGGTGAGTGGCCCCAGCACAGGGCCCAGACTAGGGGCAGAACGTCCCCTCCTGAGGCCGCCTGGACCCCTTCCTCCCCTCAGGCCTCAACTCCTAGCATTTCCACCCCACCCCGACGTACTGCCAGGTGGGGGCATTTCAGGCACCAGTGTCAGGGTCAGAAGCTCCAGTGGCATGATTGGTTAGTGCGAGGCACTTACATAGAAGTGGTTATGCTGCAGCCTCAGATCCTCACATGCATGCGTGCAGGCGGCACATGGCTCACACACGTATGAACCGACTTCATGTTACTGCACAGGGGGACCACAGATGCGTCTGTCGAGGCTGCTCCCCCTCAGTAGTCATTGAGATTGATTTTCATTTTGGATGTTGTTTTTATTAGAACTAATACTTGGAGAAGCTTTTTGATTGTGCTTTTAAAAAGGGTCACGTTTATAAAAGTAATGTACACCCACGGTGGAGAATGTACAGGATAGAGAACTGAGAAGATGAGAACAAGCCAGGGCATCTCCATGGCCTGGCGTCGAGCGCCATGGACACTGCGCTCACTCACTGTCCCCCCTTTCCTCTTGTGCACGCGGCCTGAACCAGGGCCTTGGCATGGCCTCTGCCACTGAGCACCCCCAGCCCCAGCTGGTTTTGTGTGTGCTTTAAGAAGGTAGCGGAGATCATTTCGTGTGTGTGCGTGTGCGTGTGCGTGTGTGATTATTTACCCCTAAATAAATCCCTACTGTATCATAATGTCCTTGTTTCCCTAACACGGGGAGTTTTGTGTGTAATTTTTCTGTTAAAAATGATGTAGGGAAGACCATGGTAATATTCAACAGACCATCAGTAGTTCCCTGGACCGGGCAGGGAAATTTCTTTTAAAGACTGTGCACCCGAGGGAGCCAGGCGAAGGGGAGAGGAGTGAGCAGGGAGTCGGACGCCCCAGCCCATCTTTTCGCTGGGACAGGAGGTGCACGCGCTCTCCTCTTATGCCGTCGCTGTCTGCATGGGGTCTCTGATGACCGAAAACGTGTGTGATGCTGAGGATTCTGCCTGATGGCATCAATAAGTTCCTGCTGATCAGGTCCCTAAAACAGATGGAAATGTGCGTTTTACAGTTACTTTTCTGGTCTGAATTAACCAATAGTTTCAGTTCAAATTTACTTTGCGTTTTAAAAACCACTGTAGGGATAGCGTACCTGCCGCTGGATTCTCTCGGTAGGGGCAGTAGAGAGCGTTTGGGGTGTGTTTCGCAGTGTGTCCAGATTCGGCTGTGAGGTCCTCCCGCTGGACAGCAGTGACTGGGCCGGCGAATCAGACATAAAACTAAACCTGCCTCACCTGCCCTCCCTGGACTGTGTGTGAACTGCGTCTCCTTGGTTCTTCTCGCTGTTCACCTGGCGCCTGGCCCGTGGGGCCTGTTGCTCTGTGACATTTCCTTCGTTGTGATTCTGTGGTGGTTCTGGCTGTGGAAGGCTGTTTGAAGCCAGTCACCCCAGAGCTCTGCAAAGCAGAGATGGGCGAATGTGAGGTCTAGCCCAGCCCGGGGAACTCAGTGACTCCACAAGAGCCTGTCTCAAAATAAAAATGTAAAGGGTAGCGGGTATAGCTCAGTGCAAAGGTCCTGGGCTCAGTCCCCAGCACCACTGACATGATACCACACCATACCACAGGACACTGCACCGTACCGCACTGCACTGCAGCACACCACACCACACCACACCACAGCACACCATAGGACACCGCACCACACCACACCACACCACACCACAGCACACCATAGGACACCGCACCACACCACACCACAGAACACCACACTGTACCATACCACACCACACACCATACCACAGGACACCACACTGTACCACACCACACTACACCACAGCACACCATAGGACACCGCACCACACCACACTGTACCATACCACACAACACCACACTGTACCACACCACACCACACCATAGCACACCATAGGACACCGCACCACACCACACCACAGGACACCACAGAACACCACACTGTACCATACCACACCACACACCATACCACAGGACACCACACCGTACTGCACCACACTGCAGCACACCACACCACACCACACCACACCACACTGTACCATACCACACCACACCACACCACACCACACTGTACCATACCACACCACACCACACACCATACCACAGGACACTGCACCGTACCGCACCGCACTGCAACACACCACACCACACCACACCACACGGCACCATAGGACACCACACAACACCACACTGTACCATACCACACCACACACCATACCACAGGACACCACACCGTACTGCACCGCACCACACCATAGGACACCACACTGTACCACACCACAGGACACCGCACAACACCACACTGTACCATACCACACCACATGACACCACACCATAGGAGACCATACAACACCACACCACACCACAGGACACCACACCGCACCACATGACACCACACCATACCACATAGCACCACACTACACCATACCAACCCCATGACACCACACCACATGACACACTATTCCACACCGTACTGCACAGTGCCACACCACACCGCACCACACCACACCACACGGCACCACCCCTCGCGTGTTGGAGAGCTGGGCTGGGAGGGAGCCGCAGTGCCATCGTGGTTGGAAATGGCTGCGCTCCTCTCTCCTGCAGGACCCCTCTGCACTGCGCGGCCTCATGCAACAACGTGCAGGTGTGTAAGTTCCTGGTGGAGTCGGGCGCGGCCGTGTTCGCCATGACCTACAGCGACATGCAGACCGCGGCTGACAAGTGCGAGGAGATGGAGGAGGGCTACACGCAGTGCTCGCAGTTCCTCTACGGTATGTACCCCCGCGTCGTCCTGGGCGCCGAGCGCAGGGTGCCAGGTCGCGGGTGTCACCTGGCCTCGGCCATGCCAGGTGTCCTGCTCTGAGTCCGGGAGAGCCCCGGGGGCTCTGGTGCTGTGAGGTGCTGGACCTGCAGTGAGTGGACCCCGCTTCACCGCCGCAGGAATCCGGACGGCCCAACTTTGCAGGCAAATCGGCCGCATCCTGAAGTCAAGGGCAATGCCTATTTGGGGCTTTTTTCTTTTTATTTCTTGAGTCTGAGTTGATGATTCTGATTGCTCACATCAGATCAATCCCTAAGAAAAGCAGAGTTGAAGGTTTAGCTGGGTACATGCCAGTTTCCATTTTTATTTGGGGAAAGTTTTTTATTCACAAGACTTAGAAGTTGAAGTAGCTCTTTTCAGTTTGCCTGAGAGGAGCAGGGCACAGGCAGGGGACGTGCAGTGCAGCCCGGGACTCTGTGCCCCAGCTGTCTGAGGGTTTTTTTTTTTTTTTTTTGGTACCAGGAAGCGAACTCAGGACCTTGTGGTTGCCGGGCAGGCACTGTGCCACTGAGCTACATCCCTGGCCCTGAGCTGTTATTCTGAGCATATTAAAATGTCCAGAATTTCTTCCCTACCTGTTTCTCCATTCCCATCCCAAAGAGATATGTGAACGGCCAGTTCTAAAACTTGGTGGAATTGAGCTGTATCATGATGTTTATTCTGTCATGCTTTACAAGTCTTATTTCAGCAGGAAAGTTGGAAATCTGTGTAACTCTCTAGATTGGTAGAGCCTTCTTTTGGTGAAGTATAATTTCATTTTTTGTTTCATTTTTGCCACGGGAAGGGGAGAGAGAGACAGACAGGCAGACAGTCAGAGGCGGGTGGGAATGAGAATGGTACATCGTGTGAACTGGTGCAGAGAAAATGGTTTAGACTTAATACTTTGGTGCTCATATAAATTGAAAGATCTATTCAAGAACAAGCATGTATTCCCCTGGGCTTTTTTTTTTCTGGATTTTTAAAGACACAAAGGTGAAAATAAGCTGGGCATCTAGCTCAGTGGCACAAGCACCTGCCTGGCAAGCGCAAGGTCCTCAGTTCGATTCCCAGTATCAGAAAAAGGTGAAAATAAGTAAATGCCGAGTCACTGATTCCTTGTCTGCCTTTCCGGTGGCCTGTGGCTGGCGATCGCTTTCTCTGCGTGGCATGGCCCCCGAGAACAGGAAGGGGTAAATGGAGAAAAGTAACGCTGAACGCTGTTTCACAGAGGGATTATTTACTCTGGGGAAAAGTGGGCCTTTGAAGATTTTTCCAGCCCCAGTTTGGGGATTTCAACATCTTTTCAGTTCTGATTCATTATTTTAGAGTAGCTTGCATATAAACTTTTATATCAAGTCTAAACTGCTGAATTTCTACTTTCTACCATGCTTGATAGTGTATTTCCTTTCCTTGGTGCATTTGGGGCTCAGTGGAGCCCCAAAGAATAGACTCAAGACTGCCGATCTTTTCTGTCTCTGGTGGGTTTGGGGTAAAGAGCGATGTTTCCAGAGTTCCTTGCTCATTACATTGTGAAGTGGGCTCAGAGCTGACAAGCGGATCATTTATTTTTGAAAAACCCTCAACTTGAGCAGGTTTTAGGTCCGGGGCTGGCAGCAGCTTTTGTCCTTGGAGTGAGACAGTGTGAGGGGTGCTCACGGGGCTGGAGTCGGGGCTGCGTTAGATGTGATCACGCACCTCGTGTGTCTTCTGTGCGCCGCACGCCGCTGGTCTTTCCTTCAGCCCGGAACATGCTCACTGAGCATCTGCTGGAGTATTCCGACGTCCCAGTCAGTCCCTGAGTGACGTCTCCTCTGCTGTCCTTTCCCTCGCCTCTGCAGGGGTTCAGGAGAAGATGGGCATCATGAACAAAGGCGTCATCTACGCGCTGTGGGACTATGAGCCTCAGAACGCAGACGAGCTGTCCATGAAGGAAGGAGACTGCATGACCATCATCCGCCGAGAGGATGAGGACGAGATCGAGTGGTGGTGGGCGCGGCTGAGCGACCAGGAGGGCTACGTCCCACGCAACCTGCTGGGCGTGAGTGACCCTCAGTGTGTGTGTGTGTGTGCGTGCGCGTGTGCGCACGTGCGTGCATGTAAGAGAGGGCTTTGTGAAGACCGTGTGCCACGCATACACTTTCCTGTTACGAGGATGCCGTTGTGAGCTTTTGACCTCTTAGATTAGACGTAGTCAGTGCTTCCCTTATGCTCAGCGTGAGAACGTTGTGCTTGAAGACTGCGTTAAGCTCTGCCGTAGACCCTGTGTCTCTTACAGGTTCTTTGTGCACAGGGGTGTGTGGAGTGTGAGACAGAGATGAGGAGGATAGAGGAGAGAGGCCATGTAGTCCGCAGGGAGAAGCCCCTGCACAGCCTGCTTCTGGTGAGGAGTAGGGAGGCTCGAGGGAGGGCAGGCCTGTGGGACTCGCAGTGTATGCACAGGGTCCCGGCTCCGCAGATCCCAGCCTCTTCTGGTAGCTGTGGGGGTGGGGAGCAGGCCTGCACCCCGGACTGGTGAGGGCAGCACAGCAGCCAAGGTGGAGCAGCGGCCCTGCCCCGCAGGTGTCCTCCCATGTGCCACCTGGACCCCACCAGCGGGAAGCAGGCGCTGCCTGGGGGTCCCTGCTGCTTGGCACTGTGCAGCTCCTGGGACGACACCAACGCAGGGCCTGGCTGGAGGATTCGGCCCGGTGTCCCCTCCTGACCACCTCCCCATGGTGCGTGGGCAATGTCACGTGCAGTGACGGTCCCCCTCCCGAGGGCAGTGTTTGTTGTGACATGCTTCCTCTGGGATTAGTGTCACTTAATCGATCTCAGTGTCCAGTTTAGTGAAGGTTCAAACATTAGTGTGCAGCGCTTGTAAAGAGAGCTTCCCGTCACCCAGGAATATGGACATGGTGCACATTCTCTGAGAGAGGGCTGCTGCTTCAAGCTGGGGACTTGCTTTAGTCTTTTTTTGTTGTTGTTCTTTTTGAGACAGGGTCTTGCTGTGCAGTTCAGGATGGCCTTGAGCTCACTTTGTAGCCAGGCTGGTCTCAAATTCGCAATGATCCTTCTGCCTCAGCCTCCCGAGTGCTAGGATTACAGGCGTGTGCCACCACACCTGGCTGGATTTAGTCTTTAAGTCTAATTTTGTAGTTGTCAGATAAGAATTATACACGCTTATATTATGTAGTATATATGTATGATGGCTAAATCAAGCTAATTAACACATGTCACCTCAGTTGACTTTTTGGCGGTGAGAATGAAATCTATTTTAGCAGCTTTTGAGGATGTTATACATTGTTACTGACCGAGATCACTGTAATACACAGTAGAGCTCTTGAATCTGAGTAATGTCCTATCACCGAGGCCTGGCCAGCTGCTGGCTGGGGAGCATGTCATTTGAGTTCTAAGATTAGATGTTCTTGGTCCTCTGGGATTCTTTCCTGGTCGGAAGAGTTGGTCAGAAGTGTTCTCTGTACAATTCTGGGTTGGTTTTTTTTTGATGTTTAAAAAAATAAAAGTCCATAAATGGTGCATTCTGGGGCAGAGGCTTTAGCTTTGAGTCTAGAACATTGTACTGGCTAAATATCTCTTCTCAGAGATACTTGGGCCGGGTTAGTTCTCCTGCTGGGTGGGAAGTCTGGCTGTCTCTGGTAGGCTGGGTTTCACCTTCTGGGGAAGGAGGAAGGAGGAGGCGGGATCTGCTTAGTGGCCAGTGGCAGCTCCAGGTCTGCGTGCTCCCGGCTGCCGGCCTCTGCCCGGCGCTAGCAGTGGGCGGTGCCAGGTCACCCGCGTCTGAAGCGGTGCACGCGCTGTTCTTCCTTCCTCTGCATGCTCTGAGGCGGTGGCGTTTGGTCCCGAGCCTGGAGTCCCCACCCAGCGTTCCATCTGCTGGGGACAGTTCAGCCCTTGCTCTGTGCTGTCTTTGTCCTGCGTCACTGGAGCATGGAGTGCGTCCAGCCGCCCGAGTGACCCACGCACAGAGATGCTGTTCTCAGGTCCGCAGGCTTGGCGCTGCCCTCACGGGTGCTCGTGTGGCTGCTCCGTGGCTGCGCCGCAGCCGTGGCTCTTGTGACCCGCCTTGTGCAGAGCGCGAGGCCCAGGGCTTTCTTTGACGTCTGTCTTGTGTTTGTTCCCCTCCTGCCAGTGTCTCCTGAAGTTTTGTCACACTCCCACCCACTGTGCAGGATGTAAGTATTTTTTAAAACTCTCTTCCAGCTGTACCCAAGAATCAAACCAAGACAAAGGAGCTTGGCCTGAAACTTCGCAGACTTTCACCTCACGAAGACTCACTCTGTGCTGTCACTAAGAAGAAGTAATACACTTGTTCCAGGCAAAAGTCTAGCAAGACGTACTTGAATGACAGCATAGCTCGGAAGGAGTGAAGAGTCGGCTCTGGGAGAGAATGAAGGACCGAGGAGGCCCCTGGGAGGTCGCACGCGCTGCTCCGGCTCGTGATGACGCAGGCCGCACCTCGTGGACAAGGCCGACGCGTGGGGAAGCCCCGTTTCCTGCAAGACACTGGCCGGTGTGCGGCTCCCGGCCCCACGGCGGGCGTCCCCAGCACTGCCCTGTGCCTGTCTCTGGTCAGAAAGGACCAGTGTCCCTGGGGCGCCTCCCTGGGCCCCCCGCACAGCAGCTTGGGCTCCAAGGCCGCACACACGCATGCGGGTTGGCGTCCGTGAGCAATAACATCGTAGGAGTTTCTTGTAGCATCTTAAGAATTATGCGTACATTTGAAATACTGAAACTAAGGCACACTACCTAAGCTAAACTAGATTTAGAATCTTGTTTTTAGGCTGAATTTGAATCTATATTTATTATCTTTTGTATCTTGGAAATTAGAAACTTGTTTCAGATTTACCTTTGATACTTGTCAAGATCATAGCTGACTTTCGTTGTAATAAAATAAAGCTTTTTGATTCTGAGCTGTTCGCTGGCCTTCATTTTTGATATCACAGACAGCCTCGTTTAAATGCAGCCACAGGTCGGGCAGTCAGGCTTCTTTGGCAGTCGCATGGGTAAGTGAGGGAGCGTTTCTCTGCGTACAGAGCTCTCCGTTTCGCAGGCGGGGGTGGGCCTTGCCGTGGAGCGAGGACTGCTGCCCGAAGCCTGCCTGCTTCTCCCTGGTGCCCGGGGTCCTCGCTCCCTGCTTCAGGAGTTGCCCGCATGGATTTTGTTGATGCATCCAGGAATGGTCCTGGAACCCATCTTGTTGGTAGGATGGTAATTAATAGAGGATCCGAACGAAGAACAGGGTCACTTTTCCTTACATACTTTTACGAGTAGCTAAATTGCAACAGGATGGGATGAAAGGACGTAACCACTCCTCCCCCGCCATCTTGCCCTGGGGTCTCCGCCCCTGACCTGTGTGGTGAAAGGCTCTGCAGAGTCGGCCTGGCTCGCAAATCAGCACACCTGCCTGCAGGGCGAAGAGCCTGTTATCCCGAGCTTCAAAGGCAGGAGGAAGCAGCTGGGGGGGTGTAGAGGCTCCTGAGGGTAAACAGGTGTGTGTGGGGGAAGGGCTGGGCCCACTGCCCTGGAGCTGAGGAGAGGCTGTGGCAGGAGGCAGGGCCTCTCTCGTGGCCACGCAGAGCTGAGCCAGCAGCCTGGGAAGCGTCCTCCCTGCGTCTCAGGGAACCTCGAAACCGATGGCCTCCAGGCTTTGCTGGGAGATGAGAGCGATCCTGAGCCGCTCGGTTTGTGTGGAGAGCTGCAGCAGCAGCTGCGTGGGTTCTGGGTGGGCCAAGACTGTCACCCACCCCCTCGGCCGCCCTGCCCGGACACGGGGCTTCCCCAGCCGCGGCTGCTCTGTGGGCAGCCCTTGACACCTGCACCTCTGTGTACCTGAGAGCTGCTGAGGGCGACTGTGCGGACTATGACACACGCAGCTTCTGGGTAAGCCGCTGACCTGGGAAATGAGGGAGCCATGGGGATCTGTTTTATATTCCTAACTTAGAACACTAAGTTATAACCCTAACTTGGAGCACCACTTGCTTCCTTTTTCCTCTTTATTATCAAAGTATCCTGATATCAGAGCTCCTTGTAGGAATATTTAAAAGTATAGAAAAGTGGGAAAGGCTACCCTAGAGGCGCTACTAACCCGTGGGCATGTTTCTTTGGAGCCCTTCCTACGATTCTCTTCACATAATTGAGAGCACACAAAGCTGTCCTGTCTTCTGTTCTGTGCTTGCGATTGCATGATAAGCACATTTTTAATGGCTGTGTAATATCCCATCATGTAACCTACCCAGTCAGATGTCTGTTTTGAACACATGGCTTAGTGGTTTTCAGTCCTGGCCTAGTGTAACTGGTGCTGGGGTCATTTTTTTGTTTTTGCTACAGGGTGTTCATACGCAGCCCAGGCTGGCCTTCAACTCGATCTTCCTACTGCAGCCTGCAGAGTGCTGGGATTACGGGCTGGGGTCATGTTTTTATGGTAGCAGTTTGTAGGTTTTAGAAAACAGAAGTAAAGGAGCTGGGGCGTGGGCCGCGCTCCAGGGAGCATGGAGGCTTGGGGTTTGCTAGATTCTAAGGCAGTGGAGCTCTGAGGGGCTGTAACTGGGTCCTGAGTGGGGGAGTCCTGTGAAAGGAGCAGAGTTAGGGAGAGGAGCTGCCCACAGGATGGGATGGGGTGCAGATGGGCGGGACACTAATCTAACCCTGACTAGCCGGGCAGCCTTGAAGATGGGGTGGGGGCTGACAGGACCGGTGCCAGGCGACCGCCGGTCAGCAGAAGCAGCGGCTTGGAAGTCTCATCAGCTGCTGCCACATGGTGCCCGGGGCTGGAGGCCACGAGAAACAGAGCCCTCTGCAGGCTGGTGGGGTGGGGCGTGCAGTGAGGCCGGGCGTGGCAGGATGGGAGGGGAGCAGAGGAGAGGCTGAGCTGGTGCAGCAGCTGAGTGGGGCTGGGCTCGGACCAGGGAAGGCAGAGGCGCAGGCCGGGCCTCTCCACAGGCAGCAAGCCGAGGGGCTGCTTCCCCAGGCAAAGTGGGCATGGTGGTCTGACACTACGTGGGCAGCCAGGATGCGGGGCCTCTCCCTCCTCGACTTCTCAGGCTTTTTTGACCTTGTTTCTTTTTCAACTTTTAAAATCTCATCTTGTGTCTGAACCAGTGAAGCCCTTGCCAGGTCAGCACTGTCTGGGGTCCCCAGGGGCCGCCCTCTGCCCTGGTCCGGTCGCCCACCTCTGCCCCCGCCCCAGCCTCATCCTCAGCCACCTGCCTCCCTGTGCCCTCCTCCCAACCTAGGGCTACCCGCTTGGCATCCTGCTGCCCACCCGTTGGTCCCTGCACGCCCAGCCTCCCTCAGCGGGGCGTGGGAAGCGCCCCGCTGTCTCTGCAGGAAGTGCCCGGCCACGCTTGCCGTCGGGTCATTGCACCTCCCCGCTCCAGGTGCCTCCTGGGGCCGGGGGCCACTGACTCCAGTCCCAGCTGGGGCCAGGACGTCACGACTGAGCCGACGGGCAAGGCCATCCGAGCGGCACAGAGTACCGATGAGAAACGGCGTTTCTGAGCTCAAGCTCGAGTCCTGTGTTTGGTCATAGGTAAGAAGCATCCTCTTCCTGATGAGGCAGACGACTGCCAGTGGGAACCCCGGCATCCCTCAGGTGCCCTTCAGCAAGGAATCGGCAGCGTGGCTGGCAGGCAACTCTTTATTCAACAGGACACTAGCATGGCGGTAAGGCAAAAGGCAATGTTTTTATGGCATGGCCAGCTTTTCCCAAAGTCAAGCCAGGAAGCGGGCCTGCGGCATCTCCTGCAGAGTGTCAGAGAGGTACGTAGAGGACCTGAAGAGTCCAGGCGGCCGACGGGTCAGAGGTTGCAAACCAGGGGCCTGGCATGGCCCACAGCCCACCGGGTGGCGCACGGATCCTGTCGGGGTGAGGCCACGTGTGTGCGAGGACCTGAGCGCTGCGCGTGCCGGCCTGTCTGACCCCGATGAGGGATGCTTCCCTTGCGGGCCCTCTCAGGCCGTGGGAGACCAGTTTCCTGGTGCCCACAGGGGATACTGCCCTACCTGGGCTGCCAGGTGGTAGATGCCACCACCTCGTTGTAAAGGTGACATTACCAGCCAGGCCCTCAAGGCCTGGAGACTGATTTAAAACACCTCCCTGCATGTCTTCGTGGATTAGTATTGCTCTGAACAGGAAAGTTGTAAAAGTCGAAAGTATGTACTGTTTATAGATGTAAAGCTTCCTTTGCGCTTGTCAAGGGTTAAGCAGCTCACCTGCATTTAGTACAATAATACGCAAACCTTCTACCTGGATATGTGAAAGGGAGGCTATCTCAGACAGACAGTATTCTTTCCGGCTACCACCCTCAGTTTACGTAAATGTTCCCACAATTCCCAGGGCCTGATGCAGTGTCCAGAAGCTTAGTCCCTGCTGATTTTCCTTCTCCGACGTCTCCAGGCAGTGTCACAGCACTGAGAAACACAGCCACTGTGGGAGGAAGGACAGCCATCTCAGCGACCGTTCCGAGACGATGGGCTCTCTCGGCCCCTGTGGGTTATTCTGGGAGAATAACTGTTGTGCCCAAAAGCTGACCAGAGGCTGAGACAGGAGAGCGCCAATGTGCATCTCCGCCTGCCTGCTGAGTCTGGCTTCTACCAGCTCGCTCGTGACTTGGTCAGGTGGCCCCTGCAGGGCCCCGAGCACACAGGAACTCTCCCTCTGATCCTTGCCAGGTCTGGGACACGCCCAGGCACCAGGACTTCTGCAGACCCCAGGGCAGAACCCACAGCCACACTGGGAAATCACAGCAGAGGTGGGGCGAGCTCGCAGGACCTCAGTGTGTCTCAGCGGACCTCAGTGTGTCTCAGCGGAAGCGGGAAGCAGCAGGGCGGGGCAGGGTGGGACCAGGCATCCCAAAAGCATGGTGCTGGGGCTTCATGTCACAGCTTGTGCTGAGACTGCGAGCTTGGGGTCAGGGGCTTCCCAGGCAAAAGGTTTCAAATCCTGAGCTGTTACTCATAACCAGCAAGAGGGTGTTTCCTGCCGGACAAAGGTATTCACGAAACCCAACAGCAGGGTGAAGCAGCTGGTTCCTTCCAGAGTTCAGGGTGCAAGGAAGAGCTGCCAGCCCCAGCCCTGCATTGCTCAGTGCTTGGCTCCTGTGTGGCGTGGGGTCAGGACAGATGACCCGTCCCCCGAGCACCGGCCACGCCCTGTGTCCCTCTGTGCCCTGTGCGGGTGGCTGTCCTACAACATGGACGTGCCCCACCTTGCCTCTTCCTTCCCGTGGGACCCCCTGTCATCAGGTGGCACAGGACTTGTGTGACGGCGGACACCAGCCAACGCAGACCAGGCAGCCCTCAGGGACAGGCACGCTGGGCGGCACCATGTGGGCAAACCTATTACTGTGGGTGGTTTTGTCTTAATGGTGGAGGTGAGAAAAGCAGTGTTCTCAAAGTACCCTAGGTGGGTCTGCTGCACAGCGCCAGGTCTTCCTGAGACCCCACTCGGGTGTTGTCCAGGGCCTCCCTCCAAGCCCCTCCACAGCGCTGGCCACCCCGTGCCACACACAGATCAGGGCTCCTGGGAGGGGCCCGGGGTCTTCTTGGCTCAAGAGTCAGGAAGGAGCTGGAACCAGCAGCGGTACCAGTGCGAGCGGGTTATAGAACCACTGCAGGCCCGTGCCCAGGAGGCTGCGGCTGGAGAGCAGCGCTCTGGAAGGCAGGGCCCCAGACCCTGAGCCTCGAAGTTATGGCTCTGACTTACCGACATGAGGTCAAGCTGGATGGTCCCGGTGTCCTCAGGGTCCAACTGCTTGAATATCTCTGTGGGGAAAAGGGGGCCACGCTGAGGGAGCTGAGGACTGCAGTCGCTTCCGCTCCAGCATGGCAGCCGCTGTCGCTAAGGCCACCAGTCCCTGCTCCTTCCCCAGTGGTGCGCGGGAGGCGTGGCGTCGGGGATGCTGGACAGTGGGCTCCGGTCAGGTGACCGTGTCCCAGGGAGAGGCAGCTGCTTCAGGGACAGGTCTCAGGGCTCCCCCAGAAGCACGTACTGAACAGCGTCTCCAGCCGAACCAGGCACCGAACGAAGTTGTCAAAGTCGATGACGAGCTCGTCGTCTGCAAACCGGGCGACGATGACTTGGTGCAGTTCACAAGGCAGCTTGAACCCTGCGGGCGGGCAAGTGAGCGTCCCTGCTGAGGATGGGTCACCCGCACCGCCCATGGCGGCCTCTGTCCTGGCTGCGCTCAAGTAAGGTTTCGTCTTGCAAAGCCAGTGCCTTCTGCCGTCCCCTCAGCTCCTCGGGTGCCCTGTGCTGGGCTCGGCTTTCCTGCCTGTCCCTCGGGTGCCCTGTGCTGGGCTCGGCTTTCCTGCCTGTCCCTTCCGCGGCCTGGCTGCCCCACTCCAGCCACGCCTCCTCGTCTGTTTAGCTGGGAATCTCCACGGAGCCGGTGTCTCCCACTGGAAGTGACTGCTGCGCACTTCCTCTTTGCCCGGTGGGCGGGGTGTGAGCCGGCCCCGCTTCCGGCAGCCTCCCGAGGTCAGGCCCGAGGGCTGGCAGTGGCTGTGTGGGTGGGTGTGGTGGCCATGCCCCTCACGGGAAGGAGCCCTCTGCCAGCCTGCTGGCAGCGGTGGCTGTAGCAAAGCGGTCCCAGGAGCCTGCCCCCAGGGAAGTGAGCAAGGCTGGTGGCCCTCGGGGCGGGAGGCACGACCCACTCTGGACTGCCCGAGATGAAGGACGCCCCTGAGGAGCCGCCGATCCTCGGGTCTCTGCTGCAGCACCGTGTGCCAGCTAACAGCAAGCGGCAGTGTTCTACCGTCCCGAGCACACCAGTCTCCCTGCACTGGGCGCCGAAGCCGTCCCCACAGCCAGATGTGCCCTGGCTCCCGGAAGGGCTGGGCCGGGAGGTTCTGTTCCCGCCTGGCCAGCTCCACGTGGAAAGGGATGTGGGGGCATCTGCTGCGGCCAGCTCTGCTGCCCACCCCGCTAGGCTGGGACACTGATGCCAGGATGCACGGAGACAGGACGTCACTGCCTCGTGAGGCTACCAGGAGAGGCGACGGGCCGCGTGCATCTGTCTTGGACCAGCACCCGCCAGGCAGAGCCGGTGTGCAGCACGGAAGCAGGGCACAGGATGGTAGGGGCATTACCTGCTTCCTCCAGCGCCCTGCGCATCTCGTAGGAGTTCATGGTGCCAGACCTGTCTATGTCGATCTCCCGGTAAATTTTCTGGAATATGGAAGACGGTTGGAAAACTCAAGACCTGAAGCAAAACAGGCTGAGGCTCCAGCAGGGGTGGGTCCCTGCGGTGCCCTCACTTGGCCCTGCTGTGTCGCCTGCCTCCCGTCCCCGCTGGCATCTGCCCTCTCTGTGAGCCGTTTCTCAGAGTGGCTGCGCGTGGGCTGTGCCTACCACAGGCCCATTAAGGGCCTCGTGTGGTGTTGGTGCTCAAGCTGCCACAAATCCAAAGGCCAAGGGGCCACAGGGCCTCTTCAGGAAGCCTTTGAAGGTGGCTCTTGGTGATGCCCTTCACCAAGTGCGTGCAGAGTGGACCCTCACGTGCAGAGGTCAGCGGTCTGTCCATCCGTCTTCACATCTCTGTTTCCTCAAGTGCCCTGGTGAAGTCCTGGTCTCCGAGGAGATGCCCCCCCACCAAGTCAACTGCGTCTAAAGAACCCCTCCGCAATTCCCAACACAGCCGCCCCGCGCGGTCCTACTTGGTACTTCTGGATCTTCGTCCACAGAATGTAGAACTCCTTCAGCCCCAGCTTGCCGCTCCCGTCCGACTGGCTCCGTCAAGGAAAGCTCACGTGGGCACAGCGTCACCTGCCCTGTCCCGTGTCGTCTGCCCGAGGGCTCTCAGAAGGACGCCCCTGCCGCCTACCTCCCAGACTGCACCTCCCGCCTGCGGGAACCCGCCGTGCACTGGGGCAGCTGGGTGCTGTGCTATGTGGCAGCATCCGAGAGGAGTCACCCGAGGGTGCCCACCAGGGAGACAGATGCAAGCAGCAAGCAGCGAAGACTGTCACGCTGCTCCTCCCCGAGCCACAAGACAAGCGACCGTGGCTCACCAGCTCACAGGAGGTGGCAGCCAAGGAAGGGGCCAGAGCAGAGCAAAAGGGCTGGCCAGGGAGGTGGAAAACGGATCACATCAGAGATTTCTTTTCCCAGGCACGGGGGATGAGCCCTGGGCCTTCACACTGAGCTCGGTCAGCAGATCTTTTACTTTTTTTGAGACAGGATCATGATAAGTTGCTAAATTGCCCAGGGTGGTCTTGAACTTGCCTCAAGTTCTCCTGCCTCAGCCTCCCAGAGAGCTGGGGTTACAAGTGTGTACCACCATGCCCAGCTCACATCAGAGATCTTATGGTTTAGGAGTATTTTCTAAAATGACCTTGGGAAACAACCTAGGGCTGCTCTGGGCAGGGGATGGCGGGCATGCCGCACCACGGTCTGGGCTGGGGACAGCCCTCAGCCTGTGGCGAGCCTGCGTGCCTGGCCGTCCTGAGGAAACCATGTCTGGTGCTCCGGGTGGGGTTTGCACCCAGCCACCCCGCTGGAGTGCAAGGAGGATACGTCCAGCATGTCCACCATGATCTTGCAGGTCTCGATGCTGAAGCCGTCTGACTTGATGTCTTGTCCTGAAAGACAGAGGGACAGGAGTCATCCAGAGGGGCACCACACAGCGACCTCTGCGGGAGCAGTGTCCCTGCTCCATGCCACGCAAACAGCCACGGGTGTGGGGGCCACCTCCCTGTTCCCACGAAGAAGATGCCCCACATTTGCCTGACTTTTCTGTATCTGCTGTGGCCAGCAGGGTTTTAAAAAGTGCCTTTTGTTTGTTTATTTTTCTTCATTCATCTACTGGTGGAATCTCACTGTTGCCCCGTCCTGAGCTCAAGCAATCTTTCTGCCTCTGCCTCCCAAGTAGCTGGGATTACAAGTGTGCGCCGCAGTGCGTGACTCCACTGTGTTTCAAATAAGTGAAGAAGGGTACATGACTGGACCCCAAGTGCCCCCAGGGTGGAGAGCAGCCTGTGCCTGCTGGGGGGCAGAGAGAAATCACAGGGGGTGTCATGTGTCGCAGGCTGAGACCAGTGAGGGGTGTCAGCTGCCATCTGTGGGCGTGGCCCCTCTGACCAAGGGACGGGGATGGGAAGCTGCCCCGAGCCACCGTGCTCTCCTGGGTGGCTTAGGCTCGTGTCACTAGTGTGAGCCCTGGCTCCCAGTGCTCATCTGCTCCCCAGCATGTCCAAGGGCCTGTCCTGGAGTTGTGTCCCTGTCCTGTTCCCGAACTGCTGCTACCTGGCCACCCACGCCTGGGCATGGGCAGAGACCTGGGCTCACAGGGAAACGTCCCTGGGAGCGCGAAGCCGAGGGGGCCTGACTCTTCCTGCCCTCCATCCATGTAGGGCAAGAGGCCTCGGTCTCCACTGCCCATGGCAGCTGCACTTATGACCTCTTGTGTCTGGCGGCCTTGAGGGTAATCAGTGTCTTCTCTTTTTTTTTTTTTTTTTTGAGACAGGGTCTCGCTATGCAGTTCAGGCTGGCGTTTTGCTCACTTTGTAGCCCAGGCTGGTTTCAAACTCACAACAATCCTGCCTCAGCCTCCTGAGTGCTGGGATTACAGGCGTATACCACCACGCCCGGCAACAGTGCCTTCTTGTCCTCCCACCAGACGGGGCCTCAGCAGGTCCACCCAGGGCACAGGCCCTGCTGCTGACTCCGCCTTGCAGGGTGTGTGCTTAACCGGTGGGCTGGGGGAGGCAGCCTCAGAGGCCCTGGGGCTTCCCAAGCTGTGCCAGGGCGGAGTTCCAAGCGCTGACAGTCTGACCCAGATTCCAACTCCTGACACGCTGGAGCCCTGCTCCGGATCTGAGGGAAGGCGTATTTCTCCCCGCTGCACAGCGCTGGACCACAACAGCCAGCCCCAGGGAATTCTGCTCAGGAGACGGTGACAGCTGGAGGGGTCTGCGGGCACTGCGGCCGCATCTGTCTCTGTCCCAGCGTAACCGCTCTGTGGCCGGGGCTCAGGGCCACAGCCACAAAAGTCACTGGGCGGGGCCTGCAGCCGAGGCTCCGTGAGAACAAGGCAGCGGCTTCCTGCCCGTCCTGGGACCCATATTTATTTCTCCTTTGTGCCAATCAATGTGGATTCCCCACTAAGTGCTGCCAGAGAGCTCAGAAGCCCAGCGAGCTTCCTGACTCCGGGATTTAGGGTCCCTACGTGTCACCTCCAAGACGCTGGGCCACTGTAAGATGAGGAGCCAGAGTCAGACGGGCCGCGGGTGTGGCCAGGTCCCAGGCTGGCTGGCGGAAGACACCCAGCTTTGCCCTCTGGGCCCAAGAAACCACTGTTCCTGGTCACTGCTGCACTCAGACCTCCCCAGAGGCAGCCCTGGAGACAGAGGTGGGAGCGCCCCCAGGGGAGGTGGCCGTGTCCCGTGCCCACGGGGCGGGGGGCACTCACGCTTTGCCAGCACCCTCCTCAGGATGGTCTGCAACTCAAAGGCCGAGATCTCTGCGTCCTGTTGAAGGGGACAGAATGGGGTTACTCTCTGGCGGGGCTGGGGTGTGCACCCGTGTGGCACCTGGCACTGTGTCTCCTGCCCAGCGATGCTAGCACCGCTGTCCCCAGCCCTCAGGAGCCACTCCGCCCAGCCCACCCCGCCCAGAGCTTGGCAACTGCTTCTGTGCCATGCTCGGCCTTTCTTCACCCAGTGTCCAGTCCTCCTCTCCGCCTTAGCACCAGGCTCTGCCACTCAGCAGTGCTGGCTACACCAGCCATCTGGCTCCAAGACCTGCGCTGAGGCTGAGGTGGACTCGTGTGACAGCCCCAGGGTGGAAGCCAGGGACCTGCAGCGTTCTGCCTTCCTGGGCCCAGGCCCGCATGTGACGTGGTCAGTGGGAGACAGGCGCCTCCAGGGACACAAGAGGAAGGAGGGTAGGGCACGGGGCCGGGGCCTGGTGGCACTTGGGGAGGCTTTGCCTGGTAGAGGGGCCCGGAGGGGTGTAGTGGTCGCCGAGAGTGCTAAGCCCCTCACACAACAGAGGTGGGTGACCAGGAAGGAAGAGGGCCACACCCTGGGAGTGCACAGGAAGCCTGGTGCTCTTGTGTGGCTGCCAGGAGCCCCCCCAGGCCCCCCAAATACCAAGGGTGAGGCCTGGATTCATGCCACCTTTGGCATGGAACAGGGAAAGTAAAGCAAACCTCATGAGAGACCCTGCACCCCAAGGCAAGAGGACTCCAAGCCAGAGCCAGCACCCACCTCCCCTGCCAGCTGAGCAAACAGCCTCCGGAAGCTATCATCGATGTCCTCCTCGCTGATGTCTGTCTGCAAGTGAGGGCGGAGATGGTGGCGCTGCGGGAGGGCGCAGGGTGCCCCCAGATACCTCCTGCCCCTCTCCTCGCTCCCATTCTAAGGGACTGGGGTCGCCGTAAAGGACGGGTGAGGAAGTCCCGAGAGGGCTCTGAACCCTGGAAGGAGTTTCGCTGTGACCCACTCTTGGGCGCCCCCAACATCCGGCTGGAGGGGCCTTTCACGCTCTGCTCTGCCTGGGCCTCAGATCAGGCCGGGCTGGCAATGCTGTGAGCGGTGAGCACCGTTTCTGATGCCTCTGCGTGCAGGTGACAGGCACCACCTTCCATGGACAGGGACTGGGGACCCCAGGACCCCAAAGAATCTCGTCATCCTGCATGTCCACGTTGTGGACGTGGCAGGGCCTGGCCGCGCGGTGTGGCACTGTGGTCCCCTCCACCCCATGGGTGGCCTCGGCCGCCCTGAGCTCTGGGGCCTGCAGAGGAGGTAGAGAGCAAGCACCTCGTCCAGGTTGGCCTCGATTTCGTCGTCCACCGCTCTGGAAATGGGAGAAAGCTCTGTTACTGTGGAAGGCAGCGAAGGCCTGGCTAGGATGGCGTGCAGCCCGGGCCCCAGGCGTGCCCAGAACCCCGGACTCGGCCCTCTTGTGCCTGAGTCCCGGCTCTGCCCATGCGAGGCTGCTTGCGGTGCCCCTGGGGACACTGCCATCTACGGAGGCTCACATGGCCTCCTCACCCTACTGCAGCCCGGCGAGGCCAGGAGTGTCACCCGCCACAGGGCCATGGCCCCCACATCTCATGCACTCCTCAGGAAGTCCTTACGCTTGGGGGTCCCTGTCCAGCTCTGACCTGGGATCCCACCCAGGGAGGACAGGGATGGGACGGGGTCACTGTCCAGGACAGCGAAGCATAGTGTTGCGGAGTCGCCTTGCGGGGAGCCGAGGGTCTGGGCCCTCTGGCGGACAGTGGCTGGTGGGGGGACAGGGCCGTCACCTTGGTACTGGTCACATCCTGTGTCCTTGTCAGCAGGACTGAGCCAGGAGCAGGAGCTGCCCCACCCCCGCGGCAGGCTCAGCCCAGGTGGCGGGAGATGCCAGGGCATCCACTGTCAGCACCGAGGCTGCTCCTTCCCGCCTCTGCTGTGCGCCCTCCTCCCTCACAGGCCAGCCCGGCCCACTGGCATCTGGGGACCACGGATCCATGGCCTGAACTGGGGGGACCCCGCACCCCAGCCCCTGGCCGTGTCCTGTCCCAGGCGCCCCCAGCCCTGGAGCGCCGGGCCCTTGAGCAGGTTCCCCTTTGCTTCAGTGGCCCGGGTGGGCTCTGTCCCTGCAGTCAGCCACCCGCTGAATAAATGCTGTCGGGTCAATGCCCAGCACGCACATGCCACTGAGGACTGAGGTCGCACGGACAACGGCCCCGGGACCCAAGAGCCGGGGCGTCGGAGACCCCAGGCTGTGGTGGGGCAGCTCTGGAGTTGAGGCCACCACGACGCGCGATGCCAGCGTGGCCAGCCCCCTTCACAGGAGGGCGCCAGTCAGGGCTGGCCCAGTCCAGGTCCAGTGAGGGGACCGCGGGATAACTCAGACGCACGGCTGAGACTGGAGTCTGCGTCTCTGTGGCTGCCCTGTCCAGCGCCAGCCATCGGGGTGGCTTGCGTGCTTCCCAGAGAGCCCCGAAACTCCTCCACACCCCACCCTGCTTGCACGGAGGAGACACTGGCCTACAGGGGCAGGACAGATGGTGGCGGGACAGAGGGGCCGCACCACTTACTGGTAGTCGGCCTTCTTCTCCGAGAAGACGCGGACGCAGAAGTCGCCGTCCTTGTGGGGCTCAAAGGTGGACGGCACGAGGATGTACTCGCCTGGGGGCAGCCGGAAGCGGTTGAGCACCTCGCGCAGGTTGATGAAGGTGTCCGAGCGCTCGCGGGCGCGGGTCGTCAGGAAGAAGTTCTTCCCCAGGTGGATGTTGGTCTGCCCGGACAGCTGGGGGGCGAGCAGAGAAAAAGCTGGGGTGAAGCCTCACAGGAACGTGCCTGGGGCCGGTGGACAAGAGCATGCTCCAAGGATGACAGTCGCAAGGGCTGCTATGAAGAGGCTCGGCTCGACCACTGTCCACTGCAGCTGCAAGGCCTGCCCTCCCTGTGGGGCCCTGGCCTTCCTGTAGGCGGGGACAGTCCTGGGTAGGGCTGGAGACGCGCTAAGGGAGCAAAGCCAAGATGCGGGCAGGAAGGGCCCAGGGGCCCATCCAGGGGAGCCATGGCCCTGCCTTCCTTCGAGGAAGCAGCGGAAGGAGGCCGGGCACCTTGAGTGCCTACTCTGGAAGCAGCACAGCTGCCGGCACCCACCTGAGGCTGTTAACCCTAACTGCAGCTCCTTTGGCCTGGTACGACCTGACTCATGCCCACTGCTGCGGGTGGCAGATGGAGAGGTCACACGGCCTGGGAGCCAATGCCAGCCTCTGCCACACACGGGGTCTGTGACAAGCCTCTGTGCAGCAGAGGCTAAGCCCTGCCTGGCCCCATGTTCGGGGGTGAGAGCCCCTCGAGGCCTCCCCTATACCTGGCCCTAAGCTGGAGTGGGGGCCCGGGCCCAGCAGCCTCAGCAGGCCCTGAGGTTTGGGGGAGACTCATCCCTTGGAGCCCTGGCCTTTGGGTCCCCAGTACTCCCTGAGCGCTGTAGTGTGAGCCTTGAAGCACAGGCAGCCCTGAGCCCCGGGGAGGCTGCAGCAAGCAGACGTACCTCCTCTGGAACCTGCAAAAGAAAGGGCAGGCGCTCAGGCCCGGGCAGCAGCGCCGGTCACTACCCTCCGCGCTGGGCACCTCATCTCTGCAGCCCCCAAGGAGCAGGGCATATCCAGACTCCCCGCTGGGCTATGGGTGGCCAGGCCCACTTCCAGGGGACAGGGTGAAAGGCCGCCTATGGCCACCAGCATGCTGGAGACTGGCGCGGGTGGCAGGAGCCCCGCTCAGCAGTATCTGCCATTTCCCACAGGGTCACGACCCCACGCTGGCCTCAGCCAAGGGGACCTCCCCGAGCACAGGCAGTGGCTTGCGGGGCCTGCAGGAGCCGTCTTCTCAGTTGCCCTGAGGCCTGGCTTCTCTGCTCCCCTCAGTGACACAGCCTAAGCCTCGAGCACCACCGGGCCGACTTGGGCCAGCTCCCTGTCCCTGCCCAGGGGCCTGAGCCGCAGCGGCCCGTGGGGCTCTGCCCTGGCGCAGATGAGAGGCCGGGCTGTTAAGACAGGCTGTCTGCAGGGAGCGGGCTGCAGCCAGCAGGCCCTGGGGACAGTGTCCCTCTGATCTGCTCTGAGCACTGCCCTGGGCCAGCAACGACCCTCTGGGCTCTGACCCCTGGGCCTGTGGCTCCACCCAACCCCCACGGGCTCTCTGTGGGACCAGGGCTTCGCTCTGGTCAGTCACCTCGGGGTTTGGAACTTGTGCTGACTGCAATGGGGGTCGTGGGAGAGGGTGGGGAGCCACTCCAGAGAAGAACTTGGGCGCCCCCTGGGGGTTCAGGAAGGGGCTGGGAGCCTAGGACGCAGGTCAGCAGCAGGGACTCCGTGCGACCCACAGGGACCCCTTGGCTTTGCTCTGCACGCCTGAGCTCCTGGCCTCGGCCCCTCCCCATCTCCCAGGAGCAGGGGCAGGCGGCACCCTGCGCAGCCGCTGCCCACCTCGTAGATGCCGAAGCCGATGGTGTGCATGTCTTGGCCCATCTTCCTCTGCCGCCGCCGATGCTTCTGGATGAGGCCCACCAGGAAGGTGCAGCCGCCCTCGCCGTCCTCCTGGTCCTCATCCTCCTCCTCCAGCTTGATCAGGTACTGGGGGTTCATCCAGAAGGTGTCTGCAAGGGCAGAGAGGGCTCCTTGAGCAGCAGGAAGCGAGGGAGGGCGGCAGCAGGCACTGGCACCAGGAGGGCAGGGACCCGCAGCGGAAGGTCCTGTGGCTGCTCGGCCTGGGATCTGGACCCACTCAAGCCGAGTTCGTGAGGCTGGGGCTCCTCCTAGTGGAGCTCCATGGGAAGTACTCAGAGACACAGGCCTCTGCGGCACCTCGGGATCCTCACTTGGTGGGTGTGTCCTTGAGCTGGCGGCAGGGCCAGCTGGTCCCAGGCCTCGCGCTCTGTGGGCCTGGTGCACCACCAGCTCCGCCCTAAACTGGTAACAGCACCAGTACTGACTGACTTATCACCCACGCACACCCGCGCACACGGTGACCCTCCCACGCCGGAGGCTGTGTGGCCTTGGCGTCACCAAGCCTCCTGGACCTCGGGCCCCACATTTTGAAGATGGAGGAGACGATGGATGGGTTTGCTGGGAAGGGGAGGGGGTGCCACATGCACAGAGCACTCAGGACGCCCCTGGGGCCTGGTGTGCGCCCCACAATCAGTGGTATCACAGGGGCTATGGGGATCAACAAAAGCTGGACCCAGGCCGGGTGTGCCTCCCACCCGGGTGCACAGAGGCTGTGGGCGGCTCCTGCTCATGGTGCCAGGGAGCCTGCAGGCCCTGTCTCGGCTCCGGCTGGATGAAGGAGCTCAGCATGAGGGGGCAGGTGAGCCCAGGGCTCCGACCTCCCAGCTGGTCTCAGAAGGCCGCACCTGCGGGCTGAGGGCTGAGGGCTCGGGAGAAGGGGTTCAGGAGCGGTGGGCTGGGGCTGGGGTTGGGTCAGGTCAGCTGGGCCTGGATTTGGGCTGGGCGGAGCTCACTAGGATAGTTCCTGCAGCCGCCCGCGGTGGAGCCGCGCCGCCAGCTCCCGTCCATCTTGGTCAGCTTCCACTTCTTGTAGGTGTCGCTGGTGAGCGTGTCGGGCGTCAGGTTGCAGATCTCCAGGCGAGAATAGTGCCGCAGGAAGTCGCCGAAGGACATCCTGGCAGGAGGGACCCACACCCAGCTCACCTGAAGCTCCGGCCCCAGCACAGGTCCCCCGCCCTGACTTCCCAGGCCAGGCCCAGCCTTGCCGAGGCCCAGCGGTGGACGGGGCCCGGAATTCGCAGCTCCCAGCTCCAGGGTGGTGCTGCCACGCTAGCTGGGTGGCTGGAGTGAGTCCCAGGGCCCCGGCCGACAGCGGGGGCAACAGAGGCCTGTGCTGAGCTGCAGGGGACCCCAGGCACTGCAGATACATGCTGAGGCTCCCGAGGCCTGTGGGAGAACACCCCACCTCCCGGGCACTTCCTGGGGGTCTGAACAGCACGGGGCCGGAGGAATCCTGCCGGGAGACGGCAGGTTCCGGAGGCGGAGGGTGGTTCTGTGCAGGACTTTGCAGTGAATTTAAGACAATGAAACCAGGACTCCACTTGCCCTTGCCATAATAAACTCACTCTTATTACCAATTTTCCACCACTGGGTGGGTCTGGCATGGTGGCATTTGCCTAAAAATCCAGCACTCTGGGAGGCTGAGACAGGAGGATCCCAAGTTGGAGCCCCACCTGGGCAATTAGTGACTCAGTGAGACTGTCTCAAAATAAGGGCTGGGGATGCAGCTCAGTACAAAGGCCCTGGGTTCAATCCCCTGTGCACACACGCACACAGATGCACAGAGAGAGAGAGACAGAGGGAGGAGGGAGGGAAGAAGAAAGAGGGGAGGCGGGGAGCAGTGTCGAGCCTGCCCCAGGCCCACGCGGCCTCCCGACCCCTGCCCGCCTTACCAGAACTCCCCATCCTCCATGCGCACGGTCAGCCTCTCCCTCACCTCTGGGTCCACCGTGTTCCAGTTTGGGCAGCTGGGGGCAGAGCAGAGGCGGAGGCCTTAGGAGCACACACGTGATGGCGACCTTCCCACCCCAAGAGCCGGGGCATGGCCACCGAGGACCCAGAGCCCCGACAGGTGGTGCCCAGCCGGCTTGAGCCACACGTACGAGGAGCAAAGCACTTCACAGAGCATGGTGCTGCCCAGGAGTGCAGTGAGGGTGGGCACATGCTGAGGACCCGGCAGAGGAGCCCAGGACACAACGCAGCTGTCACGGGGACCGAGCCAGCCCGGGCTCCTTGACGGGCCTCGGAAACCCACAGGAGCCTCTTCCCGATCTCTGCAGCAACCTGCGAGGGAGCCGGTGAGACCAGGTGGGCCTCAGGCTCCTGGCCGCCTGCTCAGGGTCACTGTGCTCAGAGTCACCGCCCAGCCCAGCCCTCAGCACCTCTGCCTGCAGCTCAGCAGGGTCTCCCAGGAGAAGGTCCACCTAGCTCAGCACTCAGCTCACTACCCAACAAAGCACCCAGCACAGAACCCAGCTCAGCATCCCCTCAGCACCCAGCTCACTTGTCGTTCCACCTCCCGGTCCACTCCACCTGTCCCCAGGGGTTTCGGACTCGAATCAGCTTCTGCAGGCTCCCCGAGCTTTCCACCTGAGGACGGGGGGAGACAGGGCCCCATGAAAGGGCATGCACGTAGCAGTGTGGGCCTGTGCACAACCCACGGGCAGAGGGCAAGTCTCCGGCAACAAAGCAGCCCCACAGCGGGCCTGGGCTCGGCTGCCCCCCCCACGCTGCATGGCGACAGCCACCTCCCCCGATGTCCAGCCAAGCCTGGCCACACTCCACACAGGGCAGCCCTCACGGAGGTCTGTTACCCACTTTCGGGACAGAACCACAGAAGCCTGCCCAGGCCAGGCCGCAGCGGGAGGCCGAGTTGCAGGTGGGCCCGGAGGATGCCCTGAGGCTGGGCAGGGGCACAGACTCCACACAGGTGCTGGGACCACAGTGCAGGGCCCTGCCACGGCCGCACCCACATGCACCCCACCCACACGGTACCTCCTCAGCCCCGGTGACAGAGTACGCGTGCCCCTTCACCAGCTTCTGGTAGGTGATGGCCTCCGAGTCTGCTGCGCTGGTGATCTGTGAAAGCGGCCGCGGTCAGCACCACCGGCCCCTCTTTCCCTGCGAGCCCGTCCCCCACAGCAGCGCCAGGGTTCACGAAGCGGCAGGCTAGGGAGGGCGCACCCCGCTGGGGAGGCTCACTCTGAGCCCGGGCCCAGCCCACAACTAGAGCCGCCTGCCCTGTCTGATGGAGACACAGTGTCCTCCGGGCGAGCTGAGCAGAGAGAGGCTGGGCGAAAGAAGCCTCCACCTCAGCTGGTCTGCAGGACTCAAGGGCCCCCCAAGGTCCACAGAGCTCTGGCGCCAATCCAGGGCTGCTTGTCTGTCCCTTGTGTCCCCAGGGGTGACGGCTCTCGGGTGGGGCACGGTCTTTGTCTGGAGGCTGTGGGCACACAGCCCTGGCCCCTGGAGCGGCCCGGCATGACCGCTGCAGGAAATGCCTTCCTCCAGTGCCTCCGAGAGCCTCCCAGGCTCAGCACGCGTGGACAGAGCCGGGAAGCTGTGGCCTGCGTGCCCTGCCAGTGGGAGGGGTCGGAGTACGGGGAGACGGCAGAGCTGGCGCTCCATTACCCCATCTCCTGCACCCCAGATGGTCAGGCTTTTGCCCGGTGACCCCTGGTTCTGGGTGAAGAGCCCGTGCTGGACCGGGCTGCACCCGTGGTCCCAGGGCCTGCTTGGGGCTCCCTGGTTGCTGGGCGGACTGCGCAGGGTGCCCCACTCACGTCGATGGAGCAGCCGAGCAGCGAGCCCTTCTCCAGTGCCTTCTGGATGATCCTGAACAGGTTGGGTGGTGGCTTCTGCAGCTCGTACCACTCCGCAATGCCCCCAGTGAAGTCCTCGAAGCCCTCGGTGGTGGCACCCCCCGACAGGGCTTCGTAGCAGCCGTTGATCCTGCGGGGGTGGAGGCTGCCACTGTAGTCCCTGCGCCCCTAGCACTCCCACACCCGTGGGCCCGTGTGTCTGTCACCGTGGGTCCTCTGCTCTCACGGTGGCAGGAGGGTGCCTGCCTCCTCCAGCGTCCCTGTAGCTGAGCCCTCAGGATTGTATGACTGGCTAGTCCCACGGGACTCCCCTGCATCCTCAGGGCAGGGCCACTCACCAGCTGCTTGGTCTTTAGGACCCCAAAGAGCCACTTGGCGAGGGACACAGTTGCCACTCACCAGAGCAGCATGCAGACAGCACCCCGCATGCACGACCTGGGCCTCAGGTCCAGGGTGGGCCCAGCAGGCCTCATATGGTTGGGCTCCTACGCAAAAGGCCCCTCAAGTAGCTCCTGGCCTTTGGAGTCCAGGGCACTGTGGACAGGGCCCAGGCATTGGGCACAGGCCTGGTCTTTGGGGATAGCCTGGCGCGGGCACTCACTTGGCGTAGGCCTTCTCCAGCAGCGCGCTCCAGAACTCCGTGCCCTCGGCCGAGTGCAGGAACAGCAGCTCCCCGTCCTTGGTGGGCAGCCTGTCGTCCACCACCACCTCCACCCACTCGCCGTACTGCCAGAACTGCGGGCGGACAGCAGGGGCAGGATCTAGGACCTGGGCTGGGTGGAGACCCTGCTCCCCACGGCAGCCATCCCCACGGAGCAGGCTAGGACAGAGGGCTCCCGCACCCCAAGTCTACACTCATCTCTGCAAAATATCACATCCTTTCCCAGCTCGAGAGGGACACAGCTCTTCAGTTTGACTCTCAAACACGACCTTTCCACTCGGCAGTCCCCTCCTGTCTGGCCTGCCCCACCGAGTGTCCTGGGAAGGCTGCGCGTTTCCTGGGGTCTTGGTACCTCCCCAGAGCACAGCCAGTCCTGAGCTGGCAAACTCCAGAAACGAAGAGCCAGGCCCCGGGTACCTGGAAGCGGAAGATGCCCGCGTAGTTCTCCTGGAAGCTCTGGTCCAGTGGCACCACACGCGCCAGGATCTCTTCATTCAAGGTGAGAGAGGCGATGGCGGCCAGCAGCCAGCAGTCACCTGTGAACACAGGCAGGCGCTGTCACAGGGTCGTATCCCAGGAGGGCGATAGCTGTGCCTGCCGCTGGGGCTACAGGGCTCAGGTGACCAGGAGCGGAGGGCGCGTTGTCTCAGGCTGCAGGGTGGGGAGAAACCTCATGATGGGAGGGGGGGGCTGACGAGGAGGAGGCCGCCCTGGGGACAGCCACAGTGCCAGGGTCACGGTGCTCAGCTCTGCCCGGAGCTGCACTGTCTGTGGTGTCAGGGACCCCACCAGGATTCTGCACACAGCTGAGGTCAGTGCCAGAGGAAGGGGTTCAGGAGGATGCTCGGAGCAGGGAGGAGACACCAGGGCAGCCGCACATCAGTGGGGTCCCTAGGAGGGCAAGGTCGCCAGGCGAGCAGGCGAGGCCAGGGGCAATGGCACGGCAGCCACCGGGCAGCCTGGTCCCTCTGGGTGCAGCCCCTGTGGACGGCAGATGTGGCGGGGGCAGCACATGGGTCATGCAGGTGGCCCGGCCTCAGCTCGCAGGCACCACGCTGTCTCTTGTGGGTACTGTGAGGGCGTCCACTGCATTCTAAGGGTGTGCTGGCTCCTAAACCTCGAAGCCTGACACTGAGGGGAACAGACTCAGGTGGGCTGGGCTCACGCTTGTTTATCTGCTGAGGCACAGGCTCCGAAGAGACGCATGAGGCTCTGAGTCCCGCGCTTCCTCCCTGCTGACCGCCTGCACTGCGCCCCGGAGCAGCCGGCCCTGTGCACACGGGGATGCCACTGTGCCAGTGGGGACGCCAGGGCGCACCGGTGCAGGGGTCGTACCCAACTGCAACCCACGTTTAGAGTAAGGAGAAAGAACCGGGTAGCTTCCTCTGAGTCCTGTTTCTTTTTCTTCTTTCTTCGTGGTACTGGGGATTGAACTCCTTCATCCCAGACCATGTTATAGTTCTGACTTTGAGGCAGGGTCTCACAAGCTGGTAAGCTGCCCAGGCTTGGCTCACATTGTGATCCTCGTGCCTCAGCCTCCCACAGGGCTGGACTGTAGGTGTGCGCCACCAGGCCGGGTCCCCGTGCAGCGTGATTCACCGCACAGCAGGCTGACGCCCGTGCACGGCAGCACGACATCACCGAGGGGCGCGCAGGCTGGAGCGGGCGCGCGTGGCACAGTTTGCAGCTGAAGCGTCAAGGCGGATGTTCTTGTCTCCACGTTCCCAGCAGGGAGTCGGGCTGGGTGGTGGGTGGGACAAAGTGTGGCGTCCACTCCGGGGACGTCTGCACTTCTGACGGGGGACACTGAGTGCCCGCCCTACTCCAGACTCTTGCTGCTCGGCCTCGCCTCGCCAGCTCGGTGTCTTCAGCCTGTCGGGGCGTCCTGTCCCCTGCCCCCCCTTTCTTCTTTCCCGTGAGCTCCTGAAGCTTCGGGCCGCAGCAGCTCACACTCGGCTGACGCTCCAGGGACGTGTGTGTGCTGGGCCAGCTTCCTACGTATTGTCGTGAGCTCACATCTCACCATCACGAACCGGCTGGGGTGGAGCTCCTGTCACCCCACCCACAGTGGAGGAGCGGGGCTCCGGGGCGGGCGGGGGGCTCACCCAGGGGCCCTGGCTGATGAGGCCTCTGTTGCGTGTTGAGAGCTCTCCGTCTCCCAGTCTGCTTTGCAAACACGTGCCAATCGCATCCACCCATTCAAGGGGCTCGGGGCCAGGGAGGGCCCAGCCTTGGCTCTGCCCACCCCGGAGGGCATCGCCCTCTGAGGTGACCCGGGAGGGGAGCCCCTCTCTTCTGGGCACCAGCTCCACCGGCTCCCGGCCAGGAAGTCCCTGAACTGCTGCCCAGGTCGACGCTGAAGCAGCGGCTCCTCGGGGAGAGGCTGATGACCGCGCTGACCCTGGAAGCGCCAGGGCTCCTCCGGCTTCAGGGCTCTGCCCGATGCCCCCTTTCCTGGATGCCACCGGCTGAGGCTCGAGTCGCATCCCCAGGCTCGCGCCTCCAGTCTGCAGGACGCTTGACTTCCAGTGACGGCGTCCTCATCCTGTGCTGTCCCTCGGGCTCTGCTCCACCGCAGGGGAGAGGCCCCTGCGCCAGGAAGGGCCGGGCCTGCCTTTGTCCTGGTGGCCGTCACCTTCTGTCCCGTCCCCCGTCGTTTCCAGCCGGAAGCCGGGCCGGGCCGCGCCTTCCCCTCACCTGTTGGCACCCAGGCTGTCGTGTTTCCCGTTTGCCCAGGAGCCGGCTCAGGGCTGAGGAGTGGGCGCTGCAGACCATGGAGGGGCGGGGTGGGCCCCCTTCTCTGAGCTCCAGAGCTGTGTCCCATGGGAGGGCAAAGTGCCTCCCAGGTGGCGCTGTGCCTGACCCACCCCAGGTCTAGACCCTCGAGAAAACGCTAGATGGTCAGGGAGCTCTGGGAGAGCGGAAGCCGTCGGTCACAGAGAGGCTTCCTGTAAGCGTCCAGGCCAGTGCCCTGTGCAGCTCCCAGAGGCCTTCGATCCTGAGTCCGCTCCCTGACCACTCTCAGGCGGGCGCCCAGGCCCTGGAAACGCTGGGCGGCTTAGTGAGGGGATGCTGTGGGGACCTTGCAGTCTTTCAGGGTTCCTGGGCATCGGCCCCGAAGGCAGGGTGCGCCTGTCTCCTCCAGGCTGTCACCCCTCCTCTGCCCGCTGGTCTCTCCTTTATTTTTTATTTTTCCGGTACCCGGAATTGAACTCAGGACCTTGTGCTTGCTAGGCAGGCGCTTGTGCCACTGAACTATATCCCCAGCCCCGGTCTCTCCTTTAGAGCCAGCTCTTTCTCTACAGGATGCAGTTGCTCTGCAGTCACCTCGGCCAGGGCTTGTGCTCCCCTGAGCGCTACGACTTCCTCTTTGATGCTCAGCAGCCTGGCCTTTGTCATCCTGCCCCGCTCCCTGGGCCTGAGCAGGGACGGGGTCATGGCTCTGTGCCTGGACACTGCTCTTCACAGAGGCTGCTGGGCACCCTCGTGAGGGGAGTAGCCGCTCCTTCACCAGTCAGCTCAGCCTGGGCCCACGTGGAAGGGCCCCCTGCCCTGCTCCCCCAGAGGAGCCCACCCTGGTGCCCACCACCTACAGGACAGGCCGCAGGCCCTTGCCCTCCTGCCTCAGACCACCAGGTCCTTCCGCCCTGGTGTCTTAGTGTCGCCCACACCGGACGCTAGCCATGGCTACAGATGCCCAGGGAACAAGGCCTGGGATTGAAACACAGCAGGCTTTTGGGAGCAAGATGGGTAAGGAGCAGCGCTGGGGACAGGAGCTCTCCCCTGAGAAGGTGGCCTTGAGCCACACCTGCCCCTCTGTGTCCCCCGGTCTACACGGAGATTTCCTGCCTCTGGTGGGGACCTGGGGTCCCTGCTGCGGAGTGTCTTGCTGCAGACTGGGCCTCCTGTGCCTTCCAAGGACTGGCCCTGCTGGTTGCCCCTGCACCAGGAGGCGTTGGCGTCCTGCTCCTCCCAGGGTCCTCAGAGCCAGGGCTCAGGTCCATCTCTGGTCCCTGCGGCTGCTGTGTCCTGGCTGGCCCTGGGACCTCCCTTCCTGCACACCTTCTTCCAGCCCTGCCTTGTCCCAGGCCCTGCTGTCTCTGTCACACACGGTGGGGAGGCTGCCACTGAGTGTGGAACAGGTAGGTGGTCCTTCTGGACCCAGGGCTGGCCAGCCCGGGCAGGGAGGGTCCCACGCCCCGTGTAGTCCCAGCCTAGGCGGACAGGGTCCATGTCCCATGTAGGTCCCAGCTTAGGTGGGGAGGGTCCATGTCCCGTGTAGGTCCCAGCCTAGGTGGGGAGGGTCCATGTCCTGTGTAGGTCCCAGCTTAGGCGGGGAGGGTCCCGTGTCAGTGGGGACCACGTGTCTACTCCCCAACCTTTGCTGGCATACTCTCCTTATAAGGCACAGGACACCCACACCATGCTGGGCCTTAGGGGACCCTACACAGACCTGCAGCTATTAGGGGACAGAGGGAGGCCGGCAGGGGTGAGGCAGGGTGTGCAGTCAGGGCCTGGGTAGGGGCTGCCCTGCTGCAGTGGTTGTGTGAACATGGTACACCTCTTCTCTCTGGGAGCCCTGTTTCTCAGTCATGGAAGCCGGTCATCCCAGGTCTCCAGGATCCAGTGAAAAACCTCAGCCCTGTCGGGCATCATCATCCCGAGAATGTGAGGGGGACACAGGGACGTGACTGGAGGGTGGGGGGGAGGGTGGGGCTGGTGACAGGGTCCACCTTATCGTCCTGAGCCTCTGGGAGTCCTCCAGAAGTCAGGGTCACAGAGGTGCAGACCGAGATCACAGCTGGCCTCTGCACTCCCCCCGGCACGGTCTTTGCCGGGACCATGAGCTCCCCGACCCCAACCCCCAGTGCTGGGCTCTCCGGAGGGTAAGGCCAGCAGGTGCCCCTGTTATGCCTTCTCCCATTGTGACACCAAGGTAAGGGACCTCTGGCAGCCCCCTCCTCCCTCCCCAGTCCACAGCAGTGGGCCTCAGTCTCTCTCTGTGCTTTGGCTGTGGGCACCCGGGAGACCAGGGCCGGCTTCGGCCCATGGTTGGTCAAGAGCCTCAAGGACGCCCTCCCGCCTGCCCGGCGGGCCCCGTGTCCACTCTCCACACCCTCGGAGTGTGCAGTGCAGGCGTGGGGTGCTGGTGTGGGTGCACTGGCTTCCCGGGTGAAAGGACTCCCTGTCCCCAGCCAGGCGTGGCCTCCAGCTGTCCTTGGCCATCACACGCCCACGAGGACCCTCCCCCAGGGACAGGCGCACCCAGCCCTGCTCATGAATGGTTCCTTTAAGTCCAGGCCCTGGGCTGAGATGGGAAACTCATCCAGGGCCACGGTAAATTTCCAGAGCCGCAGGGGCTGCTATGTCCTGGGTCAGGGCTGGAGTGATGTCAGGTTAGGCTGTGTGCTGGGGCCCTGCCGGTACCTTCGGCCACTGGAGGCTCCTCCAGGCTCCGGGGTCGGGCTGTTTCCCGTCCCTCTGCCCTCCCCTGTGACTCTTCCCTCACACTCAGGACAGCGAAGCAAGGAGCAGTCCCAGCCAGGAGGCCAGCACATCACAGGGGCTCCAGGTCACCCTGCAGCACAGCGGCCTGGCGACGGGCAGTCCAGCAGCAGGACAAGGGTGGTGGCTGCTGTCACAGTCACAGCCCCTGTGCAGCACAGGGAGTGTGCGCTCAGAGAGGACACAGTCACCGCCACACACACACACTCACACACAAACACACACACACATACACACACACACACACTCCTGCAGGCCACAGCGGAGCTTCCTCCTGCAGGAGCACATGGGACCCTGTGGGCCAGCCGGTCCCACCTGGTCACTTCAGGACAGGGAGGTGATGAAGCAGCCATCCTGTCTCGGCCGTCACTCAGTGGACACAGGTGTGGCGGCCCCAGGCCTCCTGACTGGCTGGGAGTTCGAGCCCTCGGCACCCCGAGGTCAGCAGGACGCACCTGCCAACGAGCCCCCCAGCCAGTGGCGCTGTGGGACCGAGGACCATGCTCCTGATGCGCACACGGACAGGTGCGGGTTTGCCGGATCAAGCGCTTCTGCCTCCACCCACAGCCGACGTGCAGTGGCCCCCCTTGCCGTTGCGGGTCTCCTGCCCAGGGAACATGCGGCCAGGCCCTCCCCATACCACAGCACCTCCTTGGGGGCCGCTGCACATGCCGGGCTCTCAGTGTGGCTCCGTGCCCGCCCAGGCGCGGAGCTCCTGTCTCCACGTCTCCCCCTTCACCCCTTCTGCCTGTGTCCTCTGCCCTGGGGGTGCTGTTGCTCGTCATGCTCGAGAGCTGCTGGCATCTAGGGTGGAGCCAAGGACTCAGGGACCTCCAGACTCCACGATGGCTCCACAGCCAGAGCCTCAGCCCCAAAAGTCTCCAGGGCCAAAGCTGAGAAAGTTCTTCGCCCCACCTGTCCCGCGTTCCGCCGCCTCCGTGCCGCCTCCCGGGTGTCCCCGCTGCCAGCCACCTGTGCAAGGCCGCTCAGCCCCGCACCCTGCGGGCCAGGTGTTGCAGCCCCGGCTCGCCCGACCCTGCCTGAGGGACCGGGGCCTCATAGTCTGAGCTGTTAGACTGCAGAGCTGAGGAGGAGTCGAGGGAGCCCCGAGGGTGGGTGCAGCCCCAGGCTGGCGGGGAGGGGCTTCTCCCGGGAGATGTGACCAGGGGCGCCAGGCCTGGGCTGGGCAGCTGAGTTGCCCTGTGTCCCTTCCCTACTGCATGCCTGGCAGCAGCCCGGGAGACAGCGCTGCAGACTGGAACTCCCCGAGTGTCCATGCACGCCGGGCAGAGCAGGGGCCCCACCTCCCGCTGGAGAGCGAAGGACAGGCTGGCCCCAGAGCTTAGCGTCCACGGTGCCCTGGCCTGTGCTGCAGGACGCCTGTGGCCATTTGCATTTAAAATGACAGACTCAGGCCCTCTGCCATGTCGCCCTCGCCCACAATCAAGGGGGCAGGCAGACTTGCAAGTCTGCTGGCCCTGTGGTCCTCACAGTGCAGTGGGCCTAGGGCCCACAGATGCCATAAAACACAGGGTCCTCGTTTCTAAAAGCCCAGCACCACAGGGGACTGCGTGAAACAGCCACCATGGCCAGGGTGGACCGCACTGCAGGGCTTGGGGGAAGGGGCGGACAGCCCAGAGCCCCACGGCCTGCCCAGGAGAGTGCCTCAGAGCTAGGGAAACACAGGTGTAGCCTGGCTCCAGCCCACATTCCTGGCACCAGACAATGCAGAAGTCACACCTGACCCACAGGTCCAGGTCCCTGCTGGGCACCCAGGGGCTCTGGAGAAGGTGTGCGGGACAGGAAGTCCCAGAGGGCAGGGACAGAGGTTTTCTCCAGGCTCCACCGTGTGATGGCCAGGCGGGGACAGGGCGTGCCCATCCTGTCCGGTTAGGAGCTGCACCAGGCGGCTCCAAGCTTCCGCCTGGGACAGTAGCTATGAGCCCGCTTTGTGGGCTGGAGGAAGACAGGAAACAGGACTCAGGGGTCCAGCCTGTGGGCTGGGGCTGCGGGGGCGGTGAGGCCTTTGCATTTGAAAGAGAAACGGAGGGATTTACTCTTTCCATCAGA
The DNA here is from genome assembly GCF_000276665.1 of Chinchilla lanigera. Classification (NCBI taxonomy): domain Eukaryota; kingdom Metazoa; phylum Chordata; class Mammalia; order Rodentia; family Chinchillidae; genus Chinchilla; species Chinchilla lanigera. The sequence goes on from NW_004955520.1 coordinate 1,311,279, forward strand.
CTAACCAAGTAAACTTTTCTTCCCCAAACCACACACCTTATTTTTTAAAAGCCACTTGCAAATTCCAGGACAGTGGCGTCCTGCAAAACCCCTGTCCGGACTCCTGGGAACTGCCAGGGTCAAGGACAACAGGGAAGACCCAGACGCGTCATGCCCAGAGCGGCCTAGGGAGATACAACAAGAGTGGACTTAGAGGGCCTCCGCCGTGGGCTCCCCCCACCGCTGTCCCCCACCCCCATGAGACTTCTTGTTCTCTGGTGCAGGTAAGATGGCAGCTGTGTCCAGGAACAGAGTTTACTCCGTCATGTTCCTGCAGGAGTCATAGGCCGGGTCTTCTTTTGAGGCTAAGTGACTTACTGCTTTGCCTTGCTTCTGTCCCTCGCTTGCCCCGTCCCCGGCTTCTGAAGACAAATCCCCTCAGCCAGATGGATGAAACCAGAGCCTTTCCTTTGTTCTGATGCCCAGCACTTTGGACCGAGTGGGGCTGGGTCAATGTGCATCTAAAATCCTGGAAATAAATCCTCTTTCTTCCCCACTGGTCTCTCTGATCTCTTGGATTCTGCAACAGAACTGAAAAAACTAAGGAATCTGAACCAGGCACAGTGGCCCAGGCCTGTAATCTCAGCACTGAGGGAGGCCGAGGCAGGAGGATAGCAAGTTGGAGTCCTGCCTGGGTAACTCAGGGAGACCCTGTTTCAAAGAAAAACAATATGGAAGGGCTGGGATGCATCTTGACGCCAAGGCCCTGGGTTCACCAGAGTCCACAGTTGGATCAGCAACTGCAGCAAGGACGCGGCTCTGGGGGCACAGGAGTGGCGAGGCTGGGGCAAGGACTCTTTGCCCCACGGCCACCCAAGCTGAGAGACGGAGCCTCTCGAAGGACAGGATGGGCTTCCCCCTCCCCGTGTGCCCTCTGGACCCTAACCCTCCCCACCTGCCACCTAGGTCGGGGGAAACTTGTGCACGGTGCCCACCTGGGCTCGGGCGCTGTCTTGCAGGCAGTGACCAAGCTCCAGGGCCACAGTCCAGAAACCCAGCATGAGCCCAGCACCCATTAAGATAAACCACAAAAGTGCGCTGAGCTGCCGAGCCCAGCACACAGGGGCCACGGGGCGGGAGCCCACAGCAGGCTGAGTCCTCTACCCCACGCCGCTGAGCACGAGGGGCCCAGTGTGACTGCCCCCTGTGTCCCCCCAGGACGCCTCGTGGCTGATGTGGATGCAGGCGCCCTCGCCATCGCTGCTCTTCCGTGGCCAGGGAAGGTAAAACGTTCACGGTGCAGCGGTTGCGGGGTGTGTGTGGCGCTCGCACCCGAGAAGGCGAGAGGCCCTAGGTCAAAGCCCGTCTCACAGCTGGTGATTTGCAGCTGCTCTGGCTCTCGGGGGCGGGAGGCTCAGGGCCAGTACTTGCCTTCGCACCTTTCCTCCTAGCTGGCCTCGGGGCTCCAAGGGGCCCGTCCTGGGCCCAGGTCACTCTGGGGCGGGGGCAGGTGACCCAGCTCTGAGGGCTGAGGACACGGGGTGGGCTGTGCCCAAGGACGCCAGGGCCTCAGGGCAGAGCCCTGTGCCTGCAGCCGGCCCTGCTGCTGTGAACTGCGTGGGGAGGGTTGGAAGTGCAGCCAGGAAAACCGCGAGGTAAGAGGAGCGCAGCCTGGGAAGTCCATCCCCGCCCAGCAGTCACTCTGGCAATTATGGCGCCCCCCGGGCCCTCTGTGCTGAGCCTTTTCCCAGCACAGCCAAGCCCCGCGCTGCGCTCACGTGGCTGGAGCAGCTCTGCAAACGGGGTCTGGCTCCCCGGGGCGCCAGGCTGAGTGTCCGGGCAGAGTGAGGTCTGTGGGTTGCCATGGCCAGGCCGCGCTGTGAAGGGCACCGAGGAGGGTGCGGGTCAATGCTGCAGCCCCCAGGCTCAGCAGGGCAACCGAGGGTCACTGAGAATGGGCCTTGGGCAGCGCAGCGGCCGACAGACGCAGCAGGGTCTAATTTCTTTTTTGGTACCAGGAATGGAATTCAAGACCTTGTGGTGCCAGCCCAGCAGCACAGGCTTGGAAAAGGGCGCCGCTTTAACCTCGGCTGTGGCTCACTCCTCAGGCAGCTGTACAGCTACTGCCGCGCTGCTCCCCGCTCCCGTTTTCCTCTGGGCAGCCCGGGAAAGCATTTGCTGCTGACCCGGGATGAGCACAGGGAAGACGCAGAGGAGACGCCCAACACCTGGAGGCTGTCCCCCAGGTGAGCCCGCTGCCCGCACCCCTGCGCTCATGGGAGGACAGACGAGCGGCCACGGTGCCCCGGCCCCCCGGAGCAGGGGCAGCAAGGCTCCCACAGAGTGGCGCCTGCAGTCCCCTGTGCCCCACCCGCTCCCTCCTCTTCTGCGTGCTTGAAAGAGAGGGAGGTCGGGGCCTGAGCAAGGTCTTGGCCTCGTCCCCAGCCTGGGACCCTGCTGAGCCTCCGTGCCAGGGCCCATCCTGCTGCTTCTGAGCCCGGGGGCCCCGGTGGCGGTCACCACCCCTTTCCCTGGCACCCAGACGCGGAATCAGGGCGAGAGGTAGGCAAAAGTGCCTGCGTGCTGCCTGCACTGCAACCCGGAGCTTCCAAAAGGAAGCCCGAGAGAATGCGAAGCCCAAGCCGCGCTTACAGCCGTAGAAATGAGGACCAGGGCTGGGGGAGTTCTGAGGAGTTCTCGTTCCACCGTGTTTTCATTCAGTTTGGCACCCACAGAGGGCGACTCCTCCCAGGAATGCAAGCTTTACCATCTCCTCTTCAAGAGGCCCTGTGGAATCCAGCGGCTTTTCAGCCGTGCTCTTGCTGTTGGGATCGGCCCGTTTGATGTTGCCGGATTCTGAAGCAGGCATTGGTCCAGAAGTGGTGTCCAGCAACTGCTGCGTTGGTTACTGGATTCTCCCTTACCCCAGAACTTCTAGCCACCACCTCTAACCTGCTCCGGGCGCACCCACCTTCGGCATCTGTCCTCTGCTTCCTGTGGGGCCACGGGGAGACCGAGACTGTTTTCTTTAGATAAGAATGTCTCTGGCATCTCAGGAATCTGTTCTCTCAGGTCAGTTTGGCCCGTGTCACAGCTCCCTCCCAGGCCATGCTATCCTAGCGATCCCTTGGGCCCTGACATCCCCCTGGGGCTCACATGACCCCAGGTCCCGTGTAGAGGGCTGCAGGGTGTTGCACATGCAGACCTGGTTCACAGCAAATGCACAGTGCACCTGCCCCGCTCTGGCTGCAGGGTGACCTCAGTATTCTCTTCTATGAAATGGGAATCACAGGGCTTGCGAGGCTGTAGTCCTGGCTTAGTGTCCGGAAGGTGTGAGGACATTGGCAGAGTCTTGCCCCCTGGGCCAGGGTAGCAGGTAAGCTCTGGCCGGTCCGTCCTGGTGCTGGTGGGCTTGCTTGGCGGGCTGGCCAAGGCCGACGGCAGGAGACACATTTCTGCTTACAAGACCAAAGATCTCCTTCCTTACCCACAGGCCCTCATTTATTACAGATAAGAAAACCTAAGTGTGACTCTGAGAGCTTACACATAACAGCCCAGGCCCACTGCTCCTGGGGCTTTCGGAAGGACACGGAGGGCCCTGAGCTCCTAGCCTTGCACACGCACATCCAAAGCGACTTGGAGCCACCTCACGCAGCAGGCACTCAGTCCTCCAAGTCCCCTCCACGTAACCAAGGGCCACACGGCCTCCGGGAGCTGCCGGGCTGCTGTGTGGTGGCCCTGCAGTCTCCTCTCCCCGCCAGCTCCCAGGGTCCTCTTCCTGCACAGGCCCCCACCCCGCCCTGGGCCCCACAGAGCTCATCCTCATGGGGCCCCAGGGACTGAGGGGCACCCTGCCCCAGGTCTCCATGGCCTCAGCAGCCCCTCGGTGCAGACCAGCACAGTTGGTGCCTTGGTGCAGTGTCAGGGGCAGAGCTCGGCCCCTCCTCACCCCTCACCCTCCACCCCACCTGCAGCCTCACGGCTGGCCGCACCCCACTCACCCAGGGCTCCCTGGCAGATGTCTGTGCGCGTGGCTCCTCCGATAATGAACTGGGGATCCGTGCAGATCTCCTGGGGAGAGACCCACAGTGTGGTCAGCCACAGCCAGGGCTGCGTCCCCCTCCCTGTCCCGCCTGGCAAGCGCTGTGGTCTGAGCAGGAGCCTGGTCCTGGGGCCTTGGAACCTCTGCCCCGTGGGCCGGGCGCCCCTGTGCCTGGAGGCCAGGTCGGCTCCTCAGGCAGGCACAGTCCAGCTCTGGCCGGGCCCCAGGGCTCTGCACACGCGAGCCCTGCCCCACCTCGCCAGTGCCCCTGCTCCTGCCTGCAGGGGGCTGCCGTCAGGAGCCCTGCCCTCTGCACATTCTGTCACATCCCACCACCACCCCTTCCTCCCAAAGTGTTCAGCGGCCAGTGGCCTCCTTCCCGTCCCACTCTGTCTCCTAACACACAGGCATCCTGGGCAGGCTGCACGTGGCCTTGTGAACACACGTGTTCTGTGCCTGCCGCAGACCAGATGCCGTGCCTGGAGCTGTGTCCCATGTAGCCCTCCTGGAAGCCCAGGATGGACGTTAGGCCCGTCTAAGGCAGGGAGCCCACGAGCAGAGGCCACAGCCACACTGGATTTGACTCCGGGTCTCAGGGCAAAGCCTCCCCTCTGCCTGGGCCTCACTGGTGGAGGCAAGACCTTGGTGGCCACAGTCAGCCTGACAGGAGTCAGCCTCACGCCAGCGGCCCTCGCCAAGTGTGTGTTCTCATCCTCTCCTCCGGGTTTTGTTTTTTATTTTACATTTATTTATTTGTTGTTTGTTGAGATAGGGTCTTACTAGGCAGCTCTGGCTGACCTCAAACTAAAATCCTCCAGCCTGAAACTCCAGAGTGCTGCGAATACTGGTGTTATGGGTATGAACCACCACTCTTGGCTTTTTATTTTATTTTGTTTTTGTTTTGTCTTTTTGAGACAGGGTCTTGCTGTGCTCTTCAGGCTGGTCTTGAACTCACTTTGTAGCCCAGGCTGGCCTCGAACTCTCAACAATCCTCCTGCCTCAGCCTCCCGAGTGCTGGGATTACAGGCGTGCGCCACCACGCTGGCTCTTATTTTATTCTTTGAAACAGGTTTTTACTATGCTACCCAGGCTGGTCTGGTTTAAGCAGTCTTACTGCCTCAGCCTTCTGAGTGGAGAGCAGCGAGTGGCAACACACCCACCTGCACTTCCTGATTCTGAAGGGCTCCACCCCAAACCACAAAGGAAGTCAGAACCAAATCTGGGCTTCTCATCGCAGGGGCAATCTTGGTTTGCAGTGCCAGGCACCTGCTAGGGAAGCCCTTGGCAGGCCCCTCTCTGCCGACTTAGTGCCGGCGTCCTAGCTCAGATGCGGAGATGCTTCCGGAAGGCTAAGCTTGAGGCACGTTCCGTCTGTGTGGGGACAGGGACGATGAGAGAGCTCTTCTGCCACACAGGCAGACAAAGCCAGCTCTACCCAGGCTGCCGGCCAAGCGGAGGGGACAGGCGGGGTTGGCACCAGGGCCTCTGCTGCACAGAACCTACTGTGGACCGGGCTGCGGGCTTCATCCGGGAGGATTTTTCCATTAAGTTCCAGAAACTTCCTCATGTCCCTGGCAGCCTCTCCAGAGAGGTCCGAGTTCAAACTCTAGCGCTCAGAGATGCTCCAGAGAAGAGAGCGGACCAGGCTCAGCAGGCGCAAGGGCGCGGGCAGGGGCAGAAGACAATCGGGTGGGAGTCCCGGCCCTGCCTCACTCATGGGACTGTGACAGGGTGACTCGGCCTCCCAGTACCTCAGTCTGCCCCCTGTAACCCGCGAACGGGGATCACAAGTGTCCCCCCCACAGAGGATTGCTGTGAGGGTCACCTGAGGTGGCAGCTAGCTACCGTCACAGTGACTGCCGCGAAGAGGCGGGAGAGGCTGGTCCAGTCAGCTAAAGAGAAGGAGCACAAACTTCTAGGGGAGCAGGCCAGAGCACCCCCTCGCCAGCCCAACCCTAGCAGCTGGGTGCAGCTGAGCGCCAGGCCCGGGTCCTCCCCGTGCTCAGCGCTGGCCGGGACCTCCTGGGCTGCAGCCACTTCCGCTTTGTCCCCTTCCCGCCTGAGTCACTCTGGCCGTGCTGGGGAAGCCCTCCGGCGCCTCCGAGTGTCAGGGCTAACCACTCCTCTGCCCTGCTCCCTGCTGCCGCTCTGCTCTCACTTCCTCCAGGAGGGAGGGACCCTGCCTCAGGCTCTCCACCCGCCTGCATCCTCACCCACCCGCTTTGTTGTGACTCAACAGCCAACACCTCAAGTGCTCGGCTGAGAGAGACAGCTCTCCAGTGCCTCTGCCTCTCTGACCCCCCTCTGGAGCCAGGGGCCCACATCCTTCCTCTCCAGCTCCTCACCCTGCAGCCCACAGCGGCCTGGCTTCTGCCCCCTCTTCCGCCTGAGTGCACCCCGCGCCGGTCACTTCTGATGTGACTGACAGTGACCCGAGGATGTCCCAGTGCGGTGTGTGTGTGTGTGGGGGTCTGTTCACGGCCTGACCCCAGCAGTGTCAGGCAGGCTGGGAGGGCTGGAAGGCAGCCGCAGGCGTGGCCCTGACCATGCCCACCCCGCCCTGCACACCTGTGTGGCCCCCGGCAGTGTCACCTCCCAGGTCTCAGGCTTCTGCAGCTAGGAGCGGAAGTAACCGCGCCTCTCCCTGTAGCACTAAATGGTACCCCAAAGTGGCTCCAGCACGGCATCTCCAAGCCCGGAAGTGTATGGGCCTCTCTGCCTGCTGAGCTCTTCAGGGACACAGTGCCCTGTGCCCAGCCAGAAATGCCCATTGCTGATGGTGGGCAGGGGGAGGGGCCTGTACCGTGCAAACTGTAAGGTGCTGCGCAGACGTAAGTCAATACATTCCCTTGGCTGTGTTTCAATTTCTCAACCGGAACTCATTTGAGGCGCAATACAAGGCCACATTCATTCATTCTACAAACAGTGACTGTCTTTTCGGCTCCTGGATGTCCTCCAAACATTTAGGACAGTACCCGGCACGCGGCAGGCACTTGGTAACTGCCAGGAGTAAACGTGTGCACACAGCCAAAGGCCCATGCTGGCCACTCGGGGCTTACAATGCACACGGAACAAGAAGACATCAGAGCGGTCCTTGTCCCCTGTGAGGGTTCTGTGCCAGGCAGCAGGGCCCAGTGACCGAAAGGGACAGGGGTCGGGGGACCAGTGACCAAGGCCCAAAGAATGCGGGTGACTGACTGCGGACTCCTGGCATATGTGGCTGAGGTGTGAGGCCAGGCAGGAAGGACCAGTTCCGAGCAGAGCGGGACAGAGGTGCACCTGGAGAGCCAGGGAGGAGGGGACATTTAGGGACCTCTGCTTCCAGGCGAAGACAGGGCGAGTACAAGTGACTTCCACACGGTCACCTAGCCCGTTAGCAAGAATGAGAGTCCAGGCCACAGGACGTGCATACCTGCAGCCCCAGCTACTGGGAGGCTGAGGCAGGAAGACGGAGTTTGAGGCTGGCAATGTAGTGAGACCTCATCTCAAAACAAAAAAAGAACCAGGACTGGTCTAGGGTGTGTCCTGCAGTTCTTACTCCTCGAGGGCTGGATTTAGGGTGTGGAGGGCCTGGGAGGGCAGAAGCCTTGCTCTCCCAGTGGGTCCCCAGGAGCAGCTGCGGGGAACCAGAAAGGGGTGCCCAAGAGGAAGGACTGCGTACTGGGGAGCAGCGCTGTCCCCGGGCCTGGTGCGGGAGGATCGATTGCTCCCAGCCCTCAGGCCCTCGCCGGCCTCTGCGGATAAACAACGAACCCGCTCCTTGGTTAGGAGCGGCCCAGGCGCGGCCACCGCCCCGGCCGGCAGAGCCGAGCGACCGGACCGGGGTCCCGCGGCGCCCCCTCCTCCCACTCCACCGCCGGAGGCCCTGAAAGTTTCCTAGGGCCTGGGGGTGGCGACGCTCCCTCTGCCTGTGTCGGCGGGGCCGGCCGGCACCGCAGCC
>NW_004955520.1:1319684-1365970 GCF_000276665.1 Chinchilla lanigera
GGCGCTGCTGCCCCCGGCGGACGCCTCCGGGAGCGACCCGCCTGCAACGTCCTCGTGAGGCGGGAGGGGCGGCGGGAGCGCTGCGTCAGCGGCTCGGGGTGGGACGGGGCCGGGCGGGGTCTGCAGGCCGAGCTAGCGTGTGCGGGGTGCAGATGAAGCCGCCGCCCTCCGGGAGAAGCGGGACGCCGTGCACAGCGTCTTCGCTCTGCCGCCCGCCCCAGGCCGCAGGGACACATTTACACTACATCCCGGCGTGCTGTGACTCATATCCCGGGAGGGCCCAGGGACCCGGACGGCGGGGCAGGCCCGTGGGTGCGGCTGCGCCTGCATCTCGCTGCGGCCCTCACCGGGAAACTGGCGGCGCGGTGATCGCTGCCTGTGCCCTCCCAGGCCCAGGCTGAGCTCAGCCCCAGGGCAAGCCAGGCGTTGTTCGGAGCAGCGTCCTCAGCTGCAGGCACCCCACACCAACCCCACCCTGGGGACATCTGGCACCATCTGGAGCATTTTTTAAAACTGTCGCCACAGGGGGATGTGTTCTCAACATTGGCGCGGTTGAGCAGAAGACAGAGGTGCTGCTGCTGAAGCCTGTGGTTCTCAGGACAGCTCTGCAAGAAAACGCCCAGTTGAGGGAGTCTGGTTAGAGCCCCTTCTCTCCAGCTGGCCTCTGCCTATTTCGGGTTATTTAGTAACTCAGTCGCTGGCAACTGTAGCAGTAGCTTTCGCGCAGGTGTGCAGGTGAATGCTGACCAGTTCCCAGCTCCGGCTACTCACAGATCTTCCTATACTCTGCTCCGTGCACATGCATGCTTCTTTGACTTCTGCTTTGAACCAGTGAAAAGGTCTGCCTGCTTACATCATTTAATTGTGTGAAAATCCTTAAAATACTTTCATTTTGTGTGTGTGCATGACGGTCACAAGTCTCTGCTCGTCTTTGACGGAGTGTGTTGGGGGGCTTACCTGCTGCGCACTCAGCCAGTGTCCTCTCCAGCTCTTTCCTACCTGTCCCCGGCTCTGCTGTCCGGAGCTGAGCCTGCAGGGGCAGTGGACCACCTCCTTGCCCAGCTGCCCCTGGGAACGGCGGGAATCAGCTGGACCTTCCTCCTCGCTGAGGTGCTGCTGACCTCTGCACGCCCCTCCTGGCCGTACCAGACACCAGGGAGACCCTTTCTGTGTGCCTTGGGGGTGCTTTGGGGTTCCTGAGCTGGGAACCTTCTCCCCAGCGTAGTGGTGTCTGCTTCCAGTGAAAGTCTTGGTATCTAACTTTCATTTTCTTCTTATTTGATGTCCTCTGTCTCTGGCTTGCAGCTCTGACTCGGGCTCTGGTGGGTTTTGGGGTATAGTCAGTTTCTGTCTGGGGTGACAGGTCCCTAAAAGGAGGTGCTGTGGATGAAAAGAAAAATGAGACATAGTTATGGGATCGGGGGCTGCAGCTTCTGGATTGAAGCCTGGATTACAATCTTCTTCAGCCTTTTATTGGGATACAAACAAAAAGCAGCAGCAGGGCAAATGGGAGGAATCATTAACAGGGTTAGCGAGGACAATACAGCTTAATTATCACAGGAGTGAGACTGGACTTAGTTAGCCATCATGTTATCATTTCTTCGGGCATATCTCAGCAAACATCTAGCGTTGTCCTGGTAGATTTCCACAGGGACACAGGTCCTGCTATCATTTCCTTTCCTCTAGTGCTTTTGCTAGACTTCCTCCAGAATCAATCATATGGCTTGGTAATCTATAGAATGTCCTTCTCCACGGGTGGGCAGGGCCAGTGCTCCCCGGGCCCCTGCACCACGGGGAAGGCCATAGACAGGCGGCTGTTTCTAGCTCACGGGTTTCTGGTGCAAGGCTTTGCAGCCCCAGATGGAGAGCAGAGCAGAACAGCCTGTCCCGGAAGCTGTGCATTTGCTCCACTGTCCGATTTCCGCTGGTCCCGCCCCAGTTTCTCCCGGGGCCTGGGCCGAGGCTGGTCCTCTGCCCAGTGGGACGGAGCTCAGACTTCCCCTCCCGCCCTCATCTGCAGGGACAACTGCGCTCCACAGGGGGAGCCTCCACAAGGCCGTCTGGAGGGGGACCACCCTCCAGTCCTTGTAGCACAGATGCAGGGAGAACCCCGCCCACAGCTGGCCAGCTTCAAGGGCGACAGTGTCCAGGATTCTGCACCCTCAGAGGCCAGGGTGTCCTTTACCCTGCAGGTGGTTTGCAAACAGTGACTGCTGCTCTCACCCCCATCCGGACCAGGGCCAGCTTGTGCCTGAGCCAGGCGGCTCCTCGACTTCCCAGAGCCTGTCTGCACTCAACTGCCCAGAGCCGGCCGAGTGCCTCTCAGGGACACACTCCACGGTGGTGACCCCAGGAAAAGCCTCCCGCAGTGAGTCATCGGCAGGGCTGAGTCACGGTGGGCAGCAGGTTGTGCCTGGACCTGCCAGCTGGCGGGGCCCGGGGAACAGGAGAGGGTGCGCCCAGGAGACAGTAAAGCCGAGGGCTGAGGGGGCAGGTCCGGCCCGTGGCCCTGCTGTCTGGCCAAGGTGCAGGTTCTAACTGAGCCCGGCTGTGTGAGCACTACAGGGCTGGCGGGGAGCTGGACAGCTTTGTGCAGAGAGGCGGGGACCCTCGCGGCTTCGGGACAAGAACAGAAGGTCCCAGTTGTGGCAGCATATGAAGAAGAGCATGAACCTCGGGCCAAGGGCACCTTCCTTTCCTTGATTTAGGAGGCAGAGGAGACAAGGGCAAGCAGGCAGAGGCCGGGGAATCCCCCACTTCCTCCCTGGCATTTCAGGCCAAGGATCTGAATCCAGGGAGATTAGAGACAATGCAGATCCCACCACAACCTGCGAAGTGGTTTTAGAGCCACCTGGTGCCTGCCTATAATCCAAGCACTCTGGGAGGCTGAGGCAGGAGGATTGCAAGTTTGGGGCCAGCCAGGGCAACTTAGTGACTTAGTGAGAACCTGTCTCAAAATTAAGGACAGAGAGACAGAGAGAGCAGGGAGGGGGAGGAAATTCAAAAGGAGGGTTGGGATGCAGCTCAGCACGAAGGCTCTGGGTTTAGTCCCTGGTATCACGCGCACGCACACACTGAAGGTGTCGTGTTGGCGGTGGCTCAGCGGGAGCACCCTTGCCTAACACGAGCAAGGGCTTGGGTCCCAGCCCAAGAGCCACAGACAACAGCGCCGACCTGGCTTGCGAGGACACTGCTCTTCCTTCCGGCCTCCATCCCCTCCTCAGCACCGTGGCATGGTGGCTCTGGCCTCTCAGTCACCACTGAGCAGACGGCAGAAGGGGCCCCGGGACCCCAGGGCTGCGGGGAGAAAGGACGGGTCCCCCTGTGCCCCACGGCTCGAAGTGCTGGGAGGAGGGGAGGGAGACCCCAGGCAGCCCCACAGGCTCCAGCCTTGGTGGTTCCATCTGCAGAGCAGGGGCGTGGTACCCACCTCCAAGAGGCTGGAGCTGGCTGTCCCCCACCCAGCACAGACTCGCTGGGCGCCCTGTCCCCTCACGGTGATGCTGCCAACCGTAAATTACTGCTGGTTGTGTGGGCTCCGAACGCCAGCCACAGCTGCTTATCTCAGGGCTGGGGCTCCCTGCACACGTCGCCAGGTGTGGGGACAGCATGGCCTTCCTGGCTGTGATGTTCACCACCAACAGTAGTGCCTCTCAGGCAGGGACACTGAGTACTTGACAGGTGACTGTCCTCTGTCCTCATACTCCGGGATGCAGAGAACAAGTGCTGACAGTGTACTCTCTTCCACACAGGGAGAGAGAGAAACTGCAGTGTTCAGCAGTGTCCCCACATAATTGTCTTTCTAAGCCAAGACAAAGTGCTTACCAAACAAACATGGCTACTGGGCATGGTGGTGCATTCCTGAAATCCCAACATTTATGAAGCTGAGACAGGAGGATTCCTGCAAGTGCAAGGCCAGCCTGGGCTACATAGTGAGTTCAAGGCCAGTTTGAGCTATATAGCAAGACCTTGTCTCAAAAAATTTGTTTATAAAGAGAGCTATGATATAAGCCCCAAAGCCACCTTGTTATGGCTTGTGTCCAGATGTCCCCCTAAAGCCTCTTGTACTCATCGCTGGGGCTTTTCAGGGGTGGCTGGATCTGGGGCAGTGGTGGTGAACCTATGGCATGAGTGCTGCCGTGGGCTGTTTGAATCATCGAAAGCTCTAAGAGGTTTTCCATCACTGACCTAGGGTGTGTGGTAACTGGATCAGTTCAATGGTTGGTTTAGTAGGGTTCTGGGTACAGATAATAGGAAGGCCCACCTTGGGTGAGATGGCATCATCCAATAAGCCTGGAGCCTAGATGAGATAAAAGGGAAAGGGAGGCTCGCTGCTTGCTGCCTCCTGCCTGCCCTGCTGTGGGCTGTTTCTCCTCTGCCATGCCCCTGGCCATGCCACCTGCTTTAGAACCAGCTGATTATGGATAGAAACCTCTACAAACTGTGAGCTAAAATAATTCACTCCTCTTTTAACTTGTGGGTGTCAGGTATTTTGTCCCAGCAATGAGAAAGTTACTAAGACACATCTCACCTCCATCTGCTGTCGAATTTATCCACGGCTGGATCCCTCCAGGGAGGAACTCTGGAGTGGCCTGAGCTGAGCCTGCAGTCCTGGTGGCAGCTTGAGTCTCCCTGACACATGCCACCAAGACCTGGGTCCCAGGCCTCCTGAGCAGCCCTGGATGAGCACAAGGGTCATGCTCCTGTCAGACTGAGTCTCAGGTGAGCTCCTGTGACCAGGTTGGCTCTGCCCGGCTCTGCTCTGTCCCTTTTCTGTCAGTGGACAGGCTCATCACCTGGGCATAATGGTGCAAAAGTTTAATCACCATGGTGAAAGGCCGTGGTACTGGCCTGGGACACGACTGTGGGCATTGGCCCAGGGGGGTGGGGGTGGGGGGTGGGCATGGGAACTGCACAGGGCGGGCAGAGAGTCTGGGGCCACCAGCCCTGCGCTTGGAGAGGGACAGCAGACCACCGCTTGGCCGGAGGGTCCGTGTTCCTCCTCCCTCTCACATTCCCATGGTTTCTCCCTCCATGCAGGGCCGCCCTCCACCTGGGGTCAGATGCTGTCCTAGCAGTCAGCACTAGGGTCAGCCTGTCATCCCTGAGGTCCAGCCTCTAAGGCCCGGATTCCCGGCCGCCACCCCATCCTATCTTTCTGCAAGGCGTCAAACTGGCTGTGACTCAGTGACAAAACACAGAACTCGCTCTGGTCTGAGCCAACCAACCTTCCTCCCCAGCCTCAGTTTCCCCCGTACCACAGGGTAATGACGTGCTCAGGGACTGGCACACAGAGGGCTCCGTGGGGGAAGGCAGGAGGCCAGGGCTTCCTTCTGCTGCCCCGGGCCCCAGTGTGCCGCAATCACCAAGGCCACTCACAGGTGACCGCCAGACGACAGGACCTGGCTGGGCACAAAAGAGGGGTCCTGTCCGGTGTTTAATCAACCCCACCTGGCACAACAAGGCAAGCTGCGTGAGGCCTGGGCAGGGTCTGGCGTGTGTAGACGGAGTGAGTGACCTCTGGGAATTTGGGAAACGCCCCGTGCTGCCTTCCCTCTGAGTCACGATGCACATCATCAGCGGCCCAAGTCCCATGGCAGGTCCTCCTGTCTAACTCAGTCATGCAGGGAGCAAGCACCAAAAACAGTCAGAAGCGTGAGATGTTTGGGGATGTCTGTGGGATGAAGGGGAGAGGCGGCCGGGGCAGGGGGCTCCAGGGAGAGAGAGGACGACGGGAAGGAGGACCTCAGAGAGCTGGGTTGCCCCAGAGAGGCAATGGTGGCCCTAGACACTGTGGGCTGCATTTCTGCTCGGTGGCTCTTGGCTGGTGTAGCCCTGGCCCGTCCCGACCCAGAGAAGCCGTGGCCTCCAGCTCCCAAGAAAGACAGGAAACCCTGCCTGGCCAAACAAGGGAATGTTCCACGGGGCTCAGAGCCCAGCCCCGTGAGTCACGCCACGCCCTGTGGCCACACAGCTGTGACTCAGCACAGGAGCCTGCCCACCCAGAGCCCGGGGGAGGGCCACCGAGCCTGTCCAGGAGGCCGGGCAGACACTACAGGAAGGTGGTGCCTTGGTTACTTTTCTCTTGTGGCTAAGACAGAATTAAGGAAGGAAAGGTGTATTTAGCTCATAGTTTGTGGAGATTTCGGTCTGCAATCAGCTGGCTCCAAGGCAGGGTGATGTGGCACAGGGGCAACTGTTCAAGGCGGCAGAAGACAGCAAAAACAGCAAGAGCAAAAGCGGGGAGAGCCAGCCTCTTCACCCCCTTGTATTGTAGCAGGCTCTCCCTGGCCTCCTCTTGCACAGGCTCAGGATGTTTACAAAATGAGGACCCTGGCCCCTGGCCGAGTTACTCAGTTAAACTTCTCAACTTCTCAGGTTGACACAATGAACTTTACACCAGGATACAGAACTACTGAGTTACTTAGTTAAGCTTTTAAACTTCTCAAGTTGACACAATGAATCAACCATAACAGGTGGTGATAGGCACCGCCCTGCCGCAGTGGGGAGGTCGGTGCTGTTCCTGGGCTCAGGGACATCAGCCCCACCTGGCCCAGCCAAGCTTTCACTGCCCTCCCCGAGAGCTGCGGTGGCCTGGCTTCCAGCCTTACTCAGAAGGGGCACCTGCCAGCGATACTCACCGAAGACAAGGGCCGTGTCCACATGGCCCACCTGCACTGTGGGCCGCAAGTGCAGGGGGAACCCGCAATAGTGAGTGATTGGCTCGGTCACCTCAGGGCCTCCACGTGACTTCATCCGTCTGGAGCACTTGTCGCCCACGTGTCCATCCCCCCAGTGGCCGGGGAGAGAGGCTGCGTCTCACTCTGAGTGGCAGAGCGCTGGCACCGTCGGGTGGGAGGGAGGCTGCACGGGCCCCAGTCCTGCGGGAGGTCCTGGCAGCGAGCAGCAAGGATCCCAGGGCCTCGGGTCCCCCACGTCATTGTAGAATCTGTGTTTGCAGAGGTAGGACGCACCATCCCTCCGTGAAGGAGAACCAGGGGATCCTGCCCCGAGCACTTGCCGGGTCCACGGAGTCTGAGGCAGGGCCTTCCTTGCACTCTCTGGGCCGAGCTGGTGCTGGAATGGGGACTGAGGAGGAGCTGAGAACACTAGGGAGCCTGTGTGGGACCAGTATGGCGTCAGCTCTCCACCCACTGCCCCCTCTGCGGGCATTTGGGGCCAACTCGGAAGTCCTAGAAACCAGGGAAACCCTGGGAAGCCCCCTTGGCCTCCCGGGACTGTGTGCGGGAGGGGTGTGATGTGGTGAGGCTCGCTGAAGTACAGCAGGAAGACTTTCAGGACCTTCGCGACAGACGATAGGGAGTGAGCAGGGAGGACAGACTGGCTCACGGCCAAGGGGGAGTGTGGGGTCAGTGCATGGAAATCCCTAAGAGGAAGCAACAGGGATAAGGGGGTCCAGCGAACCCCGCATTAGGGTTCTTGCTGAAGATGGGCCAGGCAACCCAACAGCACGTGGGGTCGGTGGCAAAAAGCATGCCACTAGGGTTACGGCCGATCCAACTTGGGGAGGGTTCCTGGCTCTTCACCAGGAGCACACAGGGATCTGGGGCACTCAGAGGCTGAGTGGAGTCCTTTGAGGCCAGAGGAGCCCAGAGGAAGGCCGGGGTGGGGCGGTGGTGTGGGGCACAAGGAAGCGGTGAAAAAGGGTGGTGGGCAGGGGGCAGGAGGGCAGGAGCTGGCAGCTCGTGTGGAGAGGGTGACACGGCAGCGGGTGAAGCCTGGTCAGCCCTGACCCCAGCCGCTCTGTCCCCAGGGGGGGCCCTGAAGGACCAGGCTGTTTGAGCAGACACTTGCCCACGGTTTCCCCATGACGCACACCCCGGACACCCATTCTGCAGCACCAGGCTGACGGCTCTGTTGGACAGGAAGTAGCCCCTCTCCACCCTTCTCGGGAGCGGGATGATTTCTCTGGTTGAGGGGAGCTGCAGCGATCACCAAGATTTCCTGAACAGCCTGCACTGAAGTCTTCACCTGGAACCATGCTGTGTGCTGCCCACCGCGGTGGCCCCAGGTGAGGCCAGACGGCAGCGCTGAAGGCCTCTTTGATGGTGCACTGGCTCCACCACGTGGCAATCTGCAGCGCTGCTCTTTTAAGGTGGGAAAAATCCTACTTTAGCCCCGGAGGAGTCTCTACCTCAAACGGCTTCTGATATTTTTTAACATAAACAACTAAAACTGTATCTCAAAAGTCATGGTTCCGGGTCCCAAAGCCCTCTGGATTCTTGTTTGTTTGTTTGTTTTTTGTTTGTTTTTTTCCGGTACCAGGAATTGAACTCATGACCTTGCGCTTGCTAGGCAGGCGCTGTGCCGCTGAGCTAAATCCCCAGCCCCAGCCCTCTGGATTCTGACAGAGTCCTTCATCTGTCTGTCTGTCCATGTGTCTAATCGTCATCTTTTATCTATCACCTATTATCTATCATGCATCTTTTATCTCTATTATCTGTGATCTATTTTATTTACCTATCTCCTACCGTCTACCTGTTACTTATTACCGCCACGTGTGTGCTATCTATTTCTATCTGTCACCCATCTGCCTCTCCTCCCGTATCTGTGACCAGGCACCTGTCAGGTAGAATGTGCTGGGTCCTGTGTGGCACCCACGAGAACTAAACTATGAAGCTGTGTCCTTAATTTTTTAATTTATGAAATGTGATAGGGCTGATAGTGATGCACGAATAACAATGTAAACTTATAAACTGCAAAAAAGTACTGGTTTTGGTGTCGTAGTTTTGTGTGACCCAGGGAGTAACAGCGCCTCTTTAAGGTCGCGTCTCGGTTAGTCGTGGGCTCCCCAGCTTGCTTCCTGCACATCTGTGTTCTCTGGACCACGGTGCAGGGCCTTAGACTCACCATGTGCCAACCTGGCCTTCCCTTGCTGTCTCCTGAGGCCGGTGCCGGGCTGCGTGTGGGTGCAGAGCACCTGCTGGAGGCAGTGCCTGTGGGGGAGGGGAGGCGTAGTCTCAGGCAGCAGGAGGAGTCAAATGTGTTGATGCTCCGGCTCCCCAGGAAGCTCTTGTCCTGCCTTGGCCCCCAGAGGTGACCACTGGGCCAAAGCGTTGGGGTCTCCATACCCTATTTCTATCTGGGGGTGGCCAGGTGTGGTGGTGCACCCCTGTAATCCCAGCACATGGGAGGCTGAGGCAGGAGGATTGCCATGAGTTCAAGGCCAGCCTGGGCTATGCAGTGAGTTCAAAGTCAGCCTCAACTACATAGGGAGACCCTGTCTCAAAGAAAAAAAAGATGTTCCCCGCAAATAGCAAGGAGAAGGCATCATGACATCAGTGGCTGGCAGGGCAGCAGGTGTGTCCCAGACAGGGCAGGGGCTCAGCTCATGCGGAGCTCTGGGAAGACGGGAGGAAGGAGGCGGGAAGGGGCCTGGAGAGCTGGGTGGCACTCCAGCTCCAGGCCCCGGCTCCCTGCACTGCTCCCCAGCTGGTGGAGAGTCTGGATGGAGTCCAGTGCTGTGTGGATAAGGGGAATGGAAGGGAAGGCGGAGGGAGGGAGGGAGGGGGAGAAGAAAGCTCTCAGTTACAAAACCACACGTGGGCACGGGCGCGCTGTATAAGGTGACAGGCTGGCTTGTGAAGGCCACGTGTCCACGGCCACGCCGCCCTCGTGGGCAGGCTCAGTGGGAGTCATAAGAGGGTGTGAGCCCGGTGTGCGGCGGAGAGTGTGGCAAGAGGGACTGACAGTGCCGGGGACACTCCACTCCATGGGGTGACTGTGTGCTACTATCATGCTGGACACACACGTCACCACACGATGTCCAAACCCACAGAATGCATCGCAGGGGTGGCGAGCTCCAAGTGAGCGGTGGCCACAGGAGGAGTCACTGCGGCGGCTCAGCGGGGCTGCACGGCCACCGGCAGAGAAGCTGGGTGTGTGCGGGAGGGAGCCACAGGGCCGTGAAGCTTCCCAGCAAACCTAAAGCTATTCTAAACAACAAAGTGTACAGATTAGAAAACATTGTTAGCAGACAGAGATCAGAAGCCAACTCAGACGAAGCTCACCAGAAGCCAAGTGGTCCTGCAGATCAGTGATGGGAGTCCGAGCCCTGCAAACATCTGGGGCTCCCCGCCAGACCGGGCCAGACTGGGCTGATGCCTTCCGGGCCGGGCTCCTGGGGGACACAGAGAGGACACGGGGGGCGGCAACTTCCTGTGGGTCTGCTATGGCCCTGGCAGCAAGGCTGATGCCCGATGGGAGGTAACAGGGGACAGGGTGCCGGGCTGGGGCAGCCACAAGAACCTCCGCCACCCCTCGCGCTTGCTAGCCTGTTTTCTCTCCAAGGAACCCAATTGCACAGGTGCAAGGAGGCAGCCCCAAGAGTCAGCAGAGAACCCGAGTCCAAGGCAGCCTCGGAGCAGAACGGTGGGAGCAGGGAGGGCAGTCAGCATCTGGAGGGAGAAGAGTTCCACGCGGGAAGCTGAAGCGACCTCTCCGCTCGAGGTAGGGGCAGCGCCCTGCGATGTCAGTGTATGCGTGCCCTGGACCGACCCCCGTGTGATCAGAGAGGCTCCAGAACCAGTACGCGCAAGGTGAAGATGCAGAGCCGCCACGGGGAGCACGGGGACACCAGGGAGGCTGCGCTCGCGAGGCTCCTCCCTCTCCACCGTCTCCGCCCCAGCCCCACTGTCCCCGCAGGGAGGAGAGGACCCAGGCTGCGTCCTCAGCATCGCGTTGGCCCAGTGCAGCCGCAGCCCGTGGGCATGTGCACCAGGCCCTGGCGGGCAGCGGGCACCCGCACCGCTGGCCCTTGGGTGCCGAGTCAGGTTCCTTGGGTGCCGTGGTCAGGTTCAGTAAACGTCCAGTTCCCCTGAGAAGAACGTGGGCGTGGCTGCTGCTGGGCGGGTTGTCCACAGGTGGCCACGAGGCCATCTGTCAGCTCAGTGGCTCAAAGCTCCAGCGTCCTTGTAGATGTCAGCTTGCTTTTTCTTTTCCTTTTCCTCTTTCTCCTCCTCTTCTTCCGATGCTTCCTCTTTCCTCCTTGTTCTAGCAGCTATTAAGAGTATTGTTTTGAACCCTCACTCCACAATCACAGTTTCCCCGTTTTGTCCTGCCAGTTTTCACTGTCTGTGTTTGGAAGTGATATATAAATGTTGCATATAAATGTTTAAACTGTGACTATACCTTCCCGATGGACTGACCTTTCATTGTTGTGAAATACCTCTCTCCTCAGCACTAGTCAACTTTCTGTTGCGAGCTTGGGTTGGTCCTGGTTTCAGGTCAGCTGGGTCCAATGCAGAAGAGCACATTGTTTTTTAATTTTTTTTTTGTCTTTTTGAGACAGGGTCTCACTATGCAATTCAGGCTAGTCTTGAACTCACTTTGTAGCCCAGGCTGGCCTCGAACTCTCAACAATCCTCCAGCCTCAGCCTCCTGAGTGCTAGGATTACGTGTGCTACCGTACCTACTAAGTCCCTACTTCTGACACGGGAGACTCCCAGGGGACACTTTAGACGAAACCATGACAACAATCACTTTGTAATTAATCTCAGAATTTTACATTTATTTATTACTTATTTGTTTACCCTCCAGGCAGGGGACTGGCCCCAGGGCCTTGCATATGCTCAGCTCAGCTCTACTACTGAGCTACAGCCCTAGGGGATTCCTGTGTGAGCCACTTAGAGTTCACAGAACTACTGTTATATTAGGACCTGGGTCTTACTTGTCTGGTCTCGCCCACGCTTTCCTCTCCCCACCTCTGAGGTAACTATTAGCTTGTGTTGCTGCCTGCGCACCTGTTCCACCGGGGACAGCTGGTGACGTCCCTGTACAGGAGCTCAGCAGATTATCCTGAAGTGCCTTTCTAGCCTTTCACGACCTGTGCTCGCGCCTCTCAGCGAGGGTGGCCTGGATCCAGGTTTCAGCAGGGGCTGCAGGATGGTGGCTTCCCCTCCCTGTCCACGTCTCCCTGAGGTAGGAGCTGGGCGTGGCCGAGCTGGCTGTGCAGGTGAGCGGGACCTGTCCCTCACAAGATGGAGGTGACACAGGACCCAGTGTGCAGAACTCCAAGCTCCCACAAAACGTGGGTGGCATGAAAGGAGACGGGCATCCAGGGAAGCTCGCTCTCCTGAGTCCCCACCGCAGCCACACTCATTTCCAACACCAGAGTGTACTTTTATTTTTACTTTTATCTTCTTTTCCTCTTGTTCTGCCCAAGTTTGCTCTGTGGGGCTGGTTTCTCCCACACCCACTCGCCCTGCACTTTTCAAACAAACTTTTGGCACCGTCTCTGGCTTATCTCGTCCAATTCTTTGTTCGAGGCGAGAAGGGTCTGGAATACTTCTGATTGCTGGCCATTTCGGAGGAGCTACCCGAAAACACCCTTAGCTGCAGTCCTCTGCAGAGAGGCACGGCCACGCCATCGACCCCGGACTCGCCCACACAGGGCAGTGTGAGCTCACTCCTTTCTCCTGCTCGGCCTCCAGGGTCCTGAGCTACTCACCTGAGCACGGCGACCATGTTTTCAGGACGCCCCGAGAGCAGCCGCGGTGCGGGAGGAAATAGGAGACGGGGCAGCTGGTGGTCAGCTCCTGGCAGCTCGCAGGTCCAGGGGCGGCAGAGACGACTGCCGTCAGAGGACACACCTTGGATCGCTTTCCTTCTTCCTCGTCCTCCTCCTCTTTTCTCCTCCTTCCTCCTCCTCTTCTTGTGGTACGAGGGATTGAATTGAAGACCTGCTGCCTTTTATTATCAATTTGAGACAGAGTCCCACTAAGTAGCCAAGTTGCCCAGGCTGGGCTCAAACTTATATCCTCCCGCCTCTACCTCCCAGGAAGCTGGGCTTATAGGGGTGTGCAGCCTTGTCAGGCCACCTTAGCTGTGATACCTTCAGGCACTTCTCGGTGCTGTTGCTCGAAGCAGGTGCTCTGGTCTGGGGACAGCTGCAGCCCTGGCAACCTTCGGGGAAGGTGAGGATGTCTCCTGGGACCCCAGCGGAAACCAGAGCCCCCACGGGGACTCTGCGGGGCCAGGGCACAGCCCCGCACCTCCCTTGTGTTGTTGGCTCCTTCACGCTGTGTGCTAAGGTGTCTTGGGTGAGCGTGTGGCCTTCCAGTGGGGACACACCTGTCCTTGGGCCGTGCTTGGTGACAGGCTTGTCTTTGCAGGAATGGAGGTGGCAGGGTAAGGTCTCTTTGATACGTGGGCAGGCGGGTGGGTGTCCTGTGTCCCAGGGTGCTTGGCCTGCTCTGTGCTGATGGGGACTTGACTGGGCAGAGTGGGCTGTGTGTCCCACACCCTCTGAGGCAGTGAGCCCAGAGTCCAGATGTCAGTGTCCTCTCTGGCCAGGACCCATACCCCAGCCCCTGCCCTGGGCTCCCCTGGGCTGCATCTGCTGCTGTTTCCCTGTGCTCCCAGCCACACATTTGCTGTCTGGCTGAGGTCAGGTTTGCAAGCACTGACAGGGACCCCAGCCTGGAAGCAGAGCCCAAGTGGCGTGCAGCTAGCACAGACACACCCGAAAATGCCCAGGGCTGTAGGGGCTGGGCCAGGACCCAGCAAGGCCACGTGTGGAAGGGAGGATTTTCCTGGTGGCCCGGAGCTGCAGTGACCAGAGCCTGTGTTTTGGTTCCCGGCGACACCAGCTGAGGGATCCTGGCTGTGTGCAGGCCTCCGCCCAAGTACAGAGGAGGACGCTGGAGCCGCACCATTAGTTCTCGCCCTCTGTTCCCTGGCGCTGGCTGCAGAGGGCACGTCCAGCCCGCAGGAGGCCCTGAGGCTGCCTGCTTTCACCCGCGGAGCGCTCCTGGGCTCGGGGCTCCTTTCTCTGCCCCCTTTTGGGACCCTCTGTTCCTCTAAGTCTCTGCTCTGCAGGATTGGAGAGCCCCCTCCTCCCAGCCCATCTCTCTCCTCAGGACCTCATCCCTGGGGGACCCGTCTGTCGTGGGGTGAGGACTCTTTCCCTCGCCCCACTTGGGCACCAGGCCCGCAGCCCGTGTCCAGACAGGCAGAGCCCAGAGTGTCAATCCTGGCCAGGCCTGTGTGCCCAGGACCTAGACCTGCTGAATATCTCCCGTCAGCACCGACAGAGGCCCTGTCCTCCATGGGGTCCCGGCACCGGAGGGCCGCCTGCCCCAGCCTCCGCTGACCTTCCGCTGGACCCATGGGGGGCAGCCCAGGACTCGGTGCTGACCCAGAGACCTGGGGAGGGACATGCCCACACTCGACCGGGCAGCTCCCAGGCTGGTTCTGAGGGCCCCAGGACCCTGTCCTGACACTGCTCGGGTGGGAAGACGAGCTGTCCTCAGAGCCCACCGTGAGTGCTTGGGCCACTCCTTTTGGAAATACCTTTTGCCCTGCCTCAAATCTTTTATTAACACACAATTCACAACTCTACTCACCATTTAACAGCACTGTGCATTGAAAGCGTGATCTGCAGCCACACCCCCTCACCGCTAGCTAGCTCCCATTTCCTCCGCTCTAGTACGAAACCTTGTAGCTATCGCAGCCAGCCGGCTTCCTCTCCGCCCCAGCCCTGGCAACCACGAGTCTGCTTTGCGAGTGGCATTTTGAGGAGCTGCCAGGCTGTTTTCCCACACGGCTGCCACAGTTTGCATTCACACTGGTACCACATGCACGCTGGGCCACCCCGGCCTGGGCTCAGCCCTGCTCGCCTTAGCGCTCCGAAGGCAGAAACCCGCTGCCGGCTCTCACAGAGCTTCCCGAGGCCGCTGAGCAACACAAGCTTCGCAGACTCAGCTCCCTGACATGCACCCTTGGGCCCTGGCTGCCGCCCGGGGCACTGCCGCGCCCACACCCTCCTGGCGGTCTGGGAGTCCTAGCCTGGCTGATGGGCTCTGGGCAAGGACTGCGGTACTCGGGCTGCTGCCAGGAGGCGCTGCCAAGCCTGCCTCTCCCTGGCGCATCCCCTCCTTGGGGCCCGAGGCTGCCTGGCAGGCCCTGCCGCTGTCTGGGGCACAGGGCTGGCGACAGCTCTCAGGCGCAGCCTGCCAATGACAGGTAGACAGGGCTGGCACAGAGCCCTCCATTGCACCTGCTGTTCTTCCGTGACCCGCAGGCGAGGGCCCATTTGCAGAGCCTGGCTGCCTGCTGAGGAGGGAGGGCGCGGCTGCTCACCCTGGGAGCACTCTTGCGGGGAGGAAGGAAGCCAGCTGGGCTATGGTAATGGCTGGTGGGGGCACAGGGAGGGTCCCGGCAGGGGGAGCAGCTGGGAAGATGGTCCCCTGAGGTCTCCAGAAAGCACCGCACAGGCTCCCGTGCTGGCGTCGCCATCCCCTACCCGCACAGCCTTGGTCAGTGGGTTACTGAGTCCCAGCTGTGCGGCAGGGCATGCTCGGATCCAGGTGTGCCGCCAGGAGAAGAGCCAGCAGCGCCTTGTGTTCTCTCGATGGGAACTGAGCTGAGGGTGAGGGCTGGGCTGCGCAGGTCACCATGACAGCATCCACAGGGGAGCAGCAGGGAAGGGAGAGGTGAGCTTGGGGGCAGGAAACCCTGGGGGGCCTCAGGGCTGCAGGGTGAGCTGGGCTGGGGCAAGAGGAGGGCATTTCGGGGAAAGGCTGTGCAGAGCCTACAGCAGGGCAGAGCGGCCTTGCTCCAGGCTTGGGAGGAAGCTGGGAGGGTGGAGACAGCAGAGGCAGCACCGTCTCCCGGCGGGCCTGGGGAGGGCTAAAGCTTGGAGGTGACCTTGGCAGATTTGTGTCTGAAATGATCGCTCTGGGCAGAGTGAGATTGCCCAGGACTTTGCTCATAAGTGTCAGATAACTAGGAAATAGATTCCAAAACTAAAACAAATATTTCCTGATGGAGACTTCTACGAAGTGGCTCTGAGCAGGATTTAAAATTAACCAATTGGCTTTCCATGTTTATTTGTCAGTCACAGGCCTAGGCCCCTTGCCTGGAGGTGGGCGGTGGACTCACAGTAAGTGAACCTCTGTGAGTTACTGGTCCCGACTGAGGCCTATAGTGGCCTGTGAAGCCATGACGTCTCAAAGGACAAGAAAAGGCCACAGCTGAGGACGTCTGGATCCAACCACAATTAACTAAAAGGAGACTTGCAGCTGCAGGTTCCACACTCCTACAATAAATGTCAGTTTAGAGATAAGGTAGTTCTCCTGGTTGACATAATTTACCACTTGGGAAAAATTCTGGACTGACTCCCAAGGTCCTGCTCAGATTCCCACACTTTCCTCCGGACCCCCTCCTTTGAGAAACAAATAAATATTGGCTGCCCAGAGAAGATCTTTGTCTCAGCCCCCAGAGAATCTCAAATTCTGTTAGAGGGTTTTGAACCTCTTGGAGCCCTAAAATCATACCCCCTGACTCTCTTATTTAAGCCTTTGCCATCTATGGGGTTAATAATTTCCCTTACTAAGCCAGGTGTGGTGGTGCACTCCTGTAATCCCACCACTTGGGAGTCTGAGACAGGAGGATCATTGTGAGTGTGAAGCCAGCCTGGGCTACAAAGTGAGCTCAAGGCCAGCCTGAACTGGATAGGGAGATTCTGTCCTAAAAAGACAAAAAAAAAAAAAAAAAAATTCCCTTAGTTATTGTGGGCTGATCAGGCCCACAATCACCTGAACAAGTATACAGCAAAGGCTAAATAAAAAGGGGCAAATGGAATGACTTTAGGGCTCCAGAAGGATCAAAGCCTTCTCACAGTATTTGAGATTCTCTCCAGGCTAAGACCAAGACCTTCTCTGGGTGTTCCCTATTTATTTGGTTATCAGAAGAAGGGAGGGGAGTACTCAAGAAGGGCGGAACCACTCAAGGACTTCTCCAAGTAAGGTATTAAATTAATCCACCCAGGAGTGAGATGCCTGAGGCTACAGTCTTTATCTAGTTGAGGTTGGATCCAGGTGTCCTTGGCTGTGATCGTGTCTTGTCTTTCGAGGCTTTCTGGCTTCACCCACCACTACAGGTCTTAGTAGGGATTAGTGGTTCCTTATCATGAGTTCCTTACCAGAGGTTCACTTACCATGAGTCCTCCATTTGCAGACAAGGAGCCTCAGACTTGGACAGATTCACAGGCGAACATGAAAAGCCACTTGATTAAGTTAAGTCCTGCTCAGGTTTGCTTCATAGTGGTCTCCATCAGCTATCCACTCATTTGGGAGGTTATGGGCCTTACCAGTCCATGATAGTTTCCTTTTCATTCCCATGCAGGGCTGTTAGAGCTCCCCTGAAATTCCATTTGCTTGAGGGGATTTTGTGTGGGTTGAATGATGTGCGGCTCTGGTTTCAGTGGCCAGGAGGCCCCCTGTGGTGGATTGACAACTGGTGGTTGTAACTTCTAACACCCAGATGAACTGAACCAGTGTGGTGCTGGGTGCAGGAGGTCTACCTGAGGATTGTTGCCAGCA
Source organism: Chinchilla lanigera (assembly GCF_000276665.1). Taxonomy (NCBI): domain Eukaryota; kingdom Metazoa; phylum Chordata; class Mammalia; order Rodentia; family Chinchillidae; genus Chinchilla; species Chinchilla lanigera. Next base: position 1,337,030 of record NW_004955520.1, read on the forward strand.
GCATAAGAGGCAGAACTGGAGAAGAAGAAGAGAGGCAGTTGGGAGCTGGTGGAAGCTGTTGGGTGCTGTTATAAGTTGTAAGAAGCTGTAAGGAACTGTTGGTTCTCTTGGAGGAGCTTGTCATGCTGGCTTTCCTGATGAACTCTGCTGTTCTCATCATCCAAGGAGCTCAGAACCTCGTTGTCCCTGAGAATGGCTTCGGTTCACTTTGGGGGAGCTCTGGTCCTCACTTTGAGCATCACTTCCTGGCTCCAGAGGGGAAGAAAGTGCATTACTCAGTCTCCTGGAGAAGCTTGCTGCGTTGGCTTTCCTGGTGAGAACTTGGCTGTCCTGATCATCAGAGGAGCTCGGGACTTCACTGTTGCTGAGAATGGCTATGGTACTTTTGGGGGGAGCTCTGGTTCTTACTTTGAACATTGCTTCCTGGTTCCAGTGCAGATTCCTCAGCCTGCTAGCACAGATCCTTCATCCCACTGGCACAGACTTTCTAGATTCCACTACTGACCTTCAGGCCTTCCCAGCATAAATCTGTGAAACAGGCCTGCATGAGATATTGTTATGGGCTCTTGGCCTCCAGCTGGACTCATGGGAGGCACCACTATGAGCTCTAGATTGTCAGCTGAACTTATGCAGTACATTACCACGGGATCCAGGCCGTCAGCTGGATTCTTTGGGCTTTAGCTTGTGGATAGATTTCCTGCACTCTTTTGTATATGATTCTTTGGGTGACTATTATAAAATAATCTTATAAAATATGTGTCCTGTATTGTATTGTTTCTCCTGGCAAAACCCCAAACCACGACACCCTGAAGGACCAGGCTCAGCCTGTGAGTTTGTGAAGATGTCATGGTCAACACCTGATGAGCCCAGTGGGGGACAGATGTCAAATCCAGGGAGAGGGGTGTAATAGTCACTTTCTCATCGCTGGAACACACACCCAGACTCACAGTTTAAAGGAGCTGGGGGTTAATTCGGCTCATGGCTTCAGGGGATTCAGCCCGTGGCCAGCAGGAGCATCATGGCAGAAGGGCCTGGTGGGGCAAAGCTGGTCAGTTCATGGTGGCCCAGGAAGCACAGGAGAGCAACAGCACTAGAGCAGAGGGTCCGGGGCCCCGATACAGTACCTGAGGTCACACAGCTTCACGACCTACCCAGACACACCCAGGAGTGTGCGTCCCCATCCGCAGGTGGCTCCCAAACCAGCCAAGTGGCCACTGTGCCTCACCTGTCCCAGGAACGTGAGGGCAGGAAGGAGGGCCGCCTGGAGGGGAGCAGGGGCACACAGCCTTCAGGCACTGGTTCGGGCCTCTGAAGGGTGTTGCAACCTTGCATTGCGATGGAACCACCTTCGGCCTCGCCTTTCCTTCTGCACACTGGGGAAAGGACCTGCTTTCTGCTGCTCAGCCCCACCCCCTCTCCAGGTGCTGCGCACGTGTGCATCGCCGGCCCAGCTGCTCCAAAGCTCTGGAGTGAGTCCCGGGAGACCTGTGCTGGGATCGTCTGGGGTAGAGAGTTGTGCAGCAGGTTCCTGGGTCTGATTTCAGACCTCCTGAATCAGAGCTCGTTACTTTTGGGGTGTGGCGTCCAAGGCTGTGTAGGGAAGCAGCATTTTCAGCAAGTGCTCCGGGGTGCATGAGAACTGCCCCAGCTTCCATGGCTTTCTAACAAACAAGCACGTACCAGGTGCTTAAGACAGCAGAAGCACATTCTCTAGGCTTCAGGGGCCAGGAATCCAAAGTCAGCACTCCTGCGCTGAATCTAGAGGGCTGCAGGCCCTAGCCCCTCCCTTCTGCCTGCTCTTGCAGCTTCCTCTGCTGCTCGAGATCAGCCTGCCTCTGCCTCCCGGGTCTCATCGCCTTCTCCTCCTGTCTGCGTTGCATCCCACTGCCTCTTCCCGGCAGGACATCACATTTAGGGCCCAGATAATCTCTGCATCTAAGATCCTTAGCTTAGTCCTACTGATAGAGCCCCTTGTTCCTAATAGATAACACAAGTTCCAGAGATCAAGACCAGGAGCCGGTGGGATTCACGTCCCAGCCTGCCACACACCAGCATTCTGAAGCCATCCATTTGGCCCACATCCCTGGGGCGGACCAGGCATGACTGTGACCCACCTCGCAGATTGGAAGGAGACTCCTGGCTTGACGCTCCGGGCCAACTCCACAGCAAAAGGACAGCTGACCTCACCGAAGCTGCTTGAGCCCGCCCCACGCGAACCCAGTGGGTGACTTCATGGCTCTCCCGAGCATGCCCACCAGCCAGGCCCTCTCATTATCTGCTGCTTTACAGATGAGAAAATGAAGGGGGAAGAGTTAGATCACTCGCCCAGGGTGACAGCTAATTACTGGTGGCCAGACCGGCACCTCCGCCCTGCCCGAGAGTGCCCCTCACATTCCTGCCCTCCTAGGGAGTGTGGGGTCAGATTTTTCTGAGAGGAAAGGAGACCCTTCGAACCACTCGGCCTCCTGCTTAGAAACAGTTCTGAGCAATTCCTTGGTGAATTTTTGCCTCCACAAAAGCCTTCTTACCAGGTGTGGTGGTGCCTGCCTGTAATCCCAGCCCTCTGGGAGGTTGAAGCAGGAACATCCCAAGTTTGAGCCCAGCCTGGGCGCTTTAGTGACTTGGTGTGATCCTGTCTCAAAATAAAAGTTGGAAAAAAAAAAAAAAAAGAAAGAAAAGGGGGATGTAGCTCGATTCAAAGGCTTTGGGTCCCATCTCCAGCACCACAAATAAAAAAGGCTTCTCGTCTCAGCTAAGGGCTGGTGCCAGCACGCCGGCCTGCAGGGCTGGACTGCGGAGGCCTTGGGGTTTCCTGGGCTGGCAGCTGGGATGGCCTGAAGGTGCCCAGCCTCGCAGCTCAGGTGGGGCACCGTGGGCGTGTGTTTGTCCTGGTGGTGACTGCAGCGGGGCCCTGGGGCTGACTGCGCCTGCCCCGCCTCCCTCCACTGCCTTATAGCTCCCTCCCAGGGGCGCGGGTCCCAGAGCGGCCTTCCTGTGCTCCAGCTGGCATGGCGGCCCAGGCAGCGGGCGTGTGCAGGCGGCGGGCAGCTGCTGAGGGGCTGGGCTCCCACCAGAACGCTGTGAAGTACTTGGGCCAGGACTTTGAGGCACTGAGGCAACAGTGCTTGGACTCCGGGGTGCTGTTTAAGGACCCCGAGTTCCCAGCATGTCCGTCAGCTTTGGGCTACAAGGAGCTGGGACCTGGCTCCCCCCAGACTCAAGGCATCGTCTGGAGGCGGCCCACGGTGAGAAGGGAGGGGCTCGCGTGAGGGCCTCGCAGGGCGGGGGCCCTGAGACCTGGGCGGCCCTGGGTGACTCCAGACAGCACCTCGGCCGCGGGCTGGGAGCAGGCAGAGGTCGGTGCCTGGATGCTGTCGCGGGTGCTGCCCAGTGCTCGAGTGCAGAGGCTGTGCTCCGTCCTCCCCACAGGGCTGGGACCTGCCAGGTGGCCGTGTCAAACGGCCGCACCTCCTGGGCCGACCCCGTGCATGGCGCACGCAGAGTGGCTCGGGAGTCGAGATCCCCGCACAGGACTCTGCTCAGCATCTGCATCCAGAGTCTCAGGAGAGGGGCTCCCCGCGTGGGGCAGGCGCCTCTGGTGTCTGAGGGGTGCCCCGGATTTTAGTGCCAGGGACCAGTTTCGCAGAAGATAAATTTCTGTGGACGGCAGGGCTGTTTTCCTGTAGTTTCCTCCTTTTCCTAGACTCTGCTGTGATGCATGACAGCTCCACACCCCAGCACCAGCTCCTCCTCAGACCGGCAGGCCTGCAGTCTCCCAGGCAGCTGAGCTGGGCCCCGTGAGAGTTTAACGAGGCCTCGGCAGAGCTGAGGGCGGTGCCCGTCCGGGACCCGTGCTCTGCCCCGTGAGAGGGGAATCAAGCGTGATCCCTGTTCTCAGCAGTGGCTGGAAAGGGGTGAAAAGGAGAGAATTCTGTGGACATGGCCCAAATCATCATCTGACTCAGCTGCCCCTTCGGTTTTCATCCAGGGGTTTGCGCCCTCGTCTCTCCTCTGGGAACAGCTCTGTGCCTCCCCGGCCTCCCCAGCCCCCTCCCTCGCCCCCGGCCCTTCCGGGCCAGCTTGGGGTGCGGGCACCACCAGAGCTGGGAGCCGTACCTTCCTGCCGCGGTTCTGTTTCACGGACCGCGTGTCCCCTCTGCCCCGTGCCGGGTGAGGTGCCGGGGAAGCTGAGGACAGCTGGGGCCTCAGCGCTGGCGGAGGCCATGGGTACAGAGCCTGGGTGGAGGCTGGGTGCCCAGCACGGAAGGAGGAGATCTCAGCAGAGGCAGGGACCGCAGGCCAGAGGGACAGGCAGGGAGGGGACAGTGCCAGCGGGACCAGCTGGGGAGGGGTCATCTGTGACGAGGCCAGGCACCCTCACCTGTGCGCCCCTCCCCTTCCCGGACACTTTGGCACCCCAGCCCCCGCCGCATGCCCACTCCCCCAGCCGCTCTTCCGTCTCACCGTCCCTGTGGGCTCTGTCGCTCCACGTGGAAGAGCTGACCGTGTGTCCACAGCACGTGTGAGATAAATAGAAGCACGCGGAGACACAGCCTCTCCCCAGCATCGGTGAGGGGTCATCCACGCTGCCTCGGCACTGCGTGTTCTGGGACAAAGCCCTGGGTCTCAGAGTCTGCAGCTGGGGCAGAGGCGGACTCGGTCGTGCCGGGGGTGGCTCTCGGGTCCTCAGGGGACCAGCCTGACCCTGAATGCTTCCTGTTTGTCTCCTCCCGTGAGGTCTCTCAGGTCCTTGCAAGCGGGCCGAGTGTCCAGAAATGGAGTGCACCAGGAGCCAGGAGCTGAGTGTGTGTGCAGGTTTGAGTGAGTGTGTGTCTTGGTGTGAGTATTGTGTCTGAGTGTGAGTATTTGTGTCTGAGTGTGTGTCTGAGTGTGAGTGTATGTATGTGTGTGTGAGTGCGAGAGTAGAGTGTGCATGTATGTGCAAGTAAGTGGAAGTGTGTGAATGTGAATGTACCTGCGAGTGTGTGAGTGCATGAGTGGGGTGCAGATGTATGTGCAATTGTGAGTGTGAGTAGAGTGTGTATGTGTGTACAAGTGTGTGAGTGGAGTGCGTGTATGTGCGAGTGTGTGTAATTGTGTGAGTGGACTGTGCATGTGTGTACAAGTGTGTGTGAGTGGAGTGTGCAAGTGTGTGTGCAACTGTGTATGTGTATGAACAAGTGTGTGTGAGTGGAGTGTGCATGTGTGTACAAGTGTGTGAGTAGAGTGTGTGTATGTGTGCAAATGTGTATGATAGGGGTGTGTATGAATGAGTGTGCAAGTGTGTGAGTGTGACAGTGAAGTGCAAGTGTATGTGCAGGTGTGTACAAGTGTATGTGTGGAGTGAGTGTATTGCGAGTGTGTACAAGCATGTGAGTGTGAGTGGAGTGTGAGTGTGGGTGTGTACAAGTGTGGGAGTGCGTGTAGTGTGGTTGTATTGTGAGTGTGTACAAGTGTGTGTGAGTGTGAGAGTGGAGAGAGTGTATTGTGGGTGTGTACAAGTGTATGTGAATGTGAGTGGAGTGTGCATGTATGTGCAATTGTGTGAGTGTGAGTGTAGGGTGCATGTGTACAAGTGTGTGTAGTGTATGTATGAGTGTGTGCAAATGTATGAGTATGAGATGAGTGTGCATATGAACGAGTGTGTACGAGTGTGTGAATGTGAGAGGGGAATGTGAGTGTATTGCGGGTATGTACAAGTGTGTGTGAGTGTGAGTGTAGTGTGGGTATGTTGTGTGTGTACGAGTGTGCGAGTGTAAGTGGAGTGTGAGTGTATTGCGGGTGTGTACAAGTGTGTGTGTGAGTGTAGTGCGGGTGTGTACAAGTGTGTGTGAGTGTAGTGTGGGTATATTGCGAGTGTGTACGAGTGTGTGCGAGTGTAAGTGGAGTGTGACTGTATTGCGGGTGTGTGAGTGTGCACTCAGCCAGCACAACCTTTACCATCCTGGGTGTGTTCAGTGTGCAGCTCAGAGACAGCAAGCTCACCCACGTGACGGAGCAGCCTCCTCCTCTATCTCCGACTCTTCCTCCTAGGGGGCGACTCCCTCCACACTAAAAGCTGACCTCCAGTCCCTCTCCTGGCCCTGTTCTGGCAACGCCTTTCTTCCTCCTCTGAGTCTGAGTCCGACACGGTCAAAATGTCCCTGCTGGAGTCGGTGGAATCATGTTAATTCACCGAGCGCAGTGTCCTGGATGTCCACCAGCAGGGCCGTGTACCGTAGGCTGGTTCCCCTTGTTTCAGGGTGGAGAGTGTACCGGGATGTATCAGTTGACTTTTGTTGCCGTGACAAAAACCCTGAAATACACAGCTTGGGAGGATGCACTCACCGCGGCTCACGTCGCAGATTTCAGTCCATGTCGGCTGCTCCCAGGTAGACCATCATGGCGGAAGGTGTGGCGGAGCAGGGGTGCACACCTCATGGCAGCCAGGAAGCAGAGGAAAAGGACCAGACCGAGAGAGGAAGCGGGGGGACAACATGCAGCCATCAAGGCACCTGTGTCCTCGAACAGGGCCCTTCTCCTAGCAGACCCCTAGCTACGAACTCACGGAGGGATCAATCCACCCACGAGATCAGGCCCTCGCATCCAGTCCCCTCTCAGCACCCCGGAATGTCCAGCCCTCGGTGCAGGAGTCCTCAGGTCCTCTGCGTATTCACACCTGGAGCACAGTGTGCAGATGCGCTGCACTGGGGAGACCGACACGCTCCTCACTGTTTTAAGTTTATGCTCCCAGGTATCAGGTTATGGGAGTGGAAAGCTCTCTCTCTCTTGTGTGAGCCTGTGCACGGGCGCATGTGCATACACACACACACACACACACACTCTGCTTTGCTGTCAGGAGACAGAAGAAAGGTAACGAAGAACCCGAGGTAGAAGGGACTTTGGGTTGGCTATCATTTACTGCTGGATTTTTTTCTACGTCCGTGTGTTACTTTCTCAACCAAACACAAGCTAATGAATATTTTTCACACTTGAAAAGGAAGTGGGGGGTGGCGTTTCCAGTTCCTGACCGTGGCTCCCCGTCCCAGCCCCGCCCCTGTGCCCTCCTCCTGTCTGTCTTCTCCTCACGCCTACGGCCGAGGCGGGAACGAGTCTTTGTGTAGCCCTGGCCGTGGCTGCGCTGTCAGTGGCCCCTCTGATCCTCGGGGCCTGGGGCCTCTGTCCCCACGTCTCACCTGCTCCTGTCCTTCTAGCAGATGGTGTTGTCTCCCAAGCAGCAGCCTTAGCTGTGACCTGTGCCTCAGTTTCCCCCCTGTGCTGGCCCTTCCTTCCCCGATGTCTTCATGATGCCCATCTGGATTTCCTGTTGGCCTGAAAGCACCAGAGGCCACGCGTTTTATTTTCCTTCTTGATTCTGCCATGGTCTTTTCTTTCCCTGCATGCAGCTTGTGGACAGAACGGGGATTCAGTGACTCCTTACTGGGTAAACGGAAGGAGAAAGCCCCTAGGTGCCCGTGTGCCGGGCAGAGCCGCAGGGTTGGGGCGACAGTATCGGGGCTGCGTGTGTGCTGACCACGGGACTTCCTGCTGCTGCAGCTCACGGCCATTGAGTCACAGCGTTCTGCCCGCCTGGATCCTGCCCCGTGCGCGCAGCGGTGCTGCCTGGGCCGGCGGGTCAAACTGTTACCTCAGCCTCTGCTTTCTCCTGCTCCCCCCGTCACTCCCACACCCGGAGCGACAGAAGCCGGTCGCCGGGAGGCTCTGGGCTGGCCTGCTCCGTGGACCTGCTGTGCGACTCCAGGCAGTGTCCTCGGTGCTGGGCTCAGGTCCTCGGCAGTGCAGCGAGTCCTGCGGCTCCTCGGCTTCCTCCGGGCCCGGCCACCCCAGCGTCCCAGCGCCTCCCTCTGACCTTCCCTTGTCCCGCCTGCTTCCAGGAGCTGAGCCCCAGCCCGCGGTTCATCGTTGGCGGAGCCTCGCGCACAGACGTCCGCCAGGGCGACCTGGGTGAGTGCGGGCCCCTGTGGCCGTGGGTGCGGGTGCGGGCGAGCAGCGGCCGCGGGGGCAGCTGGACTTGGCTGCTCGCAGCGGGCTTGTGTGTGAGCCCGAGCCGAGCCCGACGGGACTCCCGCTCCTTCGCCCCTTCCTGCTGGGGGTCTCCAGGCTCCGCACACAGCGGTTTCCCCAATCGCTTCGGCAGGGCGGGTCACGGCAGCACGGCCACGTCTGAGGCTGTGGACCGTCAGGGAGGTCCCCACAGTCAGCAGCCAGCAAGCATCTCATCTTTGTGGCCCTCCTCCCACGGCCGTGGGTCCCGGAATCAGAGCTTCCACTTGGGGGGCGGGGGCCGCTCTGCTAGAGTGCACGTCCACGGCAACACACGGGCGAAACCTCCGCCTCTCTCGCCCCTCTGGAGCTCCGCCGAGGCACGAGTGCATCTTCCTTCTGTGAGTTCCGGCCTCGGGGCTTCCCTCCACACAGGTCAGCTTTGCCCCTGAGGCCTCGACCCCAGGCCTCCCGGGTGGGACAGCCTTAGCCCCACGGACAGCGCAGCCCCGAGCCGAAACTGTCTGGTGACAGCTGCAAAGCACAGAGCTGGGGGTGGAGGCAAAGCCGAAGCAGGAACACACTCTGCTTGGTGAACACCAGCAAAGAGCCCGGCTCCCGCACCAGTCCCGCAGCCTTCCGTTCCCTAGAATGCGGCCCCTCCCCCTTCCTCCTTGCTCCAGCTGGGAAAACCTGTCTCCTCCTCCGCCGGAGGCTGTCGTGGTGTTGAAAATCGCAGGGCATTTTATTCTAAATGCCGCCAGTGCTCTCTCCTCTAAGGAGCCCGCACATCCGCTCCAGTGGAGCTCTGAGCTTGTGGAGCGTGGCCCTTAGGCCCTGCGAGCAATTCGGGCTCTGCTCCAGCCACAGTGGGCAGCAAGGCTGGGGGAGACCCCGCCTCCTCTGCTGTGGGGAGCCCTGTGCAGACAGCGCTTCAGCGCAGCCAGGGGCTCTCCCCGGCCCGGCACTGCTTGCGGGCTGGTTTTGGCTCCAGTGAGACTGCTGTGACTTCAGGCAGGTTATAGCCCTCCTTCTCCTCGATTGACTGGCAGTAGTGTCCTCCCGCAGTGTCAGGCAAGATTTGTAGTTGCCAAGGAGGGATGGCATTTTGCCATGGAGATCCTGTGCAGGGTCAGGAGGCGGAAGAGGAGCTGTGGGCTCTGGGACTGCTCACCGCCACACACGTGGGCAGTGGGTGGTGGCCTACGGCGGTCAGAGCGGAGGAGCGCAGTGGGTGGTAAGGCAGGCGCCTGTGCGCCAGCTGCAGCTCTGCTCAGGGAGGTGGTGGCCCTGTGCTGGGGCCTGGCTGGAGGTCTGAGCAGGTGGCCCAGCACGTGCGCCCCCTGGTGAGTTCCGAGGACAGAGTCCTGCTCCACGCAGAGTCCTGAGGAGCTGCGTCTCAGGTGGCATCTGCTGGTTACCTTGCTGGCTTTCAAAGTCCAGACAGGGCAGAGGGGCCGCTCTAGGATGAGTTTTTTAAAACCCTGCGTGATTTTTAACAGTTGAGCTAAGTAATGAAGAGGATCCCTATTTCATAAAGTTCTGTTCCATTATTTGGAATATACATAGTTTAAATATTAAAACAGAAAGTGTGCAGCGAGAAACATGCTCCCCCCTCTACCCCCCCCACCTCTGGGCTGTTAAATACTCAGGAAGCCCTCTCCTGCCTTGCTATGGGAATCCAGGCCAACCTCTGCGCACGTTCTAGTTCCCCTGTCTTAGCCGAGGGCAGTGTACTGTGAACACATCTTAGTATTCTGCTGCTATTTGCTATTATTTCACCCAAGAAACTACCCAGAGACCTTTCCATCTGGGTCTGCAAAGGCCTGGGTTCCCTGGAACTGCCCAGTCCTGCTTATTGTGTGGACAGAGCCACGGGCCCCGGCCTTCTCTGCATGGTGCCCCTGGTCCCCTGCGTGAGGCTGCTGGCCACTCCGGAGGGTGCGGCATCTAGAGCACCTGCCTTCTGCTATCCCTGCTGAGCCTCTAGGCTCCATCTCAGTTTGTGGTCGTGCAGAGCCCAGGAGCCTACTTTTCTTGGAGACGGAAAATAAATGTTGGGGAGGTTTAGTGCTGGTGATTCTACTGTAGCACAGTGCTGTTTTGGGGAGCTCAGGCCCTGCAGGGGGCAGTGTAGTTTTACCTCCACACAGCAATAAAACTAGGGACCTCTGATGCAATGGCCCTGGCGGGCCCACAGGAGCAGAATTCTTCCCCCAGGGCGCTGTCTGTGCTTGGGGAATGGTGGATCATCACCCAAATGTGGCCACAGACCCCGCTGAAGGCGCCACTCCAGGTCAGGCTGTGGGCTTCCCTCCTGCAGCTGAGTCGCATGGAGTCATCCAGGCTAATGCCGCCATCACGGAGGGCTGCAAGCCCCTGACTTACAGGGTGCGTGGTGCACCCACCCAGCAGTCAGGCTGGTGCATGGCCGGTTAAAGGGAGACTGCAGATGGTGCGGCCTTAGGGGCGGGGCCCACGTATGCTGGCTCTGGGACATCGCTGACCAGGAGGAGGTGGAGGTGGCCGGAGCAGGGACAGCCATGTCCTTTCCTGGAGCCCCCCACACTGCGGTGCACCTTGGCCCCCACCCAGGCGGGCCCTGCCATCAGCACCCAAGTGACAGTGGCAGCACCCGCGGAGCCTGGGGCTCCAGAAAGAACCCAGCAGGAGACGAATGCCGCCTCCTGGCCCCCGCAGCGCCTCCCTCTCCAGCGCTGTTCCCGCCGGCCCTTCAGCTCGTCGCCTCCCTCTTGCTCTCGGAGCTGTGTCTGTGGCTGCAGGCACCACGCACCCTGCCCAGAGGCCCAAGACACCATCCGTGCCCCAGCTCCCTCTGTCACCTCCGGAGGTCACCCTGGGGGCCCAGGGCCCAAGCTGCTCCCTGGGGTCCTCCACTTGCCCTGCCTACTTCCTCCCCGACCCCAAGACCTGCTTTGTGCCCTCCACGTGCCTGAGGGTGGCTGTGTGGCTCGGGGCTGTCTCCGGCTTCCTGGCCAGCTGCTGGTTACTGTGGCCAGTACCCTGCCAAGCCCCAGCCCAGCTGCTGCCCTGTCGGGAGGCAGAGACGTCCCTCCCACCACACCTGCGCTGGTCGCAGCTCCTCCTTCCCTGGCCAGGCCAGTGGTGAGGGGCTGGCTGTCCTACTGAGCCACCCTCGCTGCTCCTGCCCCACACCCAGCTTGCTTTCTGGCGTTTACCACAGCCGCCGTGGTTCATCGTGTTTGTCTTTGTCACCGAGGTGTTCCCGTGACATCCGGGTCTCTCTCTTTCCTGGTCACACCCGCAGGGCCCAGCGTCCCCCTTGGCACAGTGTGGGTGCTCAGTACATACCTGTGGAAGAGCACACAGAGGCACTCTAGCAGATCCCACAGCTGTTTCAGAGAAGCCAGAAGTCTAGGTTTTACGTGGAGCCGCCCCACTCAAACATGTGAGCTGCACACGGGCAGGAGCTGCACCGCAGAGCAGGATGGACCCGCGGGCGCTCAGGGGTCAGGGTGTGCTGGCCCTGCGGCTGCCCCAACCCAGCTCTCACTCTGTGCTCCTGCCCTCCGGTCCCGTCTGCCTGGCTCTCCCGGCCCCCTGCCTGGTCCTGGAAGGGGTGCTGGCCCCAGTGGACTTGGCGAGCCCCTCGGGCACCCTGAGTCTTGCCGTCTCCCCCTGTCCTCTCATGCCTGTGCCTGGGACTTCCCAGCCTGTAGAGTGTGACTCTGTCCCAGGGCCCTGGCTGAATCCACAGCACCAGCCTCACAGCGTGAGGTTGCAGCCATCCTCGTCACCCGCGTCTAATGTGCTGTGCTTTGAGGCCCCCGTGTCCATTGGGAACCCGCTCTGTACGCTCTGTGGCTGCCTCTGGGGTGATGCCAGCACGGCGTCCACAGCACAAGCAGTGCTGGGCCTTGGTGGAGCTCACTGAAGCTTCGCGTCATGGCTTCGCTTTCCCTCCCTCTGCCTGGCTCCTGGAGCTTTGCCTTACTCTCTGTTCCAAAGGGCCTTATAGTCAAACCCCCAGCACGTGAGCCCCTGCCCTTGCAGGTGGCGCTGAGCTGTGTTTACAGACCCCGAATTTGTTGCTTAGTGATTTCCCCTCTGGTGAGTCAATTCCAGTCCTGTGATCTACTAAGAAAAATTCCCTCCACATAGCATTAAAGTTCCGACTAAAACTGGGGACTGGGAAAGGGTGGAAGTCCCAGGGCAGTTTCTTGCCACCGAATGTAATTTCTTCTCCATAGCAGAAATCAGATGAGGCTCGGCCTGCAGGGCTTCCTGTGCAATTCTGAGAAACTAAGAAAGTTCTCCTTTCCCCCGTTTTCTCTCCACTGATCACTCAGAAGGCAAAGCAAGATGCACTCTGATTCCAAGATGGCCCTCAACCTCCCCATTGACTTTGGGGTACCCTGCAGCTCCAGAAGCTGGGGACCCCTGGCCCAGGGATATCCTTGGGCAGCATGATGTGTCACTGCCTGGCCGCATCAGCCTTAGGCGGGGGTTGGGGGGTGTCCCTATGTCACCATGGGAACCGGGAGCAGCATGTCTGGCCAGTGTGGCGTGTGGCGGGTGGCAGGACGGGCTTGTCATGCATAGCACAGCTGGCAAGTGTTATTTTGAGGACATAAAATTACAATTCCACAAGTGAGCTGCAGCCCTTGCCTAGGAACGTGCCGGTGAGGCTTGGTGTTGGTCTTTGAGATGGTGTTGGCAATTTCCCCCTACCCAGGGTCACCCCCAGCCCCTGCTGCACCCCCTCAGAATTTGGTGGGGGCCTCAGTGTTTGTGGACACCTCTAATGTGCGGGACTGTTGCCTCTGGCGTCTCACTTCTGGGTCGATGGCATCTGGTGGAGCTGCAGGTGGGGTGGGGAGATGTCCTGGAGAGGGAAGGAGCTCGGGCTCCTCCGGGCTGGAAGCAAGGAGAGCTTGTGTGGTGCAGAGGCCCTCTGCAGCGCTACCACCTTCCTCCACGTGCCAGGAGGTGGGCAGCAGAGGAGCCACCCCTGTCCTGGTGGGGAGGGGGATCCAGGCAGCAGAGGCCACGTGAGCCAGCTCTCCAACCTGGCAGAGCTGGCCCTTGGGGCACTGGCAAGCAGAAAGGGCTAGACAGATGGCACCTGGCTAAGGGCAGAGAAGGGTGAGTGGCCGAATGGCCAGGCCACATTCCTTTGGAGTGGGAGCCATGCGAGGTCCCCACCAGGATGGAGAAGTGGGAGCCGCAAGACACCTCATCACCGAGGACGGCTGGCCTCGGAAGGGGCTGGAAGTAAGAGGGAGCCCGTGCTCCTGGACAGTTTGTTGGAAAGGGCTGATGAGCACGATCTGCACGTGTGCTGTGCTGGGAGAGGCTGCCTTGCACGTGAGCTCTGAGACAGCCCAGGCGGCGAGGCCCCAGCCTGCACCTCCGCCTGACTGCGCGTTGGAACGGTGTGACCATGCAGTGTCCCTGCGCTTCCCTCTTGGCGCCTGGATGCCCAGCACCCTCTTCTCAAGAACCAGCCTGGTGCTCCTTCTCAAGGGCCACTGTCAGCCGGCCTGGCTCTCTGAGGTTGGGTGGAGCAGCGGGTCTCAGCCTCCCTTCCACCGGCTTCACGAAGCCCTGCAATCGGGTGCCAGTGCCCCCATCCAGGGTGTCACCTGCTGGTCTTTGCAGACCAGGGACCACATGCAGCAGAGGGGCCTAGTCTCTTAGCTTCCAAGGGCCAGGAGGTCCAGAGTCAAGGTGGGGTGTGCAGAGTGGGGTCTCTGCCTTTAAGATGTCGCCTGTTTTAGGGTCCTCTGGAGGGGACAAGCACTACTCATGAGGACGGGTTCCAAGTCTCTGAGTGGGAGGGGACTCGGCAGTCACACCACAGGGTGCTTTGGCTGCCAGTCTGCATCGTCTCTGTGCAGCGGCTGGCAGGGTGGCAGGGCCGGCATCGCAGGTGTCCAGGGGAGGAGGGCACTGGGCCGCAGACTCACACCCGTTTTCCTGTCTTGGTCATTTTGCTTCCTTCTGCTGCCTCCTGATCGCAGCTCCGGATGTGGCTGTTTGGGGAGAGAAAGCCCCTCACAGCCTGGGGACAGGAGGCAGGGGCGGCCCTGCTGAGGGAGGGTGGGCTGCGCAGCTGGGATAAAGCCAAAAGCGCAAGGTGTAGGGGTGAGGAAGCAGGGCCCAGCGTGCCCCTTCCCCGAACCAAGGGCCTGGACCCTGGCGCTGTGGACGCAGGGGGCGGGCGTGGGCCGGCGGGGGCGGTGCTTGGAGCAGGGCGTCAGCCCCACCTCCTAAGCCAAACTCCCGGGGCACCAGCAGGAGGACACCAGCAGTTCTGACTTTCATCATCACTTCCGTTTTCCCCCTTTTTTCTTTTTCTGCAATATTAGGATTGAATTCTGTATCTTTGCACTGAGGTACATCCCGGCCCCTTTTTAGTTTTTATTTTTTATTTTGAGGCAGATTCTGGCTAAGCTGCTAAATTGCCCAAGCTGGGGTCAAAACCTCAAGGGGCTCCCGGGCGTGTGCCCCCGCGTCCAGAGGGCGTTTGGTTCTTTCAGGTGTAGACCTCGGGGCCTGTTTGCTGACTCGCCGGCGTGGCTCCGGTGTTTGGGTTCGTCGTGTGTCAGCGGTGATAGTGAGTCACAAGGAAGTGTACTGAGGGCGTTGGAGGAGGCTGGCACTGAGCTGGCGCTTCACCCATCTTATCTCGAGTTTATCTGCATAACAACCCTGCAGGGAGCAGCTCCTGATGTACTGCACCGGAATGGACGCTATTACGGGAGGGCGGGGAACGGGGTGTGGCTGGGGAAGGAGGAACCACGAAGCACAGGGCCCCGCTCTGGCTTCCCAGCTGATGAGGGAGCTACGAGGCTTCTGTACTCCCTCGGGGCTGGGGGGCAGCGAGCGCGTCCTCTGGGGCGTCATACTGGCCCCACACGGCCCGTTTTACCTGGGGAGGTCCCAGGCCTGCTCAGCTTCTGCTTGGTACATCGTGCACCTTACCAGTGCCGAGCGTGTTAGCGGGCTGGTGGCTCCGGAGGGGGCTACGGGTGGAGCCAGGATGTGTTCCTGCCTTCCCTGATGAACTCACCCCAAACCCGCCCTCAGAAGGCAAAGGCAGGGTTTGTTCGTGTGGGGACCGTGCAGTGTGAGGGACTTCGGGGGCGGGAGGAGGAGCAGAGTGGGCTCCACGGGGCCGCAGTGGGTGGTGGTGAGGGGAGAAGATGCCACGGAAGAGGCAGGAAGCAGGGCACCGTGAGCGGCTGTGCATGACGCATGTGGGCCTTGGCGATCCGTGGCTTTTTCGGGCAGGAGAGCACAGTACATGTGCACACCAGGAGTCGTGCCACTCGAGTCATCCCGTGCCGCGCGCTGCGCTCTGGGACCCCTGGAGGCCTTGTCCTGCACGTCCAGGGGAGGGGATTGCTTACTGCGCTGTAGTCCCAGGGGACACGGTCACCGTGTTGTCCATACCGGCCAGTGCCCTGCTGTGCAACACGGTCTGTGTGTGCGCATTTCCTGAGAAGCTTCTCTCGGGGGAAAATCAGTCCCTTTTTTGCTCAGTGTCAAATGCTGCTATCCCATAACTGAGAGACGCAAACCCATTTTGTAGATGAAAAACCGAGGGTTCCGGGGCCAGCTGACTGGGGCAGGCTCTGGGGAACTGAGCACAGCACCTGTGCCCACACCTGGTCATTGCTACCTTCGAAGGATAGAAGGTCTCAAGCCGGGGCCGTGCCTCCCTTCTCTCATCCAGCTCCTGAGGGGCCGTCTGCAGGTGATGCTGGCGCCCAGCGCGGGAGAGTGATGGTGACACAGGGGTGCGCTCCAGCCGGGCTGCGCTTCCCGAAGAGGCTGGGGGGAGGGCCTGAGGGCGACTCAGAATGACTCTAAGAGGACCAGACATCATGGACATCAGGGCGGGGACTTGGCCTGGTCACTCACTCCTCATCCCCATGTCACCCACCATCCTGCACAGCGTGGATACCGGGCTGCCATGCAGCTCTCAGGAGCAGCAACCTCAGCACCAACAGGAGCCCCGGGGACGCCTGAGGCCACCCAGAGCTGGAGCCAGCCGTCCCCGGGGCCCAGCACGGGAGGGGCAGGGCGTCTTTGGTGAGGGGACTCGGTGAGCTGGCGTCTGTCCCCCGCTCAGGCGTGTCTCACTTTGTCTCTGCTCCTGGGGTTCGCGGCCACCTGATGTGGGGAACAGGACCCAGAGACTCGCAGGAGGCCAGGTCAGAGCCCAGGCCCCGGAGGGCGTCCCTACCTCGCCGTCGTGACAGCAGCACCAGCACTGGCTCAGGACGCAGCCCACGGGATGCTACTACTTCCCAGCTCCTGCAGGCAGGAAGTTTCCTCAGCGTCGGGCCTCGTGTGGAGTTTCTGGCTCCTCCGTGTGTGTGTGTGTGTGTGTGTGTGTGTGTGTGTGTGTGTGTGTGCTTGTGTGTTAATGCAGTGCAGATGGCCTGCGGAGGCTGAGGGGGCTGGAAAGGCTGCTCTGGCAGGGCACTGGGTGGCACCTTGAGTGAGAGGGCCAGCTGGGTGCCGCGAGTGCATCTGAGGACACCCCAGCTGTGGTGGTACGTGGGAGGCGGAGCTGTGACAGCCAGGGCTTGTTGTGGTCGGCCTCCACACGGCGCTCAGAGGAGCAGTCAGCAGTGATCTCCTCTCGTCTCCCTGCTGGGTGCAGAGGGAGGTGCTGGGGCTGTCAGTGAGGGCTCCGCTTGCTGCCGGGGGTGTTGGGGGTGCTCCTCCGCTGATCCACTGCCTCTTGAGAGGTGCTGCAGCTATGTCCTCACAGCGGGTGTACAAAGTCCTAACCCCCGGGTCTTTCCAATTCCATCGCCAACCTCTTCCTGTCCTCCTGCCCACTTCTCCCTGCCTCAGTTTCTCAGGCCTGGCACCAGAGTTTGCTTCCAGCCCCTACGTTAGTGGTGGCTCTGATGCTGGGGTCCTGGCGTCAGGAGCAGACTGCTTGGGTCGAGGGACCGGAGGGTGACACTGGCCATGCCCAGGAGGCCTGGGCTTCACCGAGCCCCCAGGAGGCTGGGAGCTGGCAGGCAGACGGGGGCCTCCACCAGGCTGACCCGAGGGCAGCTTTCTGTCCCTCAGGATGCACATGCCCCCAGCCCGGCAGGCAGTTTGCTCTGGCTGCTTCCCAGGACCTGCAGTGGGGAGGTTGGCAGCCCTGTGCCAGCGCCCAGTCCAGCTCAGCCCTCCTTGCCGGGGGACTGTGGTTAACGAGCTCACTGCGTGCTCGCCATCACCCGGCCCTCTGGCTGGTGTTATCCCTGCCGCCACAGGGTGTCAAGCGAGGGTTCTGAAGGGCCATGCATCCCTCCTGAACGCACCCCCTGTGTCGGCAGGGAGAGCTCGCCCGCATCTGGCTGTGTTTCCCTCGTGGGAAGTAGGACCCCTCTCTGTCACAGACCCTAAATGGCTCTGGAGTTCCCTTTCCCCCTGCCCTTCAAAGACGCACCCGTCTTGGGCAGGACCTGTCCTCCGAGTGATCTGCACAGAGCTCAGAGATGCCAACTGCCGGGTCCCTCCTTGTGCCCTCCTTGTCCACCAAGCCCCTTGTGGCCAAGGTCACGGCAGTGGGGCTCCTGCTTGCTCCTGAGCATCCAGCCTGGGACAAAGTCTCCCTGATCAGAGGCCAGTGCTGCATCCCTGGAGTCGCTGGGCTGTGCCCGGTGGGTCCTGTCCCACCCGCCCCTCTGATTCTGACGAAGGCTGCTCCTTTCGAGCCTGCTCCGGCCCCGACTCCCATCCCAAGCTCTATAGTTGGCTGTTGTCCACAGACTCACACTGCTGGAGAGCTCCCCGCATGCCCCACCGACGCTGGCCCTGGGCCTGGGGCAGCCAGCTTGGTCTCCTCAAGGGGGGCACAGGAAGTCTCTCCCGCGTCATCTCACCTGTTGGTCCCGTGCAGGTGCCGGGGAGTCCCTGTCCCTGCCCGCGCTCATTTTTCTTCCCTGCTCTTAACACTTTGCTCGAGTTCCCTCCGACGTCACACCCTCCTGGGCTTGGAGTCGCTCTCCTGCGGCTGTGGTTTGGAGGCCGTTGTCCCCACTGAGAGTCCTGGGGACATCTATCAGTCAGGGAGACCGGGTGTAAGGAGGTGGGTTCTCAAGAGGACTGGGGGCTTTCTCTGGAGGATGCACAGCTCGACCAGGAGAACGGCCCCTGTCTGCCCCCGCACCAGCTTTGCTCCTTCCTCCGAGTGGAGGTGGCATGGGTTGTGTCTGATTAGCAGCTCTAGGCTGCCTCGTTATGTGTGGTTTTGCGGTCAAGTCCACCTGTCTTATCTGTCTTGGTGGTAGCTAGGCCATCTATTCTTGAGTGCGGCCAGCCAGCTTCTTATATTTTTATTTTTTGGTACTGGGAATTAAACTCAGGACCTTGTGCTCACCAGGCAGGTGCTTGTGCTGCTGAGCTGTCTCCCCGGCCCCATCTAGCTTCTCGAGTGCTGTGTCTTACGGTTCCTGAGCACTCTCGGCCCCGGCTGCCGCACACTGAGGTCATCCATACTTGGTGCGAGCGCCGCAGTGCTCCTTACATGACACCCCTGGTGGACGCCTAGGGGGTGTGGAAGGCGGGGTGGGGGTGGCGGTTTCCCCTTTGGGTGAGCAGCCCCGCCACGCCTCAGGGCAGAACATGCTGCCTGACTGGAGGGAGGCTGGGACATGGCTGTGGGCTGGCACGCGGGTCCCCTGCAAACCTGTGTTGGCACCCGAGACCAGGGTGCGGTCCTGAGGCTGGGCCTCCAAGGGGAAAGAAGGGCTCCACCCTCGTGAGTGGCGTCAGTGCCTTATAAAGGGGCTGAGCCTGCACTCTGGCTCTTATTCTTCCGACAGTGAGGACCCAGCCACGGTGCCATATTGGGTGCGGACAGCCGCCATTCCCCACACAGCTCTGCTGGAACTCTGTCTCCCATCCTTGGCCTCCAGAGCCTCGAGAGATACATTTCTGTTCTCTACAAATGGCTGGGTTTTTCGGGTTTTGCTCCAGCAGTAAGCACAGATGGAGACAGACATGGACTCTGGGTGACGGGGCCGGGTCCAGTTGGAGAGAGGCCCGTGGCCTGTCCTGACAGCTCTGCCCGACTGCGCAGGTGACTGCTGGCTCCTGGCGGCCATCGCCTCCCTGACCCTGAACGAGAAGCTGCTGTCCCGTGTGGTGCCAGGGAACCAGAGCTTCCAGGAGGACTACGCAGGCATCTTCCACTTCCAGGTGTGGGGCCCCCACTTTCCATGCTGAGATCCCATCTCCTGAGCTGGAGCTCTGGCCGGCGCGGCCGCTCTGCGGAGCGGTCCTCCCGTGACCGTGCGCACACTCGCACCCAGACCTGCTTCTCAACCGGCACCTGTCACCACCCCCCCACTTCCTCCCTGCCCGGCCTCAGCCCCGGACCAGCGCTTGTGCCTGGGGAGACACTGGGCAGGTTCTCTGTCCACAGCTCAGGGACAGGTCCAGGGGCTTCCTGGGCCACACGGCACCTGCCGTTGGATAAGTGAGGCCCAGACGCCGCGCCCAGACCCCACGCTGGCAGCAGTCCCCACGATAGGCCCTGAGACCGCGTCCACGGTGACAGCCTGTGCCCTCCTGCCCGCAGTTCTGGCAGTACGGCGAGTGGGTGGAGGTGGTGGTGGACGACAGGCTGCCCACCAAGGACGGGGAGCTGCTGTTCCTGCACTCGGCCGAGGGCACGGAGTTCTGGAGCGCGCTGCTGGAGAAGGCCTACGCCAAGTGAGTGCCCGCGCCCAGGGACTCCTGTGCCGGCCACACCAGTGTCACTTCTCCCCCCACACCTCACCCGCTGGGAGGAGAAAAGCCACCCTCAGTGACAGAGGGCGGTGGGCATCGGACGGGGCCAGAGCCCAGCCCCACCCCCGGGGGTGCGGGAGGCTGCCCCGCTGTCCAGGCGGGTTCTCAGCACAGTGCGAGCTTCCGACGGAATGGTGGGGAAGAAGGCGGCAAATGACCTCAGACTCCAAGCTCTGTGGCCTCCTGTCGCTCCCCGGGGATAAGCACTTTTTGGGCTCGGCAGACAACTCTCAGGCTTTGGCCTCCCGGCCCGGAGTCCGGCAGCGGGGTCGGCTCTGGAAGCACTTTCCTCGCTGTGTGCGGCCTGGTGGCCAGACAGGGCTGTCTGGGCTCCGGTCCTGGAAAAGCGCTGAGTGGCCGTGTGAGGCAGCCCCTCATCATCAAGATCAGCGCAGGTCCCCCGACTTCAGGACCCAGTGTCCTCGCGCCGTGGGGACACCCTCCCGGCACAGGGCTGCTGGTGGCTGCAGGGCTGCTGCCTTCTTTTCCACAGGCTCAACGGCTCCTACGAGGCTCTGGCCGGCGGCTCCACGGTGGAAGGGTTCGAGGACTTCACCGGAGGCATCTCGGAGTTTTACAACTTGCGGAAGCCGCCAGCCAATCTGTACCGCCTCATCCGGAAGGCCCTGCGCGCGGGGTCTCTGCTGGGCTGCTCCATTGATGTGAGCGACGCTGCCCTCTGTGTGGTGGGAAGGATGGCGGGGGCAGGCTGGGAGGGCTCTGGGTCTGCGGCACACAGCCCTGCTGACTGGCCCGGGAAGGTTGGCGGGAGAGGGCCTGCCTGGGCCCCAGCTGTGAGGTGCAGAAGGGCTGACCCCAAAGAGGCCAGAGTCGAGGACCCTGGGTGATCGATCTCAACCCAGGTCTCCAGCACGGCCGAAGCTGAAGCCATCACCCGCCAGAAGCTGGTCAAGAGCCATGCGTACTCTGTTACCGGAGCTGAGGAGGTAAAACCAGCTGAGAAAGGGAGGGGACAGGGGAGGCTGGCCCCATGCACCCAGGGCACCCCTGTGGGGAGGAGGACAGAGGGGTCACTCTAGGAGGTGGAGGGGTGGCCTCCAGCTTCCTGTGTGCTGGGTGCACCCATCTCTCTCTGGCTGCACGGCAGGGGTGCAGGAGGCTCCTGCCTATTGCCGCGGCCCCACACTGCCCCTTGGAGCTGGGTAACTTGGCTTCTCTGGGTGTCCGTCCAGGGCTCTGACCTCATGCAAGTGTCTACCTGGGACATGGCCCGGGAAGCTGTGGAGACAGCCAGCTCGGGTCTGTCCACATCCCCAGAGAGGTGTGGTGTAGGTAAGGGGTGGAAGCCCAAGAGCTCCCCTAGGAGAAGAAAGGAAAGTCCCCACTTCAGCATTTGGGGTGGGATAGGAGGAGAAAGCAGGCTGCATTTGCATCTTCTAAAGCAGGTGGAAAGGACCAGCTATGGGTTTCATTACTTTTATTTCTTACAGTCTGTCTGCTCTGAAAAAGGATGTAAGGGGCTAATAGTGAAAAGACACAGTCAGACCACATAATCGGGGTAAAATAGGCCAAAGACAGGGCTACGACTGAGAAATTAGCTCGCGCGGGTGTCCCTGTGGCCGATGTGTCTCAGTTCTTTGGTTTATTAAGATAGGACGGATGTTCACTGCACATTCATCTGTCTCATGTGTGTGTTTCTGTAATCAGGTCAACCCCATAAGTGTGCGGCGAGTGTGCATGTGTAAACACAGGGCTAGGGCATGGTGGGGAACTGGGGCAGTGCAGGCCGGACAGACCAGAGCCCACTGTGTGTGTGTGCAGGCACTCGTGACCTGAGTGTTCACTAAGCTGCAAGGTGACCCTGTGTCTTGGCCCCTTTCCTTTTGGACTGAGAACCCATGACACGATCATTTGTGAAGCAAAGACTTGTGTTTGGCTCTTGGACCCCAGGGTGGGGGCAGCCAGTGTGGTGATCGGTGCCCCCAGAAGAGCTGGGCAAGTGGGCTGTAACCGCCCCCCCAGACCCCAGCCAGGCCCGAGAGTCAGACCTGACCAGGACAGCTAACCCACCCTGTGTGGAGGGTGCTGAGCTCGCCTGACCCCACTGCCTCTTGAAGCCCCACCTCCAGACCGGGCCTCGGTGGGCATCAGATTCCAGTGCGGGTTCCTGAGGGGCGGCCGGGGTCCACACCAGAGCAGGCGGGCCCTGGGCTCACGATGCCGGGTTCCCACCCTGACCCCACTCACTGGGTCGTCTCGCCGGACTGGGGTCTGGAGTCTCAGGTTCTGAGCTGTGAGATGAGATGAGAGCAGTGCCACGTCTGGGGCTCCGCAGAGGTGTGAGCAAGGCCGTGTCGCGTTGCACGCTGGGCTCGGCGCCTGGTGTGCGGCCCGGGCTAGCTGCAGTGCCAGGCACTGCTCTGCAGGGCGCTTGTTGCTGTCGCTAAGCTGAGGCCAGAGCCCGCCCCGTGGCACCGCACCGCAGCCTGCAATCCCGGCACCGGGGAGGCTCAGTCCCAGCCCGGCCGCTTAGAGCGGCTCTGCTTCAACGTGAAAAATGAAAAGTGCTGGGGATGTGGCTTAATGGCCTCTGTGTTCCACCCCCTCTACCACGAGAAACAAACAAATCAGAACGAAAGGTGGAGCAGAGCGGGCCTCCAACGAGGGGCTCAGGGAGTCGGAGTCGCAGCAGACACAGTTTCCACGCTCCACCCACTCTTCGCGTGTTCAAAGAAAGTACAAACCGGGCCGTTGGCCACAGTGGCGGGAGAAGGAAACAAGTGCCGCTGGGGGTGTGGGAGGGGCTCGCCCCCAGGCTGGCCCGGCCCCGCCCCGTGCGGCCTGCAGAGGCCTCTCTCTGTGCGTCCCGCAGGTCCAGGTCCTTGGCCGCCCGGAGCAGCTGATCCGACTGCGGAACCCGTGGGGCGAGGTGGAGTGGACGGGGCCCTGGAGTGACGAGTAGGTGCCCCCGTGCTCGCGTCAAGTGCAGGGAGGGGGCCCAGGCCGCAGTGGGATCGGCGGTGCTGTGGTCCGAGGACTCAGTGGCCGGGAGAGGCCACACACGTGAGGGCCGGGGAACAAAACGTAGGCCTCCACCCTGAGCATGTTGGGTCCGAGAGGTGCGGAGGGCTGGCCTGCTTCCTACCGCCACCCCATGGGGCTCTGAAGGCCGCATGCAACGGCCCCAGGCTGCCCCCGACACTGCCAACCCGGTCCCCTCCTCCGAGCTGGACGCGCGCACTAGGAGGAGACCACCCTGCCGAGGATGCGGAGCCTGGGCCCAGGGGCGAGATGAGCAGGGGCTGGCAGGGACGCTTCTGAGGACAGACGTCCCCGACAGCTGTGCCCTGCGTGATCTCTGCAGTGCAGAAAGCCTGGCTTCAGTCCGGCCCACGCACTGGGGCCGAGCCAGGTGTCACGCACACCAGCACCGAGCCGCTGGGGAACCCTGGGAACCTGAGGGGACCCCAAAGCTCAGCCCAATGTCAAGCTAGATTTTACTGTTTTGTCCCTTTAAATTTGAAACAGCTAAGTAGGAGATTAGGCTGGGTGTGGAGTTCTCTGACGTGTCTCCTAGTCTGTGTTCATGACAAGCACATTCTGAAATTAGAGCTGATTACGATGAGTTAAAGAAGCCCCGAGAGCCAGATGTGGTGATGCACTGTAATCCCACCACTGAGGGAGGCTGAGGCAGGAGGATTTCAAGTGCCAGACTAGCCTGGGCAGCTCAGGAACTTAGTGAGACACTGTCTCAAATCTAAAAAGGGCTGGGAATGCAGCTCAGTGTGAAGGCCCTGGGTTCAATCCCAGTACCAGAACATTTAAAAAGCCTCCAGGACCCTTTGGCTCCCTGGGGGCCTGGGAGTCGAGCTGTGGGCAGAGAGAGGCTTGTAGGCTTGGGCTGCACCCGCAGTGCAGAGTAGGGGCTCCTGGTGCCGGTCGTGTTCTGGGCAGGATTCGTCACTCAGAGACAAATCTCTACACTGCTCAGGTGCTTAGACACAGCGCTTCAGGAATCCCAGGCCTGGGAGGGGACAGCACAAGGCGCCAGCCGCCAGAAGGAGGCCACGCAGGGTGACGTCCCCTCAGGGAAGTTGCCCCAGCCAGGCTGACAGTCCTGCGGGCTCAGGGAGTGGACGGGTCCCTGAGCCCTGTGCTGCTCGGAGGCCCACAGCAAGGCACCGGGCGGCACGGGCCGGAAGGACGAGGCTCAGGGCGATGGGCGATGGGTCCTTGTCCCGCCCTCTGTGGCCCCTGGTTTGGTGCGGGGACGTCAGCTGCAGTGAAAGCCCCGTGCCCACCACCGTGTTCCTCCCCAGTGCACCGGAGTGGAGCCGCATCGACCCCCGGCAGAAGGAGGAGCTGGACAGGAAGGCCGAGGACGGCGAGTTCTGGTGAGCCTGCTCTGGCCGGCTGGGGGTCTCTGGTCTTCCTGGAGGGCAGCATGGTGGTGTGGACCCTCTCACCCCATGTAATTCTGTCCTAAGCCCCACATCTGTAGTCTGACCCAAGACCTCGGGCCTCGAGTGGCCCAGCCTAGGCCCCAGCTCTCCCACAGTTAGGAGCAGCCGCCTGTCCCCTCAGCCCGTCTCTCTTGCTGTCAGGATGTCCTTCTCCGACTTCCTGGCACACTTTTCCCGCCTGGAGATCTGCAACCTGTCTCCGGACTCCCTGAGCAGCGAGGAAGCTCACCAGTGGAGCCTGGTGCTGCTCCACGGCCGCTGGGCACGGGGCGCCACCGCTGGCGGCTGCCAGAACTACCCGGGTGAGGCGCCGGCACCTGCAGGTCTGGGGGCCGCTGACTCGGGCTGTGACCTTGGATGACACCCTCGACCCTGCTCCATCACAGCCGCCGCCTGGGGCCTGATGTGGGTTCCAATCAGACGTGGGTTCCAATCACCTGCTCCTGCTCCCGCCCTGGCCTGAAGGACCTGCTTTTTCCTGCTGACCCCGCCTGGTGGCTCCCCCTCCGGGTGCCCTAGGAATCCCAGTGGTACTCGGGAACAGAAGACCCCTCCCCTGCAGAGCAGTGCTTTGCCTGCTCCAGAGTCAGAGGTGGACGAGGGGCAGGGACAGCATGGCCATCTTGGGGCATGGCTGTGGCCACCTCTCCCTTGAGAGGACAGTTGGGGCCCACGTGCTGCCTCTGCACTAACCCTGGGCCGCCGTCTCTCCTGGGCGGAAGTTTTTCCGTGCCAGAAGACCACTAATGTGTGCATGAACAGGCTCCTTCTCGGCCGCTCCTCGAGCAGCTCCTGATGAGGGAACCCCGAAAACAGCCTGCATCTTGGAGACACAAGGAAAGCAAAACCTCTCTCTCCACTCCTCCTCCTGCTACTCCTCCGCCTGCGTTACTGTGCTGATTTGTGTTGATTGACAGTGTCTGAATAGAAGTGTGCCTGGGACTTTCTTCCACCGTGGGGCCCTGTGCAAGTGGGGTCCTCCTTGCACCCCACGTTGGCACCGTCCTGGGGCTGGACAAGGTCCCTCTTCCACCCCCACCCAGCCAGAGCTTCCATTTCTGGCTGCAGAGACCAGAGTTGGGGTTGCGGGAAGGGGGTCCTTCCTTGCTTAGCATGACAGCCCCGAGCGTCTGGGGCGGCATCTCCTTCCCCAGCTTCCGTTTCCGGATCCTAAAACCAGAGTTGACTCCCACCCTCCCACCTCCTGGGCCTTGAGTGTGGGTGCTGCCGAGCGTGTGGCGGCCTTGGGGCCTGCCGCGTTCCGCACTCGGGGGATTATTCTTATGGCCGCGCTCGTCCTCTGGTACCGTCAAGGAGTCAACAAAGCATGCAGGGATTGCAGTCGGGCTGCATTTGGCACAAATTAAGCTCTGCTCACCTGCGGTGGGCTCTCAGCATACACGCAGGACGTGTGCGTGCCTGAGCCCCGGCCGCGCTCAGCGTCGGGAGGAAGTGGGTGGTCCCGGCCCTGGGTAGCCGTGCAGGGGTGGAAGGCCCCCCAGCCTGTGTCTCCCCGGAGTCTGCTCTAAAATCTTACACTTGTGCCTAAATAAACCATCTGGAAGCGGAGGCTCTGGGAAGGTAGAATTGAATACACAACTCCATCGCTAAGAAAAAATGCAGCAGGGTTCCTGTCACCCAGAAATGTGAATGTTATTTCATTTTGAGGATGCGAAGCCCCTAAAACCAAAACAAAATCAAGCATCCCAGCCCCTCCCGTCCCAGACTCAGCGTTCCTGAAGTTGCTGACACCAGTCAGGTCCCCTTGTCTCATTCTGCTCTGCTGCTGGGCTCCGCCACAGTATTACTGTGTGACCTTGGGTGTCCTTTGGACTTCTCTGTGCTTGGCTGGTGACCCCTCTATCCCAAGAGGTGATTTTAAAGTCATTTCTGATGCAAAGGCAGGTGTATCCACAGGCCGCGTGGCAGGAATGCTTGCCAGGTGTGGCTCCTCCATCCATGAGGTCACTGGTCTTGAGGGTCAAAGTCTCATCAGCGCCACAGCACTGTCCCACAGACCCCAGGGCTGATGGACAAAGGACTCATTCTTGGGGCTCTTCGGGCTGTCACCTGAAGGCGGGGCCTCCCCAGAGGGAGGACGTGTGGCAGTCAGATGGCTTAGCTGTGGGCAGAGCCCCTGCAGCTGGACTCTGCAGCTGTCCTGGGGATGTGCCTTTCCTGGCAACCTCCCTTCATCCAGGAGCCAAGAACAAGGAGATGGCAATGACTCTGCCTCACCAGGGAAACCAGGGGCTGCTTCCCAGAGCAGCAGGGGAGTTCTGGGACTAACGGGGACTAAATGCTCCCTAGGGGGACTAAAGGGGGATGAGACCCTGACCCTCAAGACCCTAAAGACTAAAGGGGACTAAATGCTCCCCAGCCAAGAATATCTGGGCTCCTGGTTGACCTAGCAGGTGGGCAGAGGTGGAGGCAGGTGCATGGGCCAGACCTTGCTCTCCTTGGGTGATCAAGCTTCTACTCTATTTTATTGTTTATTTCCTCCTCCTCCTCTCCCCACCCCCACGGGGCCCACCATGGCCTGGGCAACTCCAGCCACGTACTGGACCAATCCTCAGTTCAAAATCCACCTGGACGAGGCGGACGAGGACCAGGAGGAGGGCGCAGCAGAGCCCTGCTGCACGGCGCTTGTGGGGCTGATGCAGAAGGACCGGCGGCGCCGGCGGCGGCTGGGCCAGGGCCTGCTGAGCATCGGCTTCGCCATCTACCAGGTACGGGGCGTCTGCTCACCCTGTGCACCCTTCCTAGCTCAGCACCGCTCAGTAAGCACGGCTGCTCTGCTGCATTCCGGGCAGCCGCCCCGCCCCAGGCTGGGTCCCTTAGACCCACTGCAGCCTCAGCGGCTGGGTCTGCTTCTCGTCTACCGTCCACTGGGCTCGGTGCGGGAGCGCTCATCAGACTCCCACTGCGCAGCGGGGCTTGGGGTGGGATGGGGCAGAGGCACCTGAGGTCTCCGAAGAGGGTGCTGCAGAGTGGAGAGAGAGGCCCTGCCGCACCCCCGGCCCCCCAGGGACGCGCAGGGGATCCTGGGGCAGCTTCACAGCCGCTTCTGGCTCTGGAGCTCTGCGCCAAGAGACACAGTGTGTCTGGCCCCAGGCTGCATCCAGGTTCAAGTCGCCAGCTTTTGCTGTCATCCACCCCTATGGATTTAGCCTCACAGATTAGTTTAATGGAGAGCAATGGGAGGCTGAAGCAGGAGGATCGCAAGTTTGAGCCCAGTCTGGGCGACTTACTTGGTGACAGCCTGACTCAGCACAGCAAGTAAGGGCTGGGGCTGGGGCTGAGTGCAAGACCCTGGTCTGGTTCGATCTAAAAAGAAGGAAAGGCTCTTCAGGGCTTGACAGCAAACGAGAGTCCACTTGTTTATACACACAAGACTCCTTGTAGTGAATTCCAGAGGGCTTCTCAGTGGCTTTTCTTTCTACAATTTTGTTAAAAATGAATTTCTTGGGAAAAATAAAGTTCTAATCAGAAGACAAAGAGCTGGCCGCAGGCTCAACATCTCAGCATAAATTACGTCTGTACAGGGAGCTGTAGCAAGTAGGCTCCTACTGAGGCTGCCTGTCCGTCTGTCGTGTTCTGGAGCTGTGGGCGCTGAGGGGGTGGGAGAGCTGCCACTGGACGGCAGGTCTGGGAATGAACCTGCTCCATCTGAGCCCTGCAGCTCTCTGCCCTTCCTGGGGCGTGAGCAGCACAGGCTCCCACGGCTGCTCAGGGGAAACGCCCAGGAGCCCTGCGCGCGGGGCACAGCGGCCTGGCATGTGGGTGCGGCCCTCAGGGTGCTCACTGTCACACTGGGACTCAGAGGCGTGTTCAGCAGGTGCAGGGCCTGGCCATGAGCTGGGCTGGGGGGGTCTCAGCTTCACGGGGAGCAGGCAGATCAGGACTTTGAGAGCTGAGCTGGCCTTCAAAGGGGGGAGGGTGGACGGTCAGCCGCCCAGGGAGCAGTGGCTCTGGGCAGTGGACGTGGGCAGCGGCACGTGGTTGCCCGGGGACAGCAGCAGCCCTTGGTCTCCCGCTCGGACACGGCCGGTCCTCAGAGTGACTTCACCATAGTGCTGTGGGGCACGGCCTGTGCTCTTGTGAGTGATGCAGGCAGCACGCTGTTTTCCAGACATCAAGTCACAGCACTTCATGAAACACTCAGTATCTGGGATCTGAGGTTCTCCTCGTGGCCAGGCACCTTGGGTTTAGGGTACGATGTCTATGAACTGAAAATTTAGTCAGGTGGAATCCATGCGTGCTGGCACAGGCCTGCAATTCCAGCACTCAGGAGGCTGAGGCAGGAGGGTCACTGTGAGTTCAAGGCTGGCCTGGGGTATACAGCAAGACCTTGTCTCAAAATAAATAAAAATAAATAAATAAAAAGGTTAGATTAGGGAGATGAGCCTAGGGAGCATCTGAAGCAATGGGAAGTGTCTGGGGCATAGGGAGTGAGTATCTGGAGTGTAGGAGTATCTGGGGTATAGAAGTATCTGGAGTGCAGGGAGTGAGCATCTGGAGTGTAGGAGTGTCTAGGGTATAGAAGTATCTGGGGTGCAGGGAGTGAGTACTTGGAGTGTACAAGTGTCTGAGGTATAGAAGTACCTGGGGTGCAGGGAGTGAGTATCTGGAGTGTAGGAGTATCTGAGGTATAGAAGCATCTGGGGTGCAGGGAATGAGCATCTGGAGTGTAGGAGTATCTGAGGTATAGAAGTATCTGGGGTGCAGGGAGTGAGTA
>NW_004955520.1:1366883-1375676 GCF_000276665.1 Chinchilla lanigera
GGTATAGAAGTATCTGGGGTGCAGGGAGTGAGTACCTGGAGTGTACGAGTGTCTGAGCTATAGAAGTATCTGGGGTACAGGGAGTGATCATCTGGAGTGTAGGAGTATCTGAGGTGTAGAAGTATCTGGGTTGCAGGGAGTGAGTATCTGGGGTGTAGGAGTATCTGAGGTATAGAAGTATCTGGGGTTCAGGGAGTGAGTATCTGGAGTGTAGGAGTAGCTGAGGTATAGAAGTATCTGGGGTGCAGGGAGTGAGTATCTGGGGTGTAAGAGTGTCAGGGGTATAGAAGTACATGGGGTGCAGGGAGTGATTATCTGGGGTGTAGGAGTGTCTGGGGTATAGAAGTATCTGCGATGTAGGGAATGAATATCTGGGGTGTAGGAGCGTCTCGGGTGTAGAAGCATCCAGGGCACAGGGAGTATCTGGGGTGTAGGGAATGATTATCTGCGGGGTCAGGAGCACAGGGTCTCTAAAGGGTGCTACACCCTCACCCCTTTGTCTCCTCCTGACTTCGGCCACCTGAGACCCAGTGCAGTGAGAGGTGGAAACCCCTCGCCGCCAGCAGCAGTGGAACCCTGGGCTGGGAGCCCTCCGTGCGGAGCCCTGTGCTCCCCTTTGTCCTGCATGGACAGCAGCCTGCATAGCTGGCCGTCCCTCCTGTGGTGTGGTGGGCAGTGGCTGGGCCTGCTCTGCGCTGCGTGCCTCTCCCGCTTGGCTCCTGCCCGGCCCCTCTGTGCAGGGCAGGGGCAGAGCCTGCTGACCTGTGGTGGTCCAGTTGCTGACAGAGGGTATGGCTGAGGTCCCAGGGAGGCCCTGCTGCGGCTGGAAAGGCTGTCAGGCTGGAGCAGAGAGAAGATTCCCAGCCTCTGCTTCCCCAGCCGGCCAGCACTCTGTGTGGGAGTCGCTGGCTTGAACTCAAAGTTAGCGGGGTGACTGACGGTGGCCCTGGAAGGTTCTCTGTCTGCTGCTGATGGCACGGGGGCTGGTTTCCAGGACTGTGCAGCCTCCCGGTCTCTGAGCACCGGCAGGATCCCTGCTGGGGCATGGACCCCTGCCTGGGCGCAGGCAGCCTGCGAGTGTGGCATGGGGACCCTGACTCAGGGGACCTGCTCTTGTCTTCTGCCCTGCAGGTCCCCAAGGAGGTACGTGAGTGAGTGCTGTGTGGCAGAGGGACCTCCCGTGGTAAGACGGCCCAGGACGGGCTGACCTTGTGCACCGGCTTCCTGTGCTGGGGGCCTGAGAGCTGGCAAAGCCAGCCTTGCCCACCCCGTGAGGCGGGGACAGTGGCGATCCCTGCCTCTTGCACTCAGGGGTCTGGTCTGCACAGAGGGCTGTAGGGCACGCTGACCCCTACCCTGGGTCCCTGGAAATGGGTGCCCAGACCTTGGGCGGGAGGAGCAGCACCCACTGTGACTGCCTGGCTCCTTGGGGCTCACAGTACCCTGTCCTACCCAGGCCTGGGTTTCCATCCGGACCTCACCAGCTCCTGCACTGGTGGAGGGCAAAAGCCCAGGCTGTGCTGGCCAGTGACCCACTGTCTGCCTGGCTGCAACCTGGGCAGCCTTTAGAACTCCCAGTGCCTCCTGGGGTGCATCCCTGCTCGGATACATGAGGATCTGGGGTGCCAGGAACCTGAGGTTTGTAAATGACCTGGGTGACTCCTTTCGTGAGCAGCCACAGCTGGGGCCAGGCCCACTGTTAGGTAGTGGTGGATCTGTCCTGCCTCAGCCTCCTGCAGGCCTGCAGGTCAGATGTGACGTTTATGACCAAGGGAGTGATGAGGCTGGGACACCCTCTCTGTGGAAACCATGAGAACAGCTCAGATGCTCCCAGCTCAGGCTCCTAGCCCAGGGGGACTGCACTGAGTGGGATAGCCCCAGCAACACCTGGGGCCTGATGTGTCTCTGTGCCTCAGCAGTGGCCAGTGGTCTTTGGTCCAGCTCTGAACGCTGGGTCTGTTGCACACAAATTGCTCTCCGTGCTCCCCAGTGTCTGTTGGAGTCTGGGGCTCCAGTACTTGCTCCCCTCCCTGCCCTTTGAGAGTCACCATACTCTCTCCTCATCCCAGATATGGGCCAGGGACCCACACCCGCCTGCGCAGGGTTCCCAGAAAGGACTAGCTCCATCCAGATCCTCCCTGGGCAGCTCCCTCTCACCCACTTCCTCCTGCTGGGGCCTCCCCTCGGCTGTCACCAGTGATGACGGGACAACATTCCCATGACACTGGCCTGGCTGGTCCCGCCAAGTCCCCCTGCCAGGCTGGAAGGTCTTTCCGGGTACCTGGGTACCCGTGGAATCTGGGCCAGGCAGTGGGTGTGTCTTGGTTACTTTTCTCTCGTTGCTGGGACAAAATTCTCAATGCCCAAAATTAAGGAAGGAAAGGTGTATGTAGCTCCAAGTTTGTGGCGGTTTCAGTCCATACTCGGCTGGCTCCAAGGCAGAGCGGCACATAGCAGAGGGCAACAGCTCCTGGCGGCAGAAGACAGCAAAAGCAGCAAGAGTGAAAAGGGAGGAGCAGCAGAGAGCAAGATTCTTTCCCTCCCTTGTACTGTACACAGGCGGCCTGCCCCAGGGCGGGTGTAGCTCTCACACCCATAATCCCAGCACTGGACCATGAGTCACTCATAAACTCTAGAAGCTGCCCCATGACTGTGTGAGGCTTTGGGGGACATCCAGACACAAACCATAACAGGGTGGTGGCCCTGCTGTGCTCCTGCCCAGCAGGCCTGCGACCCAGGCAGGGATTGGCCGCTCTTTGGGCTGCAGTCACATGGGGCTTTCCCAGGGGCATCTCCTGCCTGCTGTCCAGCCTCAGGATGGCGATCATCACAGAGACACGAAGCCCGAGGGAGGGCTTGCTAGCACAGCGACAGCACTGCCCCGTGTTGCACGCACTCTGCTGCCTCTGACTGGCCAGGTCGCAGAGCGGCAGCCTGGGTGGGCATGGGCAGCATCCCACGCCTCGAGGCCTGGCTGGGGCAGCCTCCCCATCCGCCTCCTTTGAGCCGGGTGCTCTCATAGCCACCTGCAGCTCTGGAGAGCAGAAGGAAGGACAGTGGCCTCCTGGTGGCTTTGCCGAGGTCCCGGCCCAAAGCGGCCTCTGCCTAAGTGTGCTCTGGGGCTCAGGGCCACACCTGGGGACAGCGCAGCATGTGGGCGTTGGGAGGGCTCGCCCCGAGAAGTCGCACCCACAGAGGCCCCAGGCTCAGCCTCTGCCATGTGGGCTCAGAGGGCCAAGGTCTGGCCCAGTTGCACAGTCAAGGTCAGTCAAGGTCCGTACCCGAGTGCCGTGACAATGGACATGTGGGGAGTGTGGACAGGCCCACGGCCTCTTGGTTCTTGGCACAGTGAAACTCAGCCACGCATGGATCGGGGGGTGGCGGGGGGACAGAGCCTTGGCCTCATCTTCCGGGGCTGAAGGAGCTGACCCCTCCGTTGTCTTTGCAGCTGGCAAGCCACACGGACACACACCTGGGCCGAGACTTCTTCCACAGCCACCAGCCGGCTGCGCGCTCAGGCACCTATGTCAACCTGCGGGAGGTGTGGGGCCGTGTGCAGCTGCCGCCCGGCGAGTACCTGCTGGTGCCGTCCACCTTCGAGCCGTTCAAGGACGGCGACTTCTGCCTGCGCGTGTTCTCTGAGAAGCAGGCCCGGGCCCTGTGCGTCCGTCCTCCTGGCGGTGGGGTGGGCCCAGGCGCGGGCCGTCCTGTCCAGGGACCCGCACTGCCGTCCTGGGGTAGATGCGTCGGGGACGCAGGCCCATCCTTCCTGGTGTCCTGTCCGGCCCCTTTGCTCTGTGGGACAGCAGGGGATCCCCTGAGGAAGAGGGCAACGGGCTGGATGGAGGGCAGGAGTCCATCAGGGGCTCGGGTCAGGAGTGTGCTGGGGAGCTCGCAGTAGTACACAGCATGCACACACCACACACAACACACATGTCACACACCAATGCACACACACAACACAGCACATGTCACACACACCACAAAACACAGCACACACACACACAACACAGCACATGTCACACACCAGTGTCACACACCATGCATACACATCACACCACACACAGCATGCATGTTACACATCATGCACACACACATCATAGCACATACCACACACAACATACAACACACATGTCACACACCAGTGTCACACATCATGTACACACAGCATGCACACACACATCACAGCACACATCACACACAACATGCATGTCACACACCAGTGTCACTCATCAGTGTCACACACCATGCACACACACATCACAACACATACCACACACACAACATACAACACACAGCATGCACACAGCTTGCACACATATAACACAACACACAGCACACATAATTCACACAACATGCACACTACACACACCACAGCACATACCACACGCATGCCACACAACGCACAGCATGCACACACCACACACAACACACACATCACACACCAATGTACACACACAACACAGCACACACAACACATGGCATGCACACACATCACAGCACATGTCACACACCAGTGTCACACACCATGCACACACACACATCACAGCACATACCACACATACAACACACAATATGCACACAGCTTGCACACATATAACACAGTGCACAGCAACACAATTCACACATCACACCAGTGTCACACACCATGCACATACACACACGATGCACACTACGTACACCACCGCATGCACCACACACATCACAGCACACATCACACACAACATGCATGTCACACACCAGTGTCACTCACCAGTGTCACACACCATGCACACACACATCACAACACATACCACACACACAACACACAACACACAGCACACATAATTCACACAACATGCACACTACACACACCACAGCACATACCACATGCATGCCACACAACGCACAGCATGCACACACCACACACAACACACATGTCACACACCAATGAACACAGACAACACAGTACACACAACACACACACAACACACGGCATGCACACACATCACAGCACATGTCACATACTGGTGTCACACACCATGCACACACACACATCACAGCACATACCACACATACAACACACAATATGCACACAGCTTGCACACATATAACACAGTGCACAGCAACACAATTCACACATCACACCAGTGTCACACACCATGCACATACACACACGATGCACACTATGTACACCACCGCATGCACCACACACATGCCACACAACACAGCACGCACACACTGCACACACGTCTACACACTGAACAGTGCACATCCTGCACACACAGCCACGTGGCACACAGCCACAGACCGTGGAACGCCCCCACCCCATACACACTGCGCAGAGGGAAAATCACAGGTTCAAGCCCAGCCCGGGGAAGCTTAGCGACCTATGAGACCCTGTCTCAAAATAAAAACAAAAAAAGAGTGGGGTGCAGCTCAGTGTGAAGGCCCGGGTTGGACCCCAGCACCAAATGCTCCCCAGAACGGCCGGTCTGACCCCCATCCCCCGGGGGCCCTTTCTGAAGGCGGGGAGCAGCGAAGGGCAGGGCTCTGGTTGAAACTCCTGCTGCCGCCGCTGTGGGCCGGACCTGTGGTCCTCCTGTGTGCATTCTGGGTCGGGTTCATCTCCTCCTCTGTTCCAGGGAAATCGGGGACGTCGTGGCTGGAAACCCACATGAGGTACGCACTCATCCCCATCGAGCTCTGACCCTGGCCCAGCAGCTGCTGGGTCTCTTGTTGCTGTCGCAGTCCTTTGTGTACGAGGCTGGGAGCTTTTAACTGTTACACCGGTCAGCCAGGCTGTGGTTTTCGAGGCCCAGGTGCTTCCTGGTGGAGAGGGACAGAGGCCACACTTTGTAAGGCAGCCCCAGCCCAGAGACACGGCGCAGTATCACCCCATGCACCAGGCCACAGGTGCTGGGGTCTGGCGGAGAGAAGTCCGGGGGGAGCAGGCCCGTCCTGCCCGGCCTGGTCTGAGAGCGCTGGGGCCGGAGCGCAGGAAGCTTCAAGGACCTGGACGTGGTCCCGGGTGTGGGAGGCCCAGCTGGGGAGGCCCGGGGGACGAGGGGAGCTGGGCAGGGACTCTGGATGGAGAGGGGCGCGGGGCTGGAGGTGGGGTTCCCCCCTCGCTGTCAGCCCTCCCGGCCCCCTGCTCTTCCTGAGCTGTGCTGCGTGCGGTCAGCGAGGCGCTGTCCTCGAGGACTGCTCCGGGTTTGCAGCGGCGGGCACCAGTGCCCCCAGGCCGGCTCCTCTCTCAGTCCGCTTACTCGGGTGGGCTCAGGCCCCCTCGATGCCTGGCCCATCCTAACTGCAACCGCCTGCCCACAGCCACACCCCTCAGAGGGGGACCACGCGGACCCGGAGCTCCGAAGTCTGTGTGAGGCTCTCACCGGGCAGGTGAGTGGGTGCAGCGCCCACATTCCCTCTCCCGGGCCGGGGAGGACCAAGGTGGTGTCCTTAGGTTGCCCCTTCATCCTGTGCTGCTGGGGACGGCGGTCATGGTCCCCAGGCCACTACCTGGCTACACTGATTGACTTCAGAAAATAGAAAACGAATCTCAGTCCTGTTGGAAGCCTTTCCCGTGGAAACTGGCCCTGTGGGTCAGGCTGAGAAGGCCAGGCGCCAGGGCTCCCTCAAGGTTCCTTGGAGGTGGAGCTGCCCAGCCTGGCTGGGGCGGCTCAGCGGACCCCGCCGGGGCTCAGAAATGCAGTGCTCACCACGCAGACACCCAACCCCAAGCCAGGCACAGAGGACCCCAGAGGGAATGGGAGTGGGAGGTTTTCCAGATGCTGCAGGTTCGAAAACCCCAGGGGCCGGATGTCTGGCATGGAGGAGCCATGCGTTTCAGGGCCCTGGGTTTCTTGCTCTAGGATTCCGAGATCGGTGCCAGTGAGCTCAAGAAGGTTCTGAATGGGGCGTTTTCCAGACGTAAGTTCCTCGTCCGGCTCCTTGGAAAGCCTGTGGACCCCTGGGGCTCCTCAGAAAGCCTGTGGACCCCTGGGGGAGACAGGGCCTGAGGAGAGGCAGGCAGAAGGGGGCTGGGAGTCGTGTGGGGCTCGGCCTCTGACCCGGGGTGTCAGGGAAGAGGTGTGCCAATCCTGGGGTGGGGAGTGGTCACACCTGCTCAGGGGTGGCACAGAGGCCGGGGACGGATCTGGTCTGCACTTGCAATGCAGGGAAAGAGGAGGGGGTCGGCCCCTGCCCTCGTGTACCACACCTCCTTCTCCAGACCCCACTGAC
This sequence comes from Chinchilla lanigera, assembly GCF_000276665.1. Classification (NCBI taxonomy): domain Eukaryota; kingdom Metazoa; phylum Chordata; class Mammalia; order Rodentia; family Chinchillidae; genus Chinchilla; species Chinchilla lanigera. The sequence continues at coordinate 1,374,105 of NW_004955520.1, forward strand.
TCCTGGACCCTGGAGGAGGGCTCCCCCACCTTCCTGACTCTGTGGAGGAGCTGCTGTGGGGCTGCTTTCTGCCTGGGGGGCAGGCAGACTCAGTCTTCCAGCTGGCTGGGTGACGGCTTGCTCTCCCCTGCTGCGGTGGGACCCGGTACAGGCACGGAAACCAGGGGTGCGAGGCGAGCAACTGGGGCCTGGACTTGGGGTGCCTTCCGTCCTCTGTGTCCCTCTGGCTCCTGCTGCCAGGAGGCCCAAGGGGCGTGAAGTAGAAGGCGGGGAGGGAGCAGGCGAGGAGGAGCAGGGGCCACAGCTGTCACCGGGCGGGTGTGTTGTGACGAAAGCACAGGCCCTGGGGCCTGCTGGCCTGGTCAGTGTTCCAACCTTGCCCTGCTGGTGGTGCAACCTTGGGCAAAGCATGTGCCCTCTGGTCCTCGGTGCCCTTGTGTATAAAAGGCAACAGGGACCAAACAGGGTTGCTTTGCAGAGTGGCTGGGCAGCTTTAGGAGGGTGCCGTGCCACCAAGGCAGGTCCTTATTAGGAACGGACCACAGCCTGGCCCGGGGCTGAGCCTTCGCTTAGCTTAGCTCACTTCCGCCCAGCCGGCCTGGAGGTGTCATTCTCGCCATCACCCTGTTTCACGGAGGAGGAAACTAAAGCTCAGGAGTGAGGACTGCTGGTGTGTGCTCGTGAGCCTCAAGGGCCCGAGCCTGGGCGTCCCTGTCTGCCTGCTGGCCACCGCCGCCCTGTGCGCGTGGCCCCCCCCACTCTGCCCACAGGCTCCCCAGCTCTGGAGGTTCTCTCTTTCCCCAGTTCCCGGCGGCCCTGATTCCCACCTGCTGTCTGTTTAACTGTTTAGGAACAGACATAAAGTTCGATGGGTTCAGCATCCACACTTGCCGGGAAATGGTCAGCTTGCTGGACGTATCCTTTCAGCATCCTGGCCTTGCTCCTCCACCTTCTCCAGCAAGGAGGGAGGGCGGGTAGACCGGAGACAAGAAGGGGAAAGCCTTAGTTACTGTCTCATTGCTGAGACAAAATCCCCGACACCTAAAGTCAGAGGAGCAGAGGGAGGCAGGGCGCAGCGTCACCTGCAGGGACTCAGTGAGGAAGGAGGGGGCGGGGAAGGGGGTGGGCCCCATGGCCCCGTCAGGCCCCCCAGACTCCCTGGCACCACCCTGGAGACCCAGCCTTAGGCCTGCGGGGTGGTGTCAGATGCAGGCCCTCATGGTGAGCGGTCCCTCACGGTAGACTAGACTTCCTGTCGGGCGGGCTGACGGAGGCGAGCGTGATGACCGTCCGTGTCCGTGCTGTGACGCGCTGGCGTTCACTGTTCCTTGTGATTGGTGAGGAAAGGGCCGAGCTCAGAGCGGCTTCGCTTCACGTGGTCAGCAGAGTAGAGGACCAGACCCTCAGTGCAGCCCTGGCTCAGCGGGCGCTCATGGAGGAGCCTAGCACGGGTGGACGGCCCCACGGATTCCCTAGGCTTAGGGTTAGGGTTAGGGTTAGGGTTAGGGTTAGGGTTAGGGTTAGGGTTAGGGTTAGGGTTAGGGTTAGGGTTAGGGTTAGGGTTAGGGTTAG
>NW_004955520.1:1375776-1428799 GCF_000276665.1 Chinchilla lanigera
GGGTTAGGGTTAGGGTTAGGGTTAGGGTTAGGGTTAGGGTTAGGGTTAGGGTTAGGGTTAGGGTTAGGGTTAGGGTTAGGGTTAGGGTTAGGGTTAGGGTGTGCAGTGGGCTGCAATGGCCTATCAGTAGGCCGTGGGCGGAGAACCCACTGGTCCCTCAGTTTTCCTGGTGACATTCTGCATTGCAGCAGACTGTCCTGCGAGGGGCTAGTCACGGAGTTTAAAGTCTGGAAGGGAATTTACGGATCGTGTAGCGGCGCTCGCTGGCTCATCCACGATCCCCGCTGAGGGTGTTCCTGGAGCTTGGGGGCCTTTAGGCTGGCGACAGCTCTCAGCTCCCGCCTCGTGCCTGGCCCCGAGGAAGGCATGGTGCTGTGCGAGAGCCTGGCTTTTTAATCTGCACTTGCCTTTCCTGGTCGGGCCTGTGGCTACGCAGAATGCTCGGAGAGCTTGAGGCTGATGCAAGCTCACGAGAGAAAGAAGCCGCGGAGGTGGGTTTGCTCGTCGTGTTGGCCTTTAACTTGCCCAGAGCACCGGCTCAGGCACCCTGAGACCCTCGGAGCTCAGGACGCTCTGGCTGAAGATCCGGAAGTATCTGGTAACTCTCCTCTCTTCCTGGTCTCCCCTGGCCCTGGCCTGGTCCCTCACTCCTGCCCAGGCCACTCCAGACCTGGTCTGACCAGACCTGGATCATGGGCCAAACCACCCAACCTGGACCCTGGCTCAGGAGGGAAAAGAGTGATGAGGGTCACTGGGGGCGGAGAGGGGCAGAGTGGCCGTCGGCGCTGGCCAGGCTTGTCCTCTGCCTCAGAGACTTTGGGAGCAGTCATCGTAGTCTCTTACGACTTTGTCAGGGTGTGGAGGGCACTGGTGGCTGGGTACGAGCCGCATCCTCCACCTGGAGCCCTTTCTGTTGTAGGAGATCTACCAGGACGTGGATCACAACCCCCTGGGGACCATGGATGCCCACGAGATGAGGATGGCCCTCAGGAAGGCGGGTAAGGACATGCTGTGGTCTTAGAGCCCAGCGTGCCCATTCACATACCGGCACTGTCGCTGGAGGGCGATGCTAGGGACATCGCAGGAGTGCTGGCATCGAGGTGGCCACATGGCCTGGTGCAGGGCCCTTCCTCTCCACAGAGCCTGTCATGGGACGGTGTTACAGCTGGGTCTCGATGTCCCCTCAAAGCCCCATGGGTCATAGGTTAGGCTTTTTCAGAGGTGGCTAGATATGGAGCAGGTGAATGCTGCATGGTGCCACGCTAGGATGGAGTGCCACTGCTCGGCTTGGCGCTGCCCTAATCCCAGGAGTCTGGATATAATACAGGGGACAGAAAGAGGCTCGTCTCCCACTGCTTGCTTGCTCTTGGTGTCTTCTGCTTGCCATGAACTATTTCTCCTCTGTGAAGCCACCCTGCCTTGGAGCCAGTAATTATGGGCTGAAACCGCTACACACCGTGAGCTAAATAAACCTGTCTCCCTTAACTGTGGGTGTTGGGGATTTCGTTTCAGCAATGGGAAAAGTACCTGAGAGAGGAGGGTCGACAGACAGGCAGACAGGTGGCCTGCAGCCTCTGCTTTCGAGGCTGGGCTGGACCTGGGGGAGGCTGGCTGGAGTGTGGGAGGCAGTGGATTGGACACCACACAGGCTCTGGGCCCTGTGACCTGGATTTTTGCCCCTAGGGTTCACCCTGGACAACCAGGTGCAGCAGACCATCGCCTCTCGGTACTCGGGTAGTGCACTCGGTCTCGACTTTGACGGCTTCGTGGCCTGCGTGGTCCGCCTGGAGACCCTCTTCAGTGAGTGCCCTCTCCTCCAGCCGTCCCCTCCTGTGCCCATCCTGTCCCGTCCCATCCCCTCCAGAGCAGGGAGGCAGGGGCGGGGCCTGGGGAAGACCCAGCCCTTCCCTGCACTGGGCTTGTAGCTGGGCTGGGGGGCAGGGGAGGCCCTGAGAACCCCAGGGTGGAGCTTACACCCCATGAGGACCCCTGAGAGGCTGCACCTGCCTGGGGAGGGCACAGGCCCTCGGGAGGCTGTGGTGCGCACGCGGGCCGTGGGGCCTGCTGTCTCACGGAGGCCCCTGCTGTATGGGGTGGGTGAGGTAAGAGGAAAGGACCAGGTGAACCAAGGGACCCGTATCTACCCCGCGCCCTTGTTCACAAAGACAAGGTGCTGACAGAAGCCTCTGAGGGTGCCGATGCCACAGGGATGATTTCTGTGGACAGCTGGGCCAGGCCACTGGGCAGAGGGACGTCAGCTGCCCAAGTGCCCCCAGCACTGGACCCAGATGCGAGCCTTTCTCTCTGTGCTGGGGATCTAACCCAGGGCTTCACTCAGGCCACACCCCGGCCCCTCACCCAGCTCTTTGGGGTCCCTGGGGCTACAGGATAACGGAGGGGCAGGGGGTGTGGGAGAAGAGCTCTGGGTCTGAGGGCTGGACGGGCCTCCGAGGGCTCCGCACACGGGGGATGGCCGGGCCTGGTTCCCCTCTTCTCTGCCTTTCAGAACTGTTTGGGCTCTTGGACCGGAACCAGACCGGTGTCATCCAGCTGTCCCTGGCTGAGGTCAGTGGCTGCAGGTTGGGTGAGTAGGGCTGCTTTGCAGGCCGTGGGGTGTGGGTGCTGAGTGGAGGGAGCTCCTCGCGAGCGCACCTGTGACAGGCGTCGGGGAGGAGCGCAGCCGCCAGCCGAGCTGCCTTTCAAAATTCTCATTCTCTAATGATTATTTTTATTATCTTGAAGATGAAGCAGCAGGCACATTCCAGACCACGTCAGGGATGCGCACATTTGTTAGTCTGGAGGCGGTTGGCAGGCGCGATTTGTGTGTCTGGGACCAGCGGTCTCAGCGGAGATGTGGGAGGACCTGGGGAACAGAACGGGTCTGCGGGTGCAGAGGAAGATGTGAGGTGGACACGTCCTCCCTGTGTGCAGCTGCTCGGCCTGGTGCAGAACGTGCCGCCACGCTTGCCTGAGCTGCAACCTGCACGGCAGGGCTGTCACCGGCCGAGGGGACCTGTCCCCGGAGCCCGGGCCGGCGGCGCTGGCTTCTGCACGCTCAGGACTGCAGTGTGGGGCTCGAGGGAGGGGAGGACACAGAACGTGCACACACCCAGAGCCGTGCGCGTGGGTGGGGCGTGGAGAGGGCGGGAGTCATCCAGACGCACACACAGGACAGTACACACAGAAGGAGCATCTGAGAGCAAACAGCTGGGCGCAGGCGGCCCTTGGTGCGTGGGACCCCGGCCAGGACCTCCACAGACAGCGACACCTACAGCTCAAGGCCCTTCCATAGCACAGCACAGTGGGGCAGAACCCGCAGGTTCCCCTTCCGACCGGGCTGTCACTCTAGAGCCTTTGTCACACTGGAGCTGAGCGTCGTGCTGCGACACGGTTGTTGCCCACGTGGCTTAGGGAGAGACGACAAGGAGCAAGGTGTGTCGTGCTCCACACAGAGACAGGATATTTCTGATATTTTCGGTCCGTGGTTGGTGAATCCCCATGTGTGGGGTGGACTGTCCACGACAGCCCTGTTGTTGGGGGTCCTGGGGCCCGGAGCTTTCCCTAAGCCACGTTTCCTCAGTGCCCTGGCTCAGGAGGCGGCCAGCTGGTTAAGGACTCCTGGCTTCCCACGGCCGAGCGAGCCCTTCCTGGAGGCCAGAGACCTGAGCCAGTGCACCGAGGCAGGAGGGCAGCCGGGCGGCCCAGAGCCCGGGAGCGAGGGCTCACGCCATGTCCTCTCTCGCAGTGGCTGTGCTGTGCGTTGGTCTGAGCGGCGTCCGGCACCTCGACCTCGGCGACGCTCTCGCCCCGCCGCCTCCCCCTCCTGTGCGGTTCTGCGGACGCTCAGCCTCCAGGGGCCTTCGCTGGCCACTCGCATCACTCTGCCCGTCCCTGCTCCCTGGGACGCGGCCCACCCACGGCCTGTTGGCCTGGCGGCAGCCCTGTGGGGGAAGCTGTTGATTAAAGTTGTGGCTAGAGCCGTTTTGCCTTTCTCAGGACACACAGCACGGAGCGCACCCTGGGCCTCTCACGCACTGGGAAGCAAGACCTCTCAGGAAACACAGACACAAACTCCCCAAGACGGAAAACGAGGATTAATTTCCCAAGGAGAGGCCTGCTGTCCTCAGGGCCACCTTGGGGAAAGGGACTCCTGTGGCCAGGGCAGGAAGGGGCAGTGGTGGGCGCTAGCAGACCAGAACCTCCTTCCCCCTTCCTCCCTCCCTCCCTCTCTCCTTCCCTCCCTCCCTCACTTCCTTCCTCCCTCCCTCACTTCCTTCCCTCCCTCCCTCACTTCCTTCCCTCCCTCCCTCACTTCCTTCCCTCCCTCCCTCACTTCCTTCCCTCCCTCTCTCACTTCCTTCCTCCTTCCCTCACTTCCTTCCTTCCTTTCTTCCTTCCTTCCTTCCTTCCTTCCTTCCTTCCTTCCTTCCTTCCTTCCTTCTATCCCTCCCTCCTTCCTTCCAGCTGGGGCACTCTGTACCCTGCTTATGGGACAGCAGCCTTGGGCTGCACCCAGGGCCTTTGCAGCTGGTGGGAAATGAGGCCCAGCCAGGTATCTCACTTAGGGGGATGGGCGGAACCTGTTCTTCCCCTTGGCCTTGGGAAACGGGGTGCATGGGAAAACACACACACACACCCTGGCCCTGTTGAGGTCTGAGTCCACTCCCAGAGGAGAGCTTGAGGGATGCCCTATGGGGCTGGGGCCAACAGCACGGGAGACCAGCCCCGGGGGGTGTTGTGCTGCCCTTGAGCATCTCTGGCCCAGGGGGACACAGGGGCAGGCAGGGCCTCAGTGGAACTAGGGGTCTCAACCTCCAGAGGCTGTTAGCCTGCATTCGGTTTAGTGGTCTGTGGGTCCTATAAGAAGAGGGGTCCTTTTCCCATCCGTCGAGGGCACTAGTGGGGAGATCTGGTATCAGGCCCGGTGGTGTCTGCCCAGCCCCTGCTGCCCGGTGAGACCCTGATGCGGTGTTCTAAGTCCACCCAGTGCACTCATCCCAGCCACCCAACTCTGTAACCTCAGATGCTCCAAACTTAGTTCCCAGTCTAGAGTGCTGCGCAGATGATCAGTGACGTAGGTGAGTTCTGTCCTGACAGGCCCAGCCTGCACCAAAAACAGCGTAAGAAGATGACGCACCTGCTACGTCAGCCTAGCAGGCCTTCCAGCCCGGCCCAACCCATCTCATGCGTGCCCGGAGCCCTGTGCTGGCCTCTGGCGGGCGAGGCATGTAGCCCCCAGCTAGGCTTGATGGTGTTGCATGTCCTACAGAACTGAGACCCATCCCAGGCGGGCTGGCCACCCACACTTCTCGGGCCTGGCTGTCCTCTGTGACCGGACGGTGGGCCTGCTGCCGCTGCCCCTGCCGAGAGACCATCTTACCGTGATCTTGAGCCTGGGGAGGGTGAGATCGCGATTCGGAGCGTGGCCCACTGCCTGTGCTTAGCTCTGTGCACTGCAAGGGTAAAACTCCGGCAGGTGGAGCCATGTGAGCTGGAAGCCGTCTGTGCGATCACTGCCCGGCTGCAGGGGGCCTGACTTCCTTCTCAGCCTGCAAACTTCAGCGGTGCTGGGCTCTAAGCTGGTGATGAAAAGGTCTCCTTACAAAAGTGGCCTTTGCTCTGAGGTCTCAGATCCGGCAAGGATTGTCCTGGAGACGCCTTGCCAATGCAGCTAGCAAGTGGGGTGAAGACTCCAGCCCTGTGGTGTCCCCTAAACAGCCTGGAGCCTGCTTGATGTCCCTGTTGCCAGCCTGCCTGATGAGGCCAAGGGGAGGGGCCGCTTTGGCCTGGCCTCATCCTTGCCTGTAGCCATCAGCTTTCTGTCACCGTGGTGAGATGCCCGGGCAGTCAGCATCTATAGAGCAAACGGTCCTTCGGGCTCCTGTCCAAGGCTGGGCACCCCATGTCTGTGAGCAAGAGGGGTAGCGGCCATCAGGGCTGGAGCTTGAGGTGGAGCAAACCAGGAAGTAGCCAGGGAGAGGCCGACGGGTCCCACTGTCCCTCGAGGGTGCCCCAGTGCGGGCCGCTGACCGGCTCCAGGTCCACTCCTCCCCACAGCACTGCCTGGGCACCAAGCTGCAGCACCCGGCCTCTGGGGGACCCTCCCAGGCTCAAGCTGCAGCTCCCTGAAATGCGGCTGCCTCTCAGGAGAGCCGGGTCCCTGCCAGCCTCCACGTCCCCCAGGCCTGCCGCGCCCGAGGGCAGAGTGTGCACCGCCCAGTGTGAGGGAGGCTCGGCCGGCCCTCTTGCTTCAGAGCCTTCAGGGCCCAGCACACCAGGCACGGGCGGCACGGGCGGCAGCGCGGGGTAGAGCCTGTCAGGAAAACCCAGAGGCTCTGGGACTTCCAGGCCACAGCTCCTCATCTGTCACGGGAAGGCTGTGGGCCATGGGGCAGCGCTGCTTCCTTCCAGCTCAGGCTGTGTCCACAGGGGGGCGGTGTGGACAAGGCATTCATACCGTGGCCTCAGTCACCAGGGGAGCTGGCCTAGCCCTGCTGGTCGCTGCGTCTCCTCACCTGGAAAAGGGCGGAAGTGCTGTGCCCGTGTCCCAGAGCTGTGTAGTCATGATGGGGGCGGGGGCGAGACAGCAGGACAGTGTCCAGCCCAGGGACCCTCGACTCCGCCCACTGTTGGCACAGGGCTGCAGGCACCGCCCTTCCCTACCCACGCACAGGAGACTGCGGGCAGGTGGCTGAGGCGGATGTAAGCCTAGGACAGGGCTGTATGGTCCCACCCCAGATCCCGAGTGGAGCTCACCAGCCCGGCCTCCCTGTGCTCAGGGCCCAGCTGTCCCTGGAGCTGCTCAGACCCTCAGGCCGACAGTGGCGATGTGCTCACACACACAGTCCTCCAGCAGCTCCCAGAGAGAGAGGCAGAAGGTGAACCGCGTGGCGAGGAGCCTGTCAGCCCCGTGCAGCCCGTGGCTGGTGCCCGTGTCCAGGGCCGCGGTCTTACGGGAGGTCACAGTGGTCACAGCGGACCCGGGGCCTTGCAACCCAGCCGCAGGTGCAAGCTTCCAGGAAGCGCTGGGCTCTGGCCTTCCCGGGCAGGGTAAACCTGCCTGTGAGGGTGCTGCGCCAGCCCTCGGGTCTGTCTCCAGGGCGATGGCTCTGCCAGCTCAGTAATCAGCAGCAGGACCTGGAGCGCCACCCGGAGGGGATTCCTCCTGGAGTGCAGGGCCATTAACTTATAGTGACTTATTTGGTAAAATGGTAGGGCGAGGCTAAGGTCCCCGGGATCACACACAGCCCTGGGGTGCAGCAAGGGGCCTCCACCCAGCAGCACAGCAGCCTTTCAGACCTGTGCTCTTGGCCCCTGGGCTCTGCTTCTTGCTGGGGGAGGGGACCCACTCCCTCTGCCCCACCCCTCCTGCCACCTACAGGACCCAGCGCAGCAGCTGAGACATCCCTGTGTTGCAGGCCATGGGATGCTCCTGGCTCAGGAATAGGCTCAGGCCCTGGGTGACCCCCGGCAAGCTCCCGGGAGCTCTGCAGGTGCAGAGTAGGACGTGTGCCCCTTAGCTGTCCAGCCCTGAGCTGCACCTGCTGCCTTACCGTGAGGGTTCAGTGGCGATCAGCACAGTCCAGCCCTTTGCAACAGCTCCGGCCCCTCTCACCGCCCTGAGCTGCGCCCCACCCCTCAGCCTTCAGGGCTTTCACCAGAAATAGTGGCTACTGCTGGCCTGGGCCACGGCAAGAACGAACACATGCGCAGCGCGCTGCAGCCAGCACGGAGCCCGCGTGGGAGCTACACGTCTCGGGGCCAGAGCAAAAGCCGCGCGTGGAAATCTCAGAAAGTTTCCTGTTGTTTAAAATAATTTCTGACAGCGGAGGCATCAGTCCAACAAACTGCACTAAGGCTGTCCATCAGGGTGTGTTGATAACTGCTTCTTCTGTCCGGCTTTTCTCCTTTGCTCAGAGCCCGGCAAAAGCTGAGCGACGCTGCGTGGCTGAGGAGTTTGGCTGCTCAAAGCGCCGGCTGAAAGGGGCTGAAACGTTTGGGAGTGAAGTGGATTACATTTTAAAATATTGTGAGGAGAGGGACATACTTATACCGAGGCCATCAAATGTAAACACTGTAAGTGCCGCAGCCTCTTTCCCAGCACCAGGAGAAGAGGTGGAAACATGACTAGGGCCCCTGGGGGCTTGGGGTCCGCTGTGCGCCCGGCGCGGGCAGGTGGGAAGCAGCCTCTTGAGTTTTCCACGCAGGGTAGCCGGGGAAGGAGCAGACACTGGACACCGGTGTCGGGCTGGTGGGGTGGTGTCGGTCATACCCGGCCACTCCCCGCCCGGGGTGGAGGCAGAGCTGCCGCAGGAGGGGCAGCATGGAAAGGCATAGGGCCGGCGAGCGCGCCGAAGCTGGAGAACGGTTCGGTGGGACTTTGTGTGACTTTTGGTTGTTTTCGGCTCAGAGCTGGAACAATACAGTTGCCACCCCGAAGGGCTCTGTGCTTCCACACAGTTGTTTCAATTGCTGAACAGTGTCTTCACGCTAAGATTGAAGTTGTCCCAGCATCGCTTTATCGACGTGGAGGGGCGTGCGTGTGTGCGCGCGCGCGTGTGAGTGTGTGGGGAGTGGGCGAGGACACCTAACCTGCTCAACACCAGCCCGTCCGTGGAGGGGCAGCTCCCGTTTAAAGTCCTGTCCGTGCTCCGTGAGCATTAGCAGCCCTGAGGAGCGCTGTGACGAGAGCGCACTCTACTCCCCTCACTCTCCGCAGACAGAGCACACGAAGCCCCCGTCGGGGCTGTTTTACTACTCCAGGTGGGTTTTCCCGCCGCTCATCAGGAAAGCACACACCTCTCCTGCGGCCAGCCCTGGTGCCAAGGACGGGGCAGTGGCCGGGGTCTCACGGCCTGGGTTTCCTGGGGCTGGGGTGCTGCCTCTGTTCCTAGCGCAGAGACGGACCACTCTGCCTCCCTCCATCACTTCTCTGACACCCGTAGCGTTTTACATACACGACAATCACTTCCGCCAGGAGTCATTTGTGTGGCCCTTTGCAAAGTGCTTTAAAGTACAGCTGCTCGGTCGCCCGCTGGTCCCTTGGGAGGAGGCCTCAGGCACCACCGCTCTGGAGCATCTGGAGGTGGACTGCCCCTTGCTCGGAAGTCCAGCTGCTGCCTTCAGCTGTAGGTGTCTCGGCCGGGAGGGCCCTCTGCACACAGATGGGGCATAATGGCTGCTTGGGGCTCAGTCACTCTGGTCCTCCCCACCTGTGCCGGGCCGGAGCTGCAGGGCGGACGAGTTCATCAGTGTGACCGCACCCTTCCTGAAGAAGCTTGGTCTTCGGGAGGCTCCCTGTGGGCTATAGTCCTTATTTATGTCGTTAGATCCCAGGCGGTGCTGGGGGTGGAACCAGGGCCTTGCAAATGCTGGGGGTGTGCTCCCGCGCTGAGCTGGGCCCAGCCTGGTCTTCTCCAGGACAGCAGAATGGCACGTGGGGGGCAGGATGGAGGGACAGGTCCTGGTTCTTGGGTGTTTCACCCCGCAGCTGCACTTCCTGAGTGCCTACTGTGTGCCGAGCTGGCTCCTGGCGAGGGCAAGGCCGCCCCGGTTCCTGAGAAGTGCTTGTTCGCGGAGCCAGCAGCTCCCCCAGCCTTCCTGGCCTCCGTCTCCTCTCCAGCCATGCCTGTCACACGAGGTAGAGGCCAGAGGCGGCATGGGGCTCACTTGCCCTGGGAGGTTGTGCAGGGAACCTGCAGGCCAGATTTTCCCTCTGAGAAAGGACACACGAAGTGAGGTTGTCCTCCCTTCTGACGTGAGTGGGAGAGGACAGGGGTCCTTGTCACCCCGAGGGGACTGGACTGACTCTGAGGATGCAGAGGGAGATGGCGGGAGGCAGTCTGTCCTTGGTGGCCGCACCACGCCGTTCACCACTCCAAGGGCTGCAGGGCAGACGAGTTCATCCATGTGTTCATCCGACTTCCTGTGTGAGACGTGAGCACCTCAGTCCTTACACCATGCCTGCTGGGGTGCTCTGAGATTGCCACAGACAGCACCCTAAGTGACTGGGACAGAGGGCTGACTCCTCCCCAGAGATGCACATCCAGGGAGACAGGAAATGTGCAGTCTGCTAAGCCACACGCGGCTGCCTCCCGCTGGGTCCCCTTTTACAATAAACACACTTTCACCAAACAACGTGTTTTGCAGATTGCAGTTCTTCCTTGCCTTTATAAATGTTCCTGAGCTACCTGTCTGGCATTTGTAATTGGTAGCAGGTGACCTCAGCACCAAACTTCCGAGTTTGTTTCTTCTGTTTGACAGGTGTCAAATCCAAAACTCCTAAGTTAAGGCACATTGTTTTGTAAATCGGGCCTCTCTCCTTTTTTCTTTCTTTTTTTCTTTTCTTTTCTTTCTTAACAAAATGAATATTCATCCTTTACCTGTCTATAACTTTCAGATTCTGGAGATGCAGAGAGGCCACGTCCATGTCTCTGCGAAGAGAACGGGGCACAGCGCAGAGCTCTCTTGTCTCCGTTGTCCAGGGCGCCCCGGGCCTGGCTAGGCCTGGGCAGCATCTGTCATGACGGGTGCTGAGGTGAAGGTCCTGAGCACTGCGCCTGCTCCGAGGGAAGAGGGGGCCCTCTGCAGAGTTCACGTGGGCACCCCAGTGTCCCCCAGCTTCAGCAAGGGTGGCAAGGAGGGCATTTTCAAGAGATCCCCAGGTGCCAGTGCTCTGGGGACCCTGCTCCCTGCCAGGCTCTGCCTCAGGGCTGCCAGCTGCGGAGAGTCACAGCGGCTTCAGGGAAGCAGCAGGCTCCCTGTGACCTGTGGGACCGCCGCCTGGGGACAGGCCTGACGTTCGGTGGAGGCTGGTGGTGGGAGTCTGACTCTGCCTGCCTGGGTCCTTGCAAGACTTTGCTCAGCTTCCAAATCCTAAGTGAGTCAGCGGCTGCACAGAGGCTGCCGCCGGGTTCCCAGCCCAGCAGCAGTGCATGTCCAGGACACGAACCCTGCTGCAATCCTGGGCTGCGAAGACCTGAGGGAGGCCTCCCAGAGCTCTGCACAGGACAGGGGGAAGTGGGCTTACACAGGGAGGGGAGGTGGGCTCCCACGGGGCAGGGGAGGTGGGCTCCCACGGGGCAGGGGAGGTGGGCTTACATAGGGAGGGCAGGTGGGCTCCCACGGGGCAGGGGAGGTGGGCTTACACAGGGAGGGGAGGTGGGCTCCCACGGGGCCGGGGAGGTGGGCTCACACGAGGCAGGCAGGCTTCGGAGAGCTGGGAGGGCTGGGTTCAGGTGCAGCAGTGTTAGGCTGTCCTCACTCAGAGAGGCTCCATGACCAAGGAGGAAAGGCCGACTGTGGTTCCCTGCCCCGAGGCTGCAGTCCCTGGTCACGGCTCCATTTCTGGGACCTGTGGGGACACTGTGTGTGACAGAGCTGGCTCACGATAGAGCTCCGCCTCAAGGCCCAAGATGGAGGTGGAGGCCAGGCCCAGCTGCCCCTCCCAGGGCTCACCCAGGACACCTCCATGTCGCACAGCCTAGGGTCCCACCCCTCCCAGGAGTGCCATGGCTGGGACCGAGCTTTCGCATGTGGCCCATGGGAGACACTTGAGACCAAGCTGTGGTGGCAGACACCTCCACAGGTGGCCAGGGCCTCTCTGTGCAGCCCCTGGAACCTGGACGGTCCCGACAGGGCTCCCGGAGAAGACGACAACCCTGGCACCATGCCCGGCTTGGACCTGTGCTGCTGGGCCCCGCGTCCCTGCCAGAGCTGCCAAGTAGCTCTCAGGGTGGCACAGCCCTCTGTCCCCAGGCCTCTGAAGCCCTTGGCACTGTCCTTTCCCTGTCCCGGCTGGCGGAGCAAGGCCCTGAAGGGCGAGGTTGGCGCTCCTTCTGGGTGACCTGCCTCCCCGGGAGAGGACATGGCGGCTGAGAGGCAGGGGACAGGAGTGCACGAATGTCGCTTTCTCTCTGCTCCTGCATCTTCTCTTCTTCGGGTAATCACTGAGGCAAAGTTAGTCAAACGAAACGTAAGGATGGTTGGGTCTAGAGATCAGATCACAGACCCAGCCGTGGGAGCACCTCGCTTCCCGTGGAGCGGTGACTCCTCGCCACGCTGGGGTCGGGCTGGGGCGCGGTCCTCTGAGGCCCCGGAGGGCGGCGCTCACGGTGCGCGTGCCGGCATCTCCGTCCATCCGCGGTGCTCAGCGCATTTGTGAGCCTTCTCGCCTCCGTCACCCTCGGAAATGAGAAGCTGTCCCCGGGGGAGCTTATCTAGAACAACAAACGGATAAAATTACTGAATTTATTAACATCTAAATTAGAAAGTCTGAAAAATTGAGTTCTAATTAATCAGCTTGGAGACAGCCGCCCGGAGGATAAGATAACAGACCCCTCGGCGCAGCTTGTGATGGAGACCTGGCGTTGTTCGAGACAATAACAATATTTCCCTGCCGTTCATGGCGAGCCCAGAGCTGCTCTGTAAATGTTAATTATTTAAATGAGGCGGATACATAATCATGTCCCCAGGCTGCCCGGTAAGAAAGTGGCTGGGCTGGGGTGGTGAGTGTCCTTGCCCAAGGTCATGGTGTGCTGTTCAGCGGAGGGTCAGCGGCCTGGCCCTGCCTGGCCTGGTCCTGCTCCCAGGTCTCGGCCCTGGACACAGCCTCCCCACGGCGCAGCAGGGGACGTGCCAGCTGCGAGGCGTCCTCCCACCAGGAGTGGCCCCACTGCCCCACCGGCCCTGCACGGTCGGGTTTGGGACCGGCTTCCTCTTGGCTGTGGCTGCCCTCCCACTGTGGGCGCTGACCTGGTCCCCTGCTGCCACCTGGGGCTCCTGGCTTCCCTGTGGGGACCAGAGCTGTCCCCTCTCTTCCCAAGTGGGGCTGGCAGCGGAGGTGGCCCTTGCTGTCAGGTGGGGTGGTGGCATGAGACCTCGCAGTGTCCCCACTTTAGAACTCATCGTGCGGGGACCTCAGTCACCCACATTCAAGGTCAGTGGCCAGGGCCACTTGTCCTTACCCACGAGGGGTCCAGGAAGCTCCGCTCCATATGAACAGCGGGTCCCGGAGCCCCTTCTTTGTGCTCGGCTGCGGTTTCCACACAGTGACAGCTTTGGCTGAGGGTGGTCAACTGGCTGTGACCCAGAAGTGCTTTGTGGCGGTGTTACAGGCAACTGAGATAAAGTACAGGCAGTCAGACAGGGCCAGCCCCTCGACTGAGCCAGTGCAGAAGAGGAGATGCCTTAAAACTGTTGGGGAGACAGGCAGCCCCAGCTGAGAGTCAGACCTCAAGACAAAAGATAAAACAAATGCACCCACATACCTCCCTAAGGGTAGACATTAGGGGCTGATACTCTAAATAGGTCTCTATCACCTTGAGAAAGCCAGGAAGAGTCACTAACCCAACCGTCTGCAGGAAAGGCCCCTGTTTTGTATTCATGCCCACTTGCTACGCGTTTGGTTCCCTATTTGATTTTTTTTTTTTTCTGAGACAGGGTCTCGCTATGTAGTTCAGGCTGGCCTTGAGCTCACTTTGTAGCCCAGGCTAGTCTCAAACTTGCAACAATCCTCCTGCCTCAGCCTCCTGAGTGCTGGGATTACAGTTGTGTGCCACCATGCCCGGCTCTGTCGCTATTTGATCTGATTTAATCAATTTTACCTAAGTGATTATACTTGTAATGCTATTGGTTGATTACAGCTTTGTCCCACCTCACACCAACCTTGTGACTTCCCACGTTTCCCACCTTGGACCCGCCTCACCTTGTGGTTTTGCTCTATGAAATCCCTAGAAAAGGCAGAGACCTTGGCAGCCCACTCAGGACCCCTTCTGCCTCTCTCTCAGACAGAAGCTTTCTTTCCCCCGATAAATACATTCTGCTCTTAACCTCCATTGTTCCTGGGATCCACTCTTCAATTTCAGAGAACACGAACTCGTCCCAGACATCCAGCAGGTTGGGAGCTCCTGTCCCCTGTATCAGCAGGGCTTGTGCGGGGCCCGTGGGCCAAAACAGGAGAGGGAGGAGTGCAGCGCAGGGCAGCAGGGCCTGTGCCCCCCGCTCAGGCACTGGTGCTCACCATGTGCCCCTGTCTGAATGTCACCGCCATGGCCACCGCCACAGCGGCCATGGCCCGCACCAGCCCAGCAGCGCCCTCCCTGGAGCTCTTGGGCTTGGGCTGCCCAGGGCCAGGAGCCGGGCATGCAGTCAGCGCCCCTCTGTGACCGCTCCTGGTGCAGAGCCCGGAGCCGATCGCCCTGCTGTCACCTGCCACACTTGTAATCTACAGGAGCCACAGCTCGATTGCACTTCTCACCCCATGGCTGTGCGTGAGAGGCAGAACTGGAGAGGAAAGGGGCTGTTGGGAGCGCAGAACCTGCTGGGAGCTGCTAGAAGCTGCAAGGAGCTGTTGGTTCTCTTGGAGGACCTTGTCATGCTGGCTTTCCTGATGAACTCGGCTGTTCTTGTCGGAGGAGGAGCTCGGGACCTCGTTGTCACTGAGAATGGCTTCGGTTCACTTTGGGGGAGCCCTGGTCCTCACTGAGCATTGTTTCTTGGCTCTGGAGGGGAAGATGGTACACAGCTCAGTCTCCTGGAGAAGCTTGTCATGCTGACCTTCCTGGTGGGAATTTGGCTGTCCTGATCATCAGAGGAGCTCGGGACCTCACTGTTGCTGAGGGTGGTTGTGGTACTTTTCAGGGGAGCTCTGGTTCTTACTTTGCGCATCACTTCCTGGCTCCAGTGCAGATCCCTCAGCCTGCTGGCATAGACCCTTCATTCTGCTGGCACAGACTTTCTAGCTTCCACCACTGACCCTTGGGCCTTCCCAGCACAGATCCGTGAAACAGGCCTGCATGAGACATTGTTGTGGGCTCCGGGCCTCCAGCTGGACTCGTGGGAGGCATTGTCATGGGCTGTAGCTCTTCAGCTGGACTCCTGCCGGACATCGGCATGGGACCTAGGCCCTCAGCTGGATTCTTTGGTCTACAGTGTGTGGACAGATTTCCTGCACTCTCTTGTGTATGATTCTTTGGGAGACTGTTATAAACAGCCTTATAAACTGCATGTCTTGTATTGTATTATTCCCCTCGCAAAACCCCAAACTACAGTAGCCTCTCCCTCTCTCTCTCTCCCTCTCTGCTTGTGTCTCTCCCTCTCAGGTTCACATGTGCCTGACACATCGTAAAGCCTCAAAACCCCATGTGCCAAAAAGCAGCTGCGGCACCATGGCTGCCTGCTGGAGGGCGGGGTCCCCTCTGGCAGCGGGAGCTGGGGTGGGACTGTCAGAGCCCCTTCCCGCTGCACAGGTTTGTCCCCACCCACCTGGGCACCCTCGTTTGCATTTCAAAGGCAGCCAGGGTGCTAATTACTCCTGCACTGGTCTCATCTTCCCTCCCAGGGCTCCCTGTTGCTCCTGGTTAGGCCTCGGTCTCACTTTCCCTGTGGTCTTTCCAGAGGGACAGAGGCGGCACCTGGCAGGTGCAACGCACATCAAAGCGAATCCAGGGCCAGCTGCAGAGGGCCCTCCGTCACATGGGCGGGGCAAAGCCTCTGCCAGCTGCCAGCCGGGCTCCCTGCCCCTCCTCCCTCGCTGTCAGTGCTGCCCCTGGCCCCGCCTGTCCACCAGGCTGCCAGGCTCTCCCGCCAGGTCACAGCAGGCCACCCCGCACATTCCTGTGGCCCCCACTGCCCTTTCCACCCACGGCGGGGAGCCATGTTTGAGTGCAGGCCACGGGGGTGTGCATCCCCTGTGCTCCACAGCCAGGCTGAGGCCCACTGCTTTGTTGCGGTCATGGTGCATCCTGCCAAACCCCTCACGATGCGCAGATGTGTAGACGGAGGCCCAGGGCCCCAAGTCACACAGGCGTGCAGAGCTGGGGAGGAGGGCAGCTGGCTCTCCTCTCCCTTCCTGAGGTCCAGGCGGCTCTTCTGGAGGAAGGAGGGAGGCGGGAGAGGAAGGAGGAAGAAGCAGGGGGGAAAAGGAAGAAGCTCGGGAGGCAGGAGGGAGGAGGGGGAGGGAGGGAGGGGGCAAAAGCAGGGAGAAGTCCGCTCCAGAGCAGGGTGCCAGGTGGGGACGAGGGGCAGGGTCCAGCAGGCGGAGGGTGACTCGTCCTGCTCCCTCCCTTTCTTCCTTCATTTCAGCCACGAACACAGCGCAGGCGGTGCACTGTCAGCGCCCCGGGACCCCAGGCCCACCCTCCCTCGCCGTGAGCACCTCAGCCCGGCAGGAGTCAGGTCACACAGAGCCTGGCCACACGGGGCTCCGGAGAGACGCGGCCTGCGCGAGGGCACCGTGGCGGCAGCAGGAGGCTGGGCCCGGCAGCGCCAGCGCAGGGGGTTACTGCCAATCAGCGGCCAAGGGCTCCTGGAAGTCCCAAAGGGGCTCTGAAAATGTACTCTGTACATTTTTCAGGACAACGAGAAGCCATCACCACCAACCAAATCATGCGTGGAAGTTGGCGAGTCACCGAGTTGGGCTTCGATTTCCACACGTGTAAAATGAGGGAGTTCCTAGTGACCCCACTTAAGGAATTAACCTCAGCGATAACTAGAGATCATTGCTTAGAGAGCAAAGTGGTGAAAATAACCCGAGGGTCCAACAGAGCATCACACCGTGAGCACTGGGCAACCGAGCTTCCACACCGGGGCTGTGGCTGTGTCCACGTAGACCTGCCTGCCCGCCTGCCTGTCTGTCGGCCTGTTAGCTGTCTGTCTGTCTTCCTGCCTGCCCGCCTGCCTGTCTGTCGGCCTGTTAGCTGTCTGTCTGTCTTCCTGCCTGCCCGCCTGCCTGTCTGTCGGCCTGTTAGCTGTCTGTCTGTCTTCCTGCCTGCCCGCCTGCCTGTCTGTCGGCCTGTTAGCTGTCTGTCTGTCTTCCTGCCTGCCCGCCTGCCTGTCTGTCGGCCTGTTAGCTGTCTGTCTGCCTGCCTGTCTTCCTGTCTGCCTATTTGCCTTCCTGTTTGTCTGCCTTCCTGCCTGACTTCCTGCCTGCCTGTGTGCCTGCCTGCCTGACTGAGGGAAGGAGACATGGAAATACTGCATAGGACAAAGTAGGTGTAAGAAGCACTTCACAGACTCATACGCATGGAGTATTCGCAGCTTGCTTACAAACACTGGTATCTGGGAGAAGAAAGAGCTGAAGGAGGGAGACTGAACACTTGGGAGGGTGGGCACTGAGTATTCACGGCAGCTCTTCCTCAGGAATGAGTGAAGACTGTTTTTTGTTTTTTGTTTTTTTTTTTTTTTTGGTTTTTCTCCGGTACCAGGAACTGAACTCACGACCTTGCGCTTGCCAGGCAGGCGCTTTTGCCGCTGAGCTAAATCCCCAGCCCCTTATTGTTTTTTTTTTTTTTTTTTTTTTTTTGGGTGAAGACTGTTTTAAGTTGCTTTTCTTACATGTATCCAGATCTAATTTTCCTACAAAGAGGATAGGTTCCTTGTGTAATAAAACACTAAAATTAAAAATGTTAAACTGATAAACCAGTGCTGCCAGCAGCATTTTCAGGGCAGCTGGAGGACACGACCCCACCGCCACGTGCAGTGCGGAGGCCGTGTGGTGCTCAGCGGGCAGCCCGTGCCAGGGCATGGGGAGCCTCAGCTGCATTGCTAGAAGCAGAATAAGCCGCTCAGAAGAACCTCCTCAAGGCGCCTGGCAGGCCCGTCCACAGCCAGAGGGGCAGAGGGCTAGGGTGGCAGGTGGGGCTGTGGGTTTAACCAGCACCATGTTGGTTTGGACGATGCAGATGTTCTGGAGGTGGAGGGTGGGCGGCCGGAGACAGCGCGAGCGAGGCTCACAGCTCTGAGGCACACACTTACACAGGGTTGGGGGGCACGTTTTACCTTAGGGCTATTTTACCCCAGTGAAGAACGGCAGACAGACAGAAGGTCACTCCCCACCCCAGCGACAGAATCCCCGAGACCCCCTGCAAGGAGGGAAGGTCTTGGCTCGTGGCTTCAGGTTCCAGCTGGTGGTCGCTGGACCCATGGCTGTAGTGGCCCCAGACCCATGGCAGGAGTGCGTGGCAGAGGAGGAGCTCACCCCAGGGAGGCTGGGCCCCCAGTGTCCCCCTCCAGGCCACTCCCCCATGACCTCACTTCCTCCCCAGGCCCCAGAGCCCAGCTCACCCTGGGCAGGGCGATCTGCTGCCTTGGGACGAAGGTGCCAGCTTGGTCGGAACTTCTGGTGTTCCAGCATCATGCCACGCTTCTGGATCCAGGATGTTTGCTGAACTCTGCACAAACCCCCAGCCACCGCAGCCCCTTGGAAAGAATGGTGCAGGAAGAATCAGGGCCCAGCGGAAGGCACAGGGCGGTGGGCACCTCCTGTGGGGAGATGGAGTGAAGCCCAGGTAGGTGGTGACAGAGGCTGAGACAGGCCATGCTCTTAAGTGCCTGAGGATAAGAGAGGAGGAGGCTACTGCAGTGGTCAGAGGACGGGTGGGAAGGTCCCACCACAAGCAGAGCCAGGGGCCTAGAGGGCACTGGGGGGTGTGGGTGCCCTGGGCAGTCTGCTGGGTCAGGATGAGGAAACAGAGCCCCAGGCCCTGGCTTCCCAAGCAGCAAGGCCTGGGGAAGTCAGATAGAGCAGGGAAGCGGAGGGTCAGGGGTCCAGGAACCAGCGTCTACAGCAGCGGCACAGAGCTGCGGTGTCCACAGGACCTGTCTGTAAAAGGTGACTTCAGGAGTCCACTGGGAGGGGACAGGCAGACAGTGGACATGTGGCCAGCACTGCAGGCAGCCAGCGCCCAGAGGGACAAGAGGCTGTAGGGCTCCTCTGGCCTTGGCTTGAGGGCCTGGAGTCTGGTGCAGGGATGGCAGGCAGTGAGGGGCGCCAGGCCGGGTGGTATGTGCCAGGAAAGACCCAGTGAGAAGGAGGTTTGTGAGCAGACTGTCATGTCAGGCCCACTCAGGCCCAACCAGGTCACTTGTCTCTATTCACACTGTGTGCTTCAGTGTGTCAGTGGCTGGCAGCTCTGTCAGTGCTGAGCACCGGTGTGCCCAGTCACACCCTGGGGGTGAGACCCAAGGCTGCAGGATCTGCAGGCCTCTGAGTTGGAAGCAGCTCTGTACTGCAGTGTCATTGCGTGTCCCTCCAGTGAGCCTGTGCTGTGCACAGGGCACATTTGATGAATGCTGTACTGATCTTTAACAGCCTGCTGGACCAGCACACACCATGGGCCCCAGCCAAGCGCCTGCAGTCCTTATCTGGAAGACGGTGTCACAAGATGTAAAACCAGACCCTAGAACTGACGCCTCTGCGTGTTTGTTTATCCAGCAAACATTCACTGCCAGGCCTCGGAGGAGACCCAGTTCCCAGGAAACAGCAATTCAGTTTTTTTTTTTTTTTTAATGCAAATTCTGAACTAAATGAAAAATAAGACAAGTGTTAATGCAGATGGAGACCAAACTGTCACAGTTAGTGCCAAAGAAGGCTCAGAGAAAAGGCAGAGCTTGGAATACGAGCGCATAGGCTTGTCACCACCTGGTCATGGCGGAAGCCAGAGTGCCCAGACCTCCTCCCCAGGAAGGCAGAGCTGGTTCTGTGGCAGTGATCCTCCAGGCAGAAGAAAGAAGCATACCCAATCTATTTTCCTCAGCTCTCACAAGCAGTCACATCCCCAGCAAATGCATAGGAAGGGACAGTGAAGGGGAGAAATCTTTAGGAACAGATAAAATTCAAGCATTTGTATGTCTGTAGTACAATTTAGTCTTTAAAGGAACCTCGTATACACACTTTGTTGCCCTCTTTTACAGGTGAGGAACAGAAAGAGTAAGGAACCGGTCCAAGCTCATACAGCTTGAGGCACTACAACTGAGACTTCATTGTAAACAAAGATCCCTCTTAAGAGTCCAAAGACAAGACGCACATCTTTCTTCAGCACAGGAGACAGTGCTGGTTCATAGATGGCTGTGTGTGACCCTTAATCCCGATATGTCAACTTCATTGGATTAAGACACATCTAGCAAATTAGTAGAGCAAGCTGCTGTGTGTGTCTGGGTAGGGCATGGGACCACAACCTTGGGTGCTACATATAATCCCTTACTTCTTCCTTTCTGGCACTGCTACCCAGTTGAGCTTCCTGATCACCATGAATTGAGCAGGTTTCCCCCACAAGGTCCTTCTGCCATGATGCTCCTACACTGGAGCCAACCGGTTATGGACTGAAACATGACCCAAATTAAAACTCTCCTTCTTTAGGTTGTGGGTGTCAGGTGTTGTGTTTTAGCAATGGGAAAGTTAACTAATACAAAAAGATGGTGCTAGAGTAGTATGATCCTTACTGTGACAGATCTGCCCATGTGGTTCAGAAGCCTTTGGAACTGGCTTCTGGAAAGAGTTTAGAAAGTTTTGGAATGTAGGTTAGAGAAGCCTTAGATGTTGTAAGCTGAGTTTGGTGAGACTTTGATCAGAAGTTAGAAGACCAGAAAGATGACAGGAACATGGACAGTAAAGGCCAGGCTCAGGAGGTTTCAGTTGGGAGTAAGGATTCCAATGACATTTGGACTAGAGGCCACGTGTGTTATACTCTGGCAGAAAATTGTTGGCATTTTGTCCATGTCCCAAGATTTTTTAGGAGACAGAGCCTAAGCACAGTATACTAATTAATCTGGCAGAAGAAATTTCAAGACAGCTCAATATTTAGGCTGTGGCATGGGTATTACTGGCTGCTTTCAGTTAGATTTATAGTGGGAGAATTGGGGGTAAAATGCAGAGAAGAAAAATCTGAAATACTTAAATTTTAGCCCAAAAAGAACCATGTGTAAAGTGAGGGCCAACAGAGGAGTGGCTGTTAAGAAACCAAGTACCTTATACAGGGATGAAAAGAAACATGTCTTGAGGGTATCTAAGGAATCAGCAGACCACATCCACAGCACAATCAAGTGTGTAGAAGTTTAAACCTTTCACTGGAGAAGAGAGTCCCTGGGGTCCTGGCCTGAGAATAACCTCTAGGCAGTCCCTTCCCAGGATTCATTTCATTGTGCTCAGCTATCCAGGTACTTGGAAACTGCTGTTGACATGGTCCTGGGGGCCTGGCTACTGCCTAAATTTATGGCAGAACTTGGAACTGTCCATGTAATGTTGGTTTTACCAGCATGCAGAATGCAGGGTTTGTCGGGTCAGGGAGGCTTCCACCCAGACTTCAAAGGAAGTCCTGGAAACCCAAGCAAGGAGCTCCTGAGAGGGCAGTACCCAAAGCTGTGGCAATGGAGCCAGAGGTGCAGTGAAACTCTAGGAAGTCAGTGATATGAGGAATGTGGAACATCTGCTGAGAAAAGCTGCAGGTCACAAGCAGAGCTAGCCCAAGAAAGAGGCCGCATGGGCTACATCTGGCAGGGTGACATTGGTGAGTGGGGCTACCTAAGTCCTTTGGAGCTCACTTGCACCTCCATGTGCCCCAGATGCCAGATTTAGAGCTACTGGACTTGGTGTTTGTCCTGCTGAGCTTCAGTCTTGCCTTAGTCTATTTTTTGAGTTTTGTTTTGTTCTAAATAGGCTGCTCTTGAACACAGCCTCCCGAGTGCTGGGATTATAAGCATGTGCCATCATTCCTGGCCCAACTCTTTCCTATCCTCCCATTCCTCCCTTTTAGACTGGGAATGCTTACCCCATGCTGTTGTATCTTGAGATAATGCAACCTGTTTTTATTTTTACAGAGTTTCACAGCTAAGAGTTTGAGTCTCAGGAAAGACTTTGACTTTGGCTTTTGAAAAATGCTGGAGTTGTCGAGACTTTGGGGAAAGGATTATTGAATTTCCATTTGTACTCCTGATGGCTGTGTTGTTAGGTGGAGTTATGAACTCGCTACCACCCCTGTGTGGAGATCACCTACGGTTTACAGAGATGCGGCTGGGTGTGAAGTAGACAAAGGGAGTCGTGGCCATTGATGTCCATGTGTTGTGTTAGTTACTTTCCTCTTGTTGCTGAGACAAAAATCCCAAACACCTAACATTAAAGGGGGAAGGGTTATTTGGCTCAGAGTGTGCAGAAGCTTCAGTCTGTAGTCTGCTGGGTCTGCGGAGAATGGCAGAGGAGAAACAGTTCACGGCAGGCAGAAGGGAGCCAAGTAGGCAAGAGGCAAGACAAGCCTCTTCCTGTCCCTTATAGTGTCTGTAGCCTACTGGAATTAGGGCAGTGCCAAACCATCGATGGGCTGATTTAGTAATCACCCACCCTTACTCCTAACACCCTTAATCCTAGCATTGCACCGTGAATCAATCACACACTCCAGATTCAGCCACCTCTGAAAAAGCCTCACCTATGACTGCATGAGGCTTTGGGGGATGTCTAAACACAAGCTGTTATGGTTTGCATCTAGATGTCCCCCCAAAGCCTCATGCAGTCATAGGTGGCTGAATCTAGACTGTGTGATGCTGGGATTAAGGGTGTGTGATCAGTAAATCAGTCCACTGATTGGCATAGTTCTGACTCGGATTAAAGGTGTGAGTGCTACACCCACCCTAGGGCAGGTAGTCTACACACAATAGAAGGGACTGGAAAAGTCTCGCCTCCCTCCTTTGTTGCTGTCTCTTCCACTGCCGTGAACATTTGCCCCCCCGCCATGTGCTACCCTGCCTTGGAACCAGCCATTGTGGACTGAAACTTTTATAAGCTCTGAGCTGAATAAACTTTCCCCCTTTAACTTTGGGTGTTGGGTACTTTGTCTCAGCAACAAGTACTGAGACACAAGCCATAACAGATGTCAACTATTTGATTAAGAAACGCCTAGGAGATTAGCGAAGCACACCCCCGGGTGTGTCTGGGCACAGTGGAGTGGTGGCGTTCAGCATCATATCCTGTCCCTTGCCTTTTCCTCTCTGTCACTGTTCGTCTGTTTTGCTTCCCTGCCTCCATGAACTGGGCAGCTTTGCTCTGCCACGTACTCCCCCTACATTCCTGCGTTGGAGATGAATATGGCCGTGGGCTGAACCCCGTGACCACGAGCCAAATTTAGTCTTTCTTCCTTGAAGTTGTGGATACCAGGTATTGTGCCCTGGTGATGGCAAAGCTGACCAATGCGCTGTGGCACAGGTGGGAGATGAGCTAGAAGGAAGCTACGGTTATTCAGAGAAGGAAGAAGTGTCCTTCGAAAAGGGGCCCAGGTGGCGCTTGTTACCCAGAGAGCCCTGGGTCTCGGAGGAGCTCACCGAACTGTAAGAATTTACTAGCAAACAGTAAGAGCTGTTTGAGTGGGACTTTGCCTTGAAAAGTAACACTAAAAAGTATGAAAAAGATTATTTTATCTTGATTCAACACAATTTAATTTATAATTACAAACTTTCCTAATTTTTAGAATTAATGAAAACTGAATCTAGGATTGGTTAGAGAGTTTTCCACATCATTGTCAGACAAAAGCCTGAGTTTTGTACAGGTCATGCTTCTGCTCCTCACTCCTGACTTTCATGGACTCCTTGCCAGGGTTGTCTCTTTCCACAGACGTCTGAGGGCTTCCTTCCTTCTCCCAGGGCTCCTCCTAATTGTTCAGTGTCCACATCATTGCTTCCCAAAACCCTTTAGTGGTGTCGCCTCTTTGATACCCTCCTCTCTGATCATTCTGGGCAATGGCTTTGTGTGAGAGCCAGCTCTACTGTCCACAACCCCAGGGGTCTTCCCTGGGATCGATCACTGGACTTTGCATTGCTGACCGGGTGCCTCCCATCAGGGTTGGAGTGACGGGCAAAGGTGGGCAGGGCAGTTTGCAGTAGAGCCGGGGTTGAGGGACCAGTTCAGTTAGGGGTGGTTCTTGAGACCGATTTGCATGATTAGACAACTTTCTTTTCCATGCGATACGAGTAGCTATAGACACAGACATGTGCAAGGCAAGGCCTTGAAGAGGTCACGGCATGTGTGCCAGGACTTGGGGAAGACAGGGAGGGGCATGCAGAGACTGGGGAAGGCCTTCTAACAGGAGGAGAGCTGACTACACAGTGTCGGTCCCCAGAGCATACCTGAAGGCAGATGTTGGAGAGTAGTGTTAGGATAACTGGGTTTGGAGCCAGGTCTTTCAGGGCTTAGAAGAATGTTTATTTTGTAAAGCACTGGGGAGCCACTGATCGCTTCAGACCCTGGGTTCAGCATGGAGCCTGGTGTGTGTTAGAAGCTATAGAGCAATTGCAAAGAGCTGGCATTTGGGGACAATGGGCACTGAATTACAGCACACGCCAGCACAACAAAACCGAGATATCACAGTTATCTATATACACACCCTGGCTGATTACGTACCTAATTCAGTATTAGACAGAAAGGCTGTCCTCCTTGGACTTCTGCAGTAGAAGTTGTGCTTTTGCAGAAGGAATTCTGGGACACGTATCCAGCCACAGGGACTATTTCTTAAACAGTCACTCTCTGTCCCAGTGGCCTCTGGAAGCTGTCACCAGGGTGGGGACACCTGGCCCCTCTGGCCGCATGGAAGAGGAGTGCTGGGCGGGAGGCTGCCGTTCAGCTTAACTGAACCCATTTGCATTCCGCACCTCGGTGCTCGCTGACCTTTCAGTACAGCGGCCACGCAGAGCTCGGTGCTTGGGGAACCTGGGGCAGCCTGAGGATGGCGTGCACACATGTGACTGCACACTTGCAGGTGTGTTATGGAATTGAACGTCAGCAGCACTAGCAGCCAGGCCGTGCTGTGGGAAACAGGAGTTTGGAGAGCCGCCTGGGGAGTTCTCCCGGCTGTTTGTGCCACGGGCTTCACAGCTGACGCTGGGTGAAAGACCTACAGACTCCTCTTTCTTTTTCGGTAACAAACCCAGTGTTGTGACAGACATGAGACGGGCTTTAAGTGTGCAACACGCAATGCTGGTCCTGTGCAGGAGGCAGTGCTAACGCTGACCCTATGCTGTAGGCGGGGCTAACGCGGGTACCGATGTAGCAGACAACGCCAGAGCCAGGACCAGTGCGGTCGGCAGTGCAAATGCTAACGCTAACTCGTAGGCGATGCCAACCCCAACGCTGACACAACGGGCAACGCCGGTGCTAATACTGGTGCAGCTGACAAAGCCAGTGCTCCACCATGACTTTCCAGGAGGGGGAAAGGGAATACAAAACAAGGAATGCTAATTAGCTTACATGCATCAAAATTGTATTCAGCTTCTTTTTTTCTTTGCAGAGCACTTAAGTGTGCAGAAGCAGGTTATTCAAATTTCACCCCTCTTTCAAAAATTAATAAGGACCTTCCATTAGTGTCCCGTCCTGCCCGTTCGTGGAATATGTCAGTGAGGGTTTTAATTACGGAAATTACACAGTCATGAGGGATGGTTAATGAGAGCGACGGTGCCATTTGCACCCCGGGCCGTTCACCCGCAGGGGCTGTGAGGAGCAGCGGGGCACTCAGCGCAGTGGGATCACTATCACCGCGGTCCCCCACCTGAGGACCCAGGCGCAAATGACGCTCAGCTCCAGGAGAGAGCCTGTCCGAGCACAAGGAAACAGCTTCCTCCAGAGGCAGGATCGGAGATGAAAACGGCACCCTGAAAGCTCCTCTCTCTGCTAGAGGAATCCATCACGCTCACCCTGATAAGGGAAAATTAGTTGTGGGCTCTCTTGTTGAAGAGGTTTTTGTAGTGGCTAAAATAATTAGAGCCGAGCCTGGAAGTGAGAAAAGACAGGTGATCTGCTTGCAGGTGGCAGGCAGCAGGCAGCAGGGGGGACTGCGCAAGGGGGAGGCAAGAGCCAGACCTGCCAGCCGGGGTGGGCAGCGAGACCTGCTGGTCCCAGAGCTCCGCCGTGGGAGGCGGGGGCGTGAGCGACGCAGGAGCAGCCTGGGGAGCCCGAGCCTCCCCGTGTCCTGTTGGGGGCTGAGCGCTCAGTTTCCTCCGTGCGGTCTCCCACAGCCCACACCCTCAGAATAAATGCCCTGCTGAGGCTCCAGGGCCGTGACAGAGCGGCCGACGTGCACAGAGCTTGGCTTCTTGTGAGTCGTCCGAGGCTCACCGCAAACACGTGCCGTGCAAGGCCTTGTGCTGGGCCGGCATGGCCAGGGGTGACACTGTCCCCACCACAGCCTTACCCGTACTGCAGGGGTACTGTGGACCTTGCCTTAGAAAGGCACAAACCCAGAGTTGCGGCAACTTGACGGTGGGGAAAGTCGCAGCTCAGGAGATGAGCTGGGGACGGAGGACAGGGAGGTGGCGGGCTCGGGAATCCAGCAGGAGCCCTGCCTCACGAGGAAGGCCAGGCTCCGAACCTCTCTGGGTGCAGGAGTCAGTGTGGGTACTCTGAGGGCCGATGGGTTGGAAAGGGCTGGACCGTGGGCATTGGGGAGGGCACCCTTGAGGTTGAGCGGGTACCGGTGTGCAGGAGAGGTCCTTGGCAGGGCTGTCACAGATGCAGAGTCCAGCCACAAGGCAGCCCCGGCAAGGGGCAAGAGCCTGAGGGAGAGATGGGATGCACGGGAAGCTGAGGAGCCCAAGGGAGCCAGATGTCCACGCGAGGGCTGGGAGGAGGGATGGTACGTGGGGAGGAGAGGACCTTGCAGGAGGGAGGGATGCTGCGTGAGGGCCACAGGTGTCCTGAGGACCCGAGCACCACCTGCGTCTCAGTGTGTCCACAGCTGGGCTCCACGGGGGGAGGCCTTGGGGGATGACGGGGAGCAGGGAGAGCCGTGGGCAAGTGAGCCTTTGCCGAGCCAGTCCCTGCTAAAGTGCTCTGCCATGCAGCTGGACGTTTCCTGTGGACTCCTGGAGGGTCGCTACAGGGAGGCTCTGGCCAGACTGTGAAAGTGGGATGAAGGGGCTGGGGATTTAGCTCAGCGGCAAAAGCGCCTGCCTGGCAAGCGCAAGGTAGTGAGTTCGGCTCCCGGTACTGGAGAAAAACAAAACATAACAACAACAAAAAAAAAGAAAGTGGGATGAACTGCAGCTGCTTAAAGGTGCTGGATGAAAGCTGAGGCGGGCAAGTCTCAGGTCACCACGATGTCTGAGCAGCACATTCCAGTGGCTCTTTCTGAGGAACTCAGAGCCCAAGCACAGCATGCACCTTCCTCAGCAGAGGGGAGAGAGCCCGTAAGAGTCAGCATCCTGAGGAGGGGAACTGTAGAGGGAGCCCCGGACATGTACACCAATTCCTCTCAGACC
Organism: Chinchilla lanigera; assembly: GCF_000276665.1. Classification (NCBI taxonomy): domain Eukaryota; kingdom Metazoa; phylum Chordata; class Mammalia; order Rodentia; family Chinchillidae; genus Chinchilla; species Chinchilla lanigera. The sequence goes on from NW_004955520.1 coordinate 1,402,786, forward strand.
TGACGACTTCAAAACTGCACACTTAAGCCAGGCATGGTGGCACACACCTATAATCCCAGCACTCGGGAGGCTGAGGCAGGATGATTGTCTCGAGTTTAAGGCCAGCTTTTAGTCATACCCTGGAGACATCACACTTAGAAGTAAGGGTTACACCCTAAGAATGAGCGGGGGGGGGGGGAAGTCTCAGCACAGTTTTTTGGAGAAACTTACATACTCATTCTAGAAGTTATATGGAAAATTTTAAAAATTGAGAATAGCTAAGTATTGGGTTAACAACCCTCAGTTATTGTGGGCTGATCAGATCCACAATCTCCTGAATGAGTGGACAGTGAAGGCTTAAATAAATGAGACAATTGAAATGACTTTAGGGCTCCAGGACGGTCCAACTCTATTACTAAATTCAAGATTCTCAGGGTTAAGACCCTGGTTAAGACTCTCTAAGACCCGGACTTCTCTGGGCAGCCCATATTTATTAGGTTTTCAAACAAAGAAGGGGGATATTGAAAAAAATGCAGGAATCTGGGCAGGACTTGGGGAACCCTTTCGGAATTCTCCAGGTACTACATTATGTTAATTTGGGAGAACTAAGTTAACTCCAGGAAGGCCTTTACCACAGGAGTGAGATGCTGCAGCTACAGCCTCCTTTTAGTTAACTGAGTGGGAGCCAGACGTCCTCACCTGTGGCTTTATCTTGTCCTTTGGACAAGTTTGCATTCCAACTTCACAGGCCAGTACGGGCCTCAGTGGGGACCAGTGACTCACAGGTTCACTTACTATGAGTCCACTGCCCATCAAAGGACAAGGGCCTAAGCTTCTGACAACACCCAAGTAAACATGAAAAGCCAATTGGTTAAAATTCAATTCTGCTCAGAGCTGCTTCATAGCGGTCTCCATCAGCTAAGGGAAATCTTGGGGAAAAGAACAAGTTTGGAGGACTCCTACTCCTGGGTGTCTTAGGATTTCTCGTGAGGTATTGGCAACAGTAGAGAAAGAGACCAGTGGAACATGCAGTAGTCAGCTTTCCCATTACCAGGACACAATACCCCACACATGCAATTTAAAAGATGAGAAGTCCAGTGTGGCTCGTGGTTTTGGAGGGTTTGGTCCATGGCCAGCTGGCCCCAAGGCAGGAGCACTAGGGTGGAAGGTCATGGAGGAACAAAGCTGCCTAATTCATGATAGCCAGCAATCAGAGAAGGGGAACAGGGCCATAGAGGAAGGGTTGGGGAACCAGATATAGACCCAAGATCACACTTCCACGACCCACTCAGACACACCCAGGAATGTGCTCCACCACTCTGGGGCAGATCCTAAGCCAATCAAGTTGACACTCCGCCCTAACCACCATATCCCACCGCTTGTCAGCTTGACACCTGTGTTGGTTTGGGGCAGCTTATTTTGCAAGGGGAACAACATAATACAGGACACATACTTTATATGATTATTTATAAGTCACCCAAAGAACAGTATACAAAAGAGTGCAGGAAATCTGTCCACACACTAAGACCAAGGAATCCAGCTGAGGGCCTGCATCCCACAACAATGTCCTACACGAGTTGAGCTGAATACCCAGAGCTCATAACAATGCCTCCATGAATCCAACTGGAGGCCCAGAACCCATGACAATGTCTCATGCAGACCTGTTTCATAGATCTGCTGGAAAGGCCCAAAGGTCAGTGGTGGAATCTACAAAGTCTGTGCCAGCAGGATGAAGGATCTGTGCTAGCAGGCTGAGGGATCTGCACTGGAGCCAGGAAGTGATGCTCAGAAGAACCAGGGCTCCCCCAAAAGGTACCACAGCCATCATCAGCAACAGTGAGGTCCCGAGCTCCTCTGATAACCAGGATAGCCGAGTTCCCATCAGGGAAGCCAACGCAGCAAGCCTTTCCAGGAGGCCGGCAATGCACCATCTTCCCCTCCGGAACCAGGCAGCTATACTCAAAGTGAGGACCAGAGCTCCCCAAAGTGAACCGAAGCCATTCTCAGTGCCAGCGAGGTCCCGAGCTCCTCAGAGGGTGAAAACAGCCAAGTTCATCAGGAAGCCAGCTTCCCACTGTCTCTCTCAGCTCCCAACAGCTTCTCTCAGCTCCCAACAGCCTGCTTCTTCTTCTCCAGGTCTGCCTCTTATGCTGCTGGCAACAGTCCTCAGGTGGGCCTCCCACACCCAGCACCACTCACTCAGTTCAGCTATCAATCCACTACAACACCTGAACACATTTCCTCAAACCATACTTAATCTCTAACTATAATAATTCCACCTAACATGATATAACTATATTGGGTACAGCCAAAACCACAATAATCCCTTCCCCAAAGTCTCAACAGTTCCAGCATTTTTCAAAAGTTCAAGTCCAAATCTCTTTTGAGACTCAAGGCAAACGCTTAGCTGTGAACCTCTGTAAAAATCAAGACAAATGACATAATCCTAAGGTACAATGATACAGGGTAAATATTCCAAAAGGAAGGATAGAAAAGAATCAGACCAAAGTGAGACTGAACTAATATAGAAGAAAATAGTGAATTAAAAGACAAGCCTACACATATGTGGTCACTTGATTTGAATCAATGGTGTCAGGCAATTTGGGGGGAAGAAAAGGTGGATTTTTGTGAAAGTGATGCTGGATTAATGTGATGTTCACACACAATACATACATGCATGTGTACATACATACACACATACAAAGGGTCTTGTTCCTCCACTTCACATAACACACGAAGTAATTTGAGGTAGATCATAGATACAAATTTGAATGGTGAAGGCATACAGTTTCCAGAAGGATAACACAGAACAGGACCTTAAAAATGCACTAACCATGAAAGGAGGTTGATGTTAATAAGTTGTGTTCTTCTAAACATGCCATTAAGAGCAAAAGTGTAAGGGGAAGGATTTGTAAATAGGCATGGGACTAAGAACTCATACACAGAATATTTAAAGAATTATTGAATTCAAAATAAAAGACAGATTACTTAACTCAACTTTTTAAAAAGTAGGCAAATGTCTTGAGCAAGTCTTTCACAGAAAAGGGTATCTGGCGGTCACCAGCACAGGGAGATGTGCTCAACACCAGTACTTGTCATGAGAATGCAAGTTGAAACCACGGGAGACTCTCCCAAACCCTCCAGAGAGACCAAACTGAAAAGCAATGACAAAAGCGAGTGTTGGTAGGAGTGTGGAACAGCTGGGGGTGCAATTATTACAACCACTTAGGAAAACTATTAACCGTTGTAACTAAAACCAAATGGAGACAAACTGGCAATTCCATACTTGGGTGTCTCACTTTCACGTTCTTCAGATACAATGCCAGACACTTGTAATTTAAGGAGGGAAGATTTACTTTGGCTTACAGTTCAATCCGTGGTCAGTTGACTCCAAACAAGAAATAGCGTGGCAGAGGGTCTGGCGGAGGAAAACCTGCTTGTTGCATGGTGACCAGGAAGCAGAGAGTGAAGAGAGGAGCTCAGGAGAAAGATAAACCCTTTCAGCCCACACCAACAGTAATTGCCTCTTCTGACCAGACCATGCCTCCTAGCAGCAAGCCAGCTGTAAGTCCCATAATCCTAGCACCTCTCAAAAGCCCTGGCTATGAGCACATGAGGCTTTGGAGGGATGTCTGCATATAAACCATAACATTAGACATACATCCAATAAAAACGAGTGCTCATGTCCTTTAAAGAACATGAATAAGGACACTACCTGCTTTGTTCTAATGCCGGATGAATAGCCATGCCCACAACCACTTTATCCCAAGAGCCAAAGGCCTGGAACAACCCTACTGTCCCACCTTAAGATGGAAGAAATAACTCACTGCCTTGCTCAAGAGTGCCGAGTCAGGTTCCAGCACAATCCCACTGACATGAGGTTCAAAGCCAAACGAAATCAAAGTGGGAAGAGACAGTTACCCTTTGGGAATGTGGACTCTGGGAGCACCGGGGGAGCCTTTGGGGAAGCTGACAATGTTCTACATCTTGATCAGAGTGGTAGTAACACAGTGGACGTGTGTATAAAAATTCACCACACTGTGCCAGTCCTCTGTGTGTGCATGGGCGTGTGCGTGTGTGTATACACATGTAGGTATATGAATGTATGTACACACAGACACTCTTGGGCACAACAGTAAGAACTGTAGCTCAGACTCGGGGGTCCTTTTGGGTGGATGCAGAAACAACATGGAGCTGTGATTTGCAAAGTGCTCTGTGAACACAAACGCCTCCCAGACGCCAGGAGTCTGCAGCAGGCGGCAGCTCAGGGCATAGGCTGCTGCCTCAGCACTCGAGGTGCTGGTCCTCTGAAGGCGACCACAGCAGTGCCTGGTGAACACAGTGGCTTCCGGAGAAAAGGGCTGGAGTCAAGTCTAAGCCTGAGCAAGACAGCTCTGGGCCTCCTAGAAGGAAGCGGTGGCACTTTGTGAGGGGCAGGGGACAGCCAGAGAGTGGCAGCGGCAATGAAACAAGGGCCACACACCCTTTCCCGGGCTCCTGGGTCCCACCGCTCTCAGTGGCACAAGCCAGTCTGGGGCCAGCCCTGTCCTTCAGACAGTGGGAGGCCGGTGTTAGGTTTCTCCCACAGAGCACCAGAGCCCACATCAGCGGAGCTTCCTTGGTGAGGAGAGGGTTGCTGGGTTCAGGCCAACAGGGACTGCATGCCGGTGGGGATCCTGGGCCTCACTGCACAGCGCTCCTGTGAGGAAGACGTCAGCAGGTGCTGCCAGTTTACATGCAGGGGCCAGGGATGCTGAGCACAAATGTCCCGTTCTTGCCCTTCCGCGCTAGCCTGCATGCATGGACTTGGCGGGAGGGGACCAAGGCCTGGGACCCTGTCCCACCAGAGATGGATCTGCAGTGCGAGCGGGCCCCTCCTGGGCCCACGCAGCGGCTGCAGGCTGGTTGTGCACTTGGTGCAGCTCCTCCCCTGCCCAGCCAGCTGCCCACACCCCTCTGGGGTCACAGCCTGAGCTTCCTGGGCCGCCCCACCTCTGTGTGCAATGTGACGCCGGCCAAGAGGCGCAATCTGAGGCTCTGCTATAAACCTAACAGCAGTGTGGGAGACAAGTTTGCACATAGAGACTGCAAGTTTGAAGCTCAAAGGCCCTGGCCCCACCCCCTCCCGCGGCGGGCTCACGCGTTCCCGGCCCAGGCAGGCTGAAGTGGCTTCCACGTTTCCAACTTCTGGATGAATTTAACACATATGAAATATTTAAAATATATTATCTCTGACTAGTCAAATGATCGAGAAAACAAAGATGTACACAGCCTCAGCCAGCCCTGGAAATAATGAAATTAATGGCAGTCGGGGACTGACAGTCCTAAAGAAACAACAGGCAACCGCAGGAAAGATGCCACTCTAGCTTCCACGGTGCTAACGCTAACATGATCAAAATTCATCGTCAAGAAAAGTAAGGCCTGCTGTGGGCTCACCTGATCCTACTTGGACCCCCTCCCTTAGAGCTGTTCAAGATGGCAAATGCTTTACGGGCAGAGGCGGTGCTGCCTCGGCCTCGGTCTTGGGCACAGAGGCGAAGGCCGTCTCCTTTCTTGGGGCTGCGCTCCCCAAGCTCTGGTGTCGCATGCAGGGAGTTCTGTGACCGGGCTCGGGAGGAGCAGTGAGCCGTGGTCCCCTCTGAATACACACAGCGCCTGGCGTGCATTAAAGCACTGCTTCCCCTCGTGTCCTACGGCGCGGCACACGCTGAAAATGATGACTCTCCACTTCTACAGCCCACCGGGGAAAACGGGGGGATTTTCATTTACATATGTCACATTTTTCTTCATATTATATACTTATGGTTAGAAAATAAACCACGGAGGCTTGCTTTTCAAAGGTAATTTATAATGAGGAGTGTGCGCTCGCTTTCATAAGCTTTACTTTTTCTCAACTTCAGTTTCCATATTTGGGGTGGCTGCATATAAATCTTAACCGAGATCTTACTAGTCAGGCCTGGAAATAAAGTTTGTCTATACACAACTGGTAGCAAAGGCGGGACGGTTTCTCTCACTCCTCCCTGGGCCAAAACCTCCTCCCCATTAGTCAGACTTTAGATAATTTTGTCTTTCAATTGTAATGTAAGGGTAATATGGTTCTTTACATCCAGCAAGTGGTTTTTTAAATTGATGAATGTAATATGTTGTGATAATGGGTATGGATTTGGAACACAATCAAACCTGAGTACTTCTAAATAATGGTAAAGGTTTTCCTTAAAACCTACACAGATGTTCCTCCGTTGGTCTTTAATCACTTCTAAGGTTCATATATTAGTTTTAATTAATTTTACTGGAAAATCATACTACTCTCACTTATTCAATGTTGAATGCATATACTTTGTCCACACACATTTATGTTTTTCGTATTTCTTGTAATTTTTAATTAATTTCATCAGAGGCTTCAAAACAATTAAACCATTTTAAACAATTATTAACTGCTCTTGAGTTTGTCAGCACAGTGTGAATGATTCATAAAATAACTTTCCACTTTTCCTCTCATTCGTAAATTCTCGACACAATTCTTTCTCTCCAGCCAGTGTACTCAGTGTGGAGCCTGGAAAGGAGTGTCACCGGGTCCTCCCGAGGACAGGTGCCAGGCCTTCACCTCCTGCACTTTCTGGCCCAGGCGGGGAGCTGGTCCTGGGGCCCAGGCCTGGCCACATCCCACTCCGACTCCCCCTGGACCTCCACACACCCCGCGGAGCCGTGTGTACCTGTGGAGACAAGGCCTGGACAGCTGCACTGAGCTCCCACCCGCTGCGTCCACTGCAGCAGCATGGAGCTGGGTCTGCCGCAGATGCCCCCAGCCCGAGGCGGGGTCCAGAGGGCTGGGAGGGAGCACGATGGTAGCACACGCCTTGGTGGCTCTGTGCGCCATGGTGAGGTTGGGGGGGGCCCATAACAGTGTCCCTTCCTACGTGGCATGGGCAGGGGTCCTGCGCAGGCCAGCCAGCTCGCTTGGTGATGAGGGAGGATCTGGAGTCGGTTTTCGAAAAACAAGTCCCAGGTCACTTCTCCCCGGGACTGTTCTCTAACCCTGCAGCAGGTGGGGCTGGGGTAGGCAAAGGCCAGGCAGATCCCTGAGCAGGGGCCAGGGTGCTGGGCGCAGCTCCGGGGGCCGACGAGTGCACACAGGACCCCTGCCGCCAGCTTTCCCTCGTGACAGCAGGTACCCGGAAGACCACCTGACCGCCGGCGAGGCCCGTTCTCACGTAGGTCTTAGAGGTTTGGGCCTCCACTGGCCGGCCCGCTGCCGGGTGTGCAGCGCATGGTGGTGGAGTAAAACCTTTCACCTCGCAGCCAAAAAAGAAGAAGGAGAGACTGGTCCTCGTCCCCAGCAAGGGCAGCCTGGGGACCTCAGGCCCACACCAGGCCCTGCCACCTCCCAGGAGGGTCACACCCAGGACCTGGCCTTAACACAGGGCCCTTGGGGACACTCACCCCGCTACAGGAGCATCGTTGGCCCCGGCTTCTCACGGAGGAGAGGGAGGCTGGGCCCCGCCTGGCCCACCGTGTCAGGGGCACAGCACAGCTCAGGCCCCATGAGCGCCCACGTGACTCTCCTCCACGCCCCGCCCCCGCCCCCGTGCCTGGGCGGGAGGAGGTGATGCCCCGCCCCGATGGAGCCGCACGTGCGCCGCTTTGCTCCAGCCCACACTGCCCTCCAAAGGGATCCCGCCCAGAGGAGGCGGGACACAGGGCCGGCAGGAGACCCTCCCAGGGTGCACTGCCTTCCCGCCACCTGCCCCTGGAGCTCGGGGGAAGAGCGATTTCCCACGCCGGCCCGGAGCTGCTCCTGTCTGGTCCCGGAGTCCCAGGGCGGCCGAGAGCACCCATCTCCTCGTTTCTCCCACCGCGGAATCTGGGTCCTCTTCCAGCTCCCCACACCACATACGCTGCCTGAGTCCTGCTGCCCAGACACACTCCTGGGCTCGTACCAGCCGACTGAGCGTCCCTGGAAATTCGGTCATCGCGGGGGTGAGATGAGGTACAGTGTGCCCACGCTGAGCCCTGAGCCCACCCAGCACAGGTCCCCCTCCAACACGGCTCAGTCCTTCCGAGCGGGGGAGACAGCAGGAGGAGGACGACAGCCGTGGAGGGAGACGTCTGCAGAACTCAGGGAGAAGCAGGGCAGGCTCCCTCCACAGCCCTCATGGCTCGGTGACCCATTTCTCTTGTTAAGCCACCCCTCAGTGGTACTTTGCTCCAACTATCAGTAGCAAACTGTGTGCTTCCTCCTGACGACAGATACTTCTGGCTTCCATCAAGGAGCACACTCCATCTCCCTGGGATCCTTTCCCTTCCAGTATGAAATGGACAGTGTGGCAGGTACATGAGATGCCTGGAACTGCTGCAGCCATTTGGCCACCATGAGGAAGCCAGACTTGGAAAGACAATGTGCAAAGAAGGGATGGACGAACCGGGATCTGAGTCAACACCCTGGCTGGGGGTCCTTCAGTCTGTTCTAAAGCCTGCCCTGCTCAGCTTGCGGATGGTGCATCTGCTGAGCGGTTAAGGAAGTTCGTGGAGGTTTCTCTGTCTTGCTGCTCTAACGCTAGGTTCGGTGACTGCAGGTGTCCTAATCCAGAAGAACCTGATGCAGAGCATAGTTCTCTCTCACCCATCCCTGCTCACCTCCCTGCTTGGTCAAGGGCTCTCCCCAGTGCACCCCACTGACTGGAAATGGGGACAAGCCAGGTCTACACAGCCCCCATGGGGCATTTACCCCTGCAAGATGCTGAGCATGGCGGGGGCAGAGGCAGCAAGACCCTGTATGCAGTGGGGGGACAGCGACTGACACCTGGACTTGCAGAACAGCAGAGCCTGTAAGGAGAGCCCCAGGCTGCCACAGGGACCCTGGCCCCAGGCAGGGAGTCACACGTGTGGAGAGCCCAGTCCTTGCTGGCCGCAGGGGTTCTGTGGAGCAGAGGCCAGTCTGCGCTCTCTGCCAGGAGCAGGGCAGCGTGCTGCATGCAAAGTCGGAGGAGGAGTGGGGTTCCTCACTTCCTGAGGCCCACTTTCTCTTTCCCTGTCCAGCTGCTCCTTGTTTTTGTTTGGGGTCCATTGGACTGTGGAGCAACTAATTGATCCCTACTGCTGGAGAGAGCACAGTCGCCCGGCAGGGCTCGGTGGTGTGGTTTACAACCCCCTCAACAGCAGTGTGTGGCCCTCCGGTGTGCTGTGGACCCTTCCTTGGCCTCAGGAGGAAGGTGTCTGTTCTTCCCTGAGCCGCACATGGGGTGTCTTCTCGGCCTGCAGTTGTGCAGTGGTTTTGCCGCATGGAGTAAAGATAACCTAGGATAAACCCAGAGGCCGGGGCAGCAGAGGCAGGAAGATGGAGAACGCAGGGCTTTCAAAGAGCTGCGCTTCCAGAATGAACCTGGCCCAGCTCCACCATGTCTAGGCTTTCTCGTTGTATGTGACAGCATATGCTTATTATTTAAGCCACTTTGAGTTGAATGATTGCTTACTTGTGTCTGAAAATGTACTGATTGGTGCAGAATCCAGGAGTCTAATCTCGGGCAGAATTCCTGGAGCTGGGCTGGTCGCTAACTCAGGGTGGTTCAGAATTTGGAAGGTACCCTGGTGCCTGCGCTGACCCTGTATAACCCACTAGCAGAGTGTGGACTCAATCTACAATCCGCTCATTAATATTTCTGCCGTGAAGCACATGAATATTCATGCTGGCGGGATAAAGACTATAAATAGTCTCCCTACGGTTCAGGTCAAGCTTTGCTGTGGAGGGAGCCTGCCTTAACTTGGGGAAAACCACTTCCCTCTTCCGAGGCTTTTTGGGTTCCACAGTGGCAGATTCATGACCACGGCTCTTGACATTTTTTCCTGCTTTAGAACTTAGATCACTTCAATTAGGAACACAATGTCTTCCCTTTGGACTAAGAAGGGAAAAATGTCAAGTGACCCTGTCCTCCCTGCACCACTCCAGAGGGCCTGCTGAGCCGGTAGCAGTCAGCTGATACAGCTACCAGGGGCAGCGTGCAAAGAGCCCTGTCCCTGGGACAGTGTCGTGACTGGATGTGTCCCACCATCCTGGCACCTGCTGCAGGAGGCCGGAGGCAGGGAGCCCTGTTCTGAGCCCTGTTCTGAGCCACTGTCACTGGCGGGGCAGCCACTGTGACCCTGGGCCACATAGCCCCCCTTCCGGCTCCAGGACTGTGCCAGGCCTCAGGCAGGGGCTGAGCCCACCCAGCGCAGGCAGGAAGATGAGAGCTCCCTCTTGCCACATCTCCCATGGTCCACCTCCTTCTGTCTGTCCTCACACCCCAGGCAGACCCTGCCCGGTCCAGATAAAGAGAGCTAGAGCCTATAGCGGCCACTATACAAACCTGGGGTCTCAACCCCACCCTTGAGCTAAACAGAAAGAGGGGTCACCTGGTCCCACAGACATAAGTGAACTGCATGCTTCCAGAGGGCATCCTTCAAGGAGGGCAGGTGTGGTTCCTGGGCTAAGTCCAGATTTGGATGTGGAAGGGAGTGTGTGTGGTGTTCCACCATAAATGATGTGACAGGTCCTTACTCACTGCTGCAGAGAAAAGGAAGAGAGGGACAGGAATACTACAGGTCTTGGGCCAGCTTGCTTGGCCATAACTCACTGTGGATAAATTGAGAAGGAGGCGAGTCGGGCACTGCCGTGGGCAGAAAGCTCTGTTAGCTTCCCTTGCACTTCCGAGGAATCTACAGGACAGGGCACAGGAGTGTCCACGAAGGAGCCCCAGCAGGCCACTCTCAACACCGTCCTGCCCGTGGTACGGAGAGGGTGGAGGTTCAGCGTGGCTAGAGGTGATCAAGCATGAGGCTCAGCAACTGTCTTGGTCACTTCTTCACTGCTGGAACGAAACCCTGAGACCTGAAACTTAGGAGGAGAGGTTTATTTGGCTAATGGTTTCCAGCGGGTTCAGTCCATGGTCTGCTGGCTCCAAGCCAAAAAAAACATGGTGAAAGGGCCTGGTGGAGGAAAGCTGCTCACCCCATGGAAGCCAGGAAGCAGAGAGTGGGAAGGGAGGCATCTAGGACAGTACACCCTTCAGGTCACACCCCAGGGGCCCCCAGTCCCCATTGAATCTGTGATGTGCATGGCACCCCATAACCCAGTTACCTTCCTCCGGCCACAGCAGAGTTTGAGGTCAGTGCTCCCACACCTGGCCCCTTCCCCAGCTGCCTTGCTTCCTAAAGGAACTGCTTCTCTGTCCCTGCACTTGTGATCCCCATAGAAAGAGGTGAGGGGAGTTCAGGGCACCGCAGAGCCGGTGGCTCAGGGCATGAGCCTACTGGACACTCTCACAGGCTGGGCGAGGAGTGTGGCGGTGTGCCCAGCACAGGCACATTAGAATGGCCTGCTGCAGGGGGTGCAACCTGGACCTGCAGGCCCAAGGGCTGCACTGTCCTGAGACGGCCCCCAGGTCCCTGGTCCATGAGCAGGGTGTGTGCTGGGCACTGCTGGAAGGACTGTGGAGCATGGCTTGTGTCGAATGCACCCAGCATCTAACAGCCAGAGTGCCGGGAGTAGCGCTGCGATGGAAGGAAGGGCCCAGCCCAGAAATATCCAAGGGAGACCCGCGCCTGCCAGAACGCAGAGGTCCGCACTCAGCCACATGGGCGGGCGCAGGACCGCATGCTGTTGCCTTGGCTCTGTGTCCTGCTGCTTCACAATCTGGGTCACTCCGAACCAGCTGATGATTCTGCAAGGGCCCAGGACCCTGGGCCACTGTACCTTTCCTCCAAGAGGCCTGTTTCTGAGCACACAGCAGGCTCTGGAGAACGGATGGACTGGTGAGTGGATGGCCTGCTCCGAGAAAGCCCCCACAGGGCCCTCTCCTGGGACCCGGACTCTCTGTCCCCGGGGCGCAGCTGCCTCCCTCCTGGCAAAGGCCCAGAGCAAAGTGATGGCCCAGGTCCCGCTCCAGCGTGGAGTCTGAGGTGCTCCAGCCTTGGGGTCACCGGCAGTCGCCTTGCGCCCCCTCCGGGGACTGCGGAGGACCTGCTGTCCCCCACCACACCTCCTCCAGCGGCTCCCAGAAGACATTTCACCCGAGATAAAGCGAAGGACCCTCCCAGGTGATCTCCAGGTCCATCCGGCTCCGGAAGCCGTCGTTCCAAATTCAGGGCTTTAGCAGCAGCTGACGCAAACCCTTGCAATTTCCTTCTGCTGCCTGCCTTGCTTTTCATCGTGTTCCTTATCTCCTCTGCCTTCTGGGACTAAGAGCCAAGGAAGCTCACATCCATCATGTTTGCAGCTGCTGGCGGCTACAGGACACCAGCTCTGCAGTTTGTTTGCAGCTGTCAGGGACAGGTGGTAGGGACAGTTTGCAAGGCTTGTGAGCAGGCGAGGGGTGCACGTCACTGTACATAGGCCCTGGCACAGCTCCCTGGACGCACAGACAGGGCAGGACCACTGCTCACGGGAACGAGGGACGACCTGAGAGGAGGGTGCTCTGTAAACTCGGAAGGAGGTGTGTCAGATGATTGCGTGTCCCACACGTCTTTCCCAGTCCAGAGGGGCTCCACCCGGTGGGCCTCACAGCAGCCAGGGGCAGCCAGGGGCAGATCACTCTGCTGCGAAAGGCAGGGACAATCTGAGCTGGGCATAGTTTCCTGGGCACTGACACAGGCCTGAGGTCGAGCCAGGGAACGGACAGGGAAGGCCCTGGCGGGCAGCCTTCTCGGGTGCTTTAGGCTGCAGGGACAGAAACCTCAGCTCCAGTGGTCTGGGTAAAAGGACAGTGGTTTTCCTCACACAGAGAGGAGTCTCCATGCCACCAGGCCCCGGGAGCTGCCGAGACAGCACATCCTCCCCACGTCCATGGTGCCTGCCTGGCGGGTGGCTGAGTGCTCAGGTCCAGGTGTAATGATGACTGCGCCTTCATCGTACTTCGGTGAGGCGACGGGGAGGTGGGGCCCACTTGCAGGGAGAGGCTCACGGGGATTCTGTCTGGCCCCTGTGTCTTCTCTGGGTCCATCCGCTCCCTGCTTCCTGGCTGCCATGAGGCTTTCTCCCACCTGGTCATCACCAGGAGGTCTCCCTGTCACCGCAGGTCTGGAAGGAACGGTGCCACATGACCCTGACAAAAACCTCCTAAGCCCTAATGCGGCCATCCTGGCCTCCCTCCAAGCTGCTGACCTCGGGTACCTGTCACAGAGATGCAAGGCTGGGGGATGTGGACCTCCGGGAAAACCTGGCACTTTGGCCGGCTCTGAGCACGCAAGGCCTTGCAGGACATGAAGCCAAACCCTGATAGGTGCCCGAGGAGCCCAAGCAGGGAGGCCGCCCTCACTGCAGGAAGGTCAGGCAGGGGGCGGCAGGGCACAGCTGCCAGGTGGGGGGTTGGAGCGGATGTGCCCAGGGCCGTGGGGGTCTGGCTGGGGGGTGGCGAGAAGCGCTGGCACCCAAGGCCTGCTTTGGAAGCTGCGTGGCAGTGAGCAGGTGGGCAGCAAAGCTGAGGGAGATGGGGCACCTCATGCCAGGGACCAGAGATGCCCTGGGACAGTTCCAATGAGTGCCCACCTTGGCCTGGCAAATGGGCCTTAAAGCACCACACGAACCCAAGCAGGAGTGGGCCTGGCTGGGTGCAGAGCAGCTGCCGAGCTGGGAGGGTCCCCCGCCAGCCTCCCGGCTCTCCGCACCGCCATGGTCTCCTGCTCACCCGAGGGGCATTCCTGGGTCTGAACAGCTGGGTCTGGGTCCTCCTGCTCCAGAGTGGCATGGACCCCAGAGGGACTGTCTTGGCGCTGGGCACCTGCACAGGGCGCAGAGGCTCAGGGGGCTGAGAGGAGCAGCACGAGGCCGCGTGTGTACATCAGCAAAGCCAAGCCGCCGAAGTCACCGTTAGCACCAGGGAATGCTTGCTCCCGTCTCAGCTAACTGAAGCCTAGGACAGTAGGACTGCTGCTCCTCGAGAACATTTACTGCAGAATTAGTTCATGGCTGGCTCAGAGATAACCAGAGCTCCCTCGACAACACCTCAGTCGTAGCTGGGTATCGCATCAATCAAGCCCTGCGGTCCTCTCTGGGGGTGCAAGGCCGCGCGGCGGAAGCCTCGCTTTGGGACTGGGGAGCAGCCCCTCCCAACACAGCCGGCCCCGCGCTCCTGCTGCTTTGGTGTGAGCTGGGGCACACTGCCGCTTCCACACTCCTGAGCAGCTTCAGCTCACCTTGCGGTGAGGCAGCCACACCGAGCACAGCAGGGGCCGCCGTGGCTCTCCTGCCCTGGAGAGCATGTGCCCGCGCCTGTGGGTGTCTCCGCCGCCGGCACTCAGCCCTGTCCCATGACAGGCTCAGCCAGCTGCCTTGGTGACAGGTCAGCCGGCCAGGTGCGTCCTCCCAGGCTGTCCCAGGGTCCCTCTCCGTCCCCTCCAGTGCGGCCAGGGCTCTCTGTCCCCTCCAGTGTGGCCAGGGCTTGCACATCTACACAGGTTACAGTGAGTAGGCCTTATGTTTCTTCTTTCTGAAAGGGCTGTTTTTTAAACACCAGGCACAAATAATTATTCGAGAAACACTTTGCAAAAAGTAATAATAATAATAATAATAACATTGTAGGAAAACTATGTAATCTGAAATCTATTTCAGAAGCTTTCCCAGAAAGCAGGAAATCTGGACAGGGAAGCAGGTGCTGCATTCTTCTTGAACTAAGCGCCCTGTGCTCCTCAGCGGGTGGGTGGCACGGCTGATGTCTGGATCCTCTGGAAGGGGTGAAGTCCAAGGCCTCTCAGCTGCCAGCAAATGCCGCTCCAGTTGATCTGCCCAAGGGTCCGAGTCAGAGGCCTTGCCCCGCCTGGTCCTGAGGTTTGTAGGACACACCAGTGTGGGGGACAGGCCAGAGATCTCGCATCTCCTGAGGGCACAGCCCACCCCTACCCTGCCCTGCGTGTGACCCTGGCAGAAGCTCTGGTCACAGAGCAAGCTCAACACAGGCTCAAGGCCGCGTCCTGGGAAACCTCTGGAAACCGAAGCTATCTGCTGAGGTCTGCTGCAGTCTCCTGCTTGCCTAGGAGTCACTGTGGGGAACAGTCATGCTGAAAGCCATGGCTGCCATCTTCTAGAACTTTCTGAGCCAAAGCATCACATGCAGTAGGTACCCTGCTGCCCACGGTAATCCAGCAGGGCCAGTACTGTAATTATGTGTACTTCCCTGTTGGGGAGCTGAGTCTTACAGGGGTTCTGTCCCTCGAGGAAGGTCGGCCAGCTGGGAGGAGGCAGAGCCACTGACTAAACCCCATCCTTCCCTCGTGACTGGGCTCTCATCCTGGGCCTCCACAGAGATGACAGGGCCTGTCTGTCCTCACTGGCTGTGTGCTGCTCGGGGTCAGGTGTGAGACTGTGGGTCTCTGTCCCCGATGAGCAGACGCCGCCGTGGTCTGTGCCCCTGTGTGCCTCTGTCCGTTTCCCCAGCTGAGGACTCTGAGTTGCTTCCAGTCCTTGGCAGTCACAGAAAGCACTCTTGTGCACGTTTAAGCTTCCATGGTTGTAGCTAGAGCAGCTTATGCAGTAGCGATATCATCTGTGAACAATGAGAGTTTCAGGTTTTCACTGTGCACACCTCCTGCCTTTTGCTTCTTCTCTGTTCTCTTCTTGACTTCAAAAGCCTTTGTTGCTTCATCATTAAAAATTGTGATTGCTGTGGGTTTTGGCAGACTCCCCTTATCAGATGAGAGAGAGCTCCATTTCTCTTCAGGGTAGTTAATTTTTTAAAATCATAAGTAGGTATTTTGAATTTTATCAAATGTGTTTCCTCCATCTATTGAAATAACCATATTGCTTTTGCTCTTTTAATATGCTAATGTGGTGAGTGATAATCGCAGACTTTCTAGAGTTAAGCTTTATATTTTTGGAATAAACCCAACTTAGTCATGATGTATTATCTTTTTTTCTTTAAATACAGGATTCTCTTTGCTGATATTTGTGTGGGATTATTGAATTTATCTTCGTGAATGAAGGTTTTCTTATGACTTTTCTTCATTGTATTTTTTGAGTTTCAGTATCAAAAGTACAATGGATTCACAGAACAAGTTAGGGAGCATTCTTTTATTCTGAAAGAATTTGCACACAATCAGTATGATACATGGTTTCAATGCTGGGGAGAGCTTTACAAAATCATCTCTACCTGGTGATTCTCTGAGGGAAAATTGAATGATTGACTCACTTGTGTCAGTGGTCATGGACTCTTTGGACCTGGTAACTTTTTTTTTTTAGACAGGGTCTCACTATGCAGCCCAGGCTGGTCTCTAACTTGCAGCAATCCTCCCGCCTCAGCCTCCCAAGTGCTGGAATTGTAGGCATGTGCCATCGTGCCTGGCTACTTGGTGACTTTTTTGAGTTGGTTGTTTTTAAAGAATTATCTTCATTTCTTCTAAGTTAATGCCATTTTATGCCTTCTTTAGCATATAGGTTTTTAAAGCACACTATTTTTTAAATCTCTGTGAGTTCTCTCACTATATCCTTGCTTTTATTTCTAATATTATTTGGAAATCTTTTTTTTCCCCTGAACATTCCAGCTAGAATCCTTGCTTACCTTCTTTGTGTTTCAAAAAATCCAATTTTCAGTTTTGTTAAACACCTGTATTACATTTTGTTTTCTATTTCATTAATTCCTACATTTACTGTTATCTTTTTCAACCTTCTTGAATCTATTCTGTCCCTTTTCTAATATCTTGAGTACTGAGTTACCGGCACTGACCTCCTGTCTTATGTTAATAAGCGTTTTGGTCTCTACCTTTTCTCCTGTTATTTTTTCCATGTGCTGCAAGCCTTGGCATATGGTATTTTTTATTATTGTGCCATTCTACATAGTTAAAAATTTCTATTATGATCTTTCAATACACAAAGTATTTAGACGTATGGTCTTAAACACCTAAGAATGTATTTTTTAGTTCCCACTGAATTGCCGGGTGAACAGAAAACTTGGTCTGTATGATGTTAGATACTTGAAACTTTAACACTTCTTTTATAGTCCATTGGTCACCTTTTAGAAATACGCCATTGTCACACGTAATCTATATATTGGCAATAAACCAAATTTGCTAATTGCATTTTTTTTGTTTTGCCCTTATATTTTGCCCCACAGGTCTCTTGAGGAGTGCAGAGTCTCTGTGTATTCTGCCAATGCTGGACTTCAGGGCTGGCTCTTCTTCAGATGAATTGAACGCCTTGCTGTTAGATACCAGTCCTCTCTGTCTACGGGATGCTTTTTGGTGTTAGCATCTATTTTTCCTGACAGATGACAGCTTCCTTTTACTTAATACTTGCTTTGTATACCTTTTCTTTCCCACATTTCCCTCTCCTCATGTTTAAATGTGTCCCCGGGGAACAGCACGCAGCGAATGTTTGGAATATCTGGTATGACAGCGCTGTGTTACCTGCTGAGCTCAGGCTCACGTGGCTCGCTGTGGTGACCGACACACCCGCATTCCCCTCTGTCCTTTGTCTTCTTTGCTTCTTATGTATCTCACTTTTTCCTGAGTCTGTGTCCCCTTCCTCAGTATAAAAACTTTGCACTTTCTTTGTTTCTTATCCCACCTTTTCTCTGTTCAGAGGTTAGTGTGTACTCCGTTTCTATTCTTCCGTGGTTTCCCTTGAAATTTTAACGTGCAACCTGCTGATCTCTCCTGTGGACACCTTGGTCCTCCTACCAAACCGCGCAGCCATCCCTCTCCCCAGCTTCCCTACCGCTTCCTTCAGCATTTTGATTTTGTGCTTTCAAACATTTCCATCCCCACGAGCTAGGCATGGAAAGGAGGCGTTAATTTCTTCGTAGACAGCATTACCATTTACCTGTACACTTTCACTGTGGCATGGACCTTTTCTGTAGGATTTTTCCTTCTTCCCAGATCAGGGCTTTCAGACGCGCCCCCTGTGGAGGTGTCCTCCGCTTGCTTCTCTGGAAATGCTTCTATTTCACCTCACGCATGGGGATGTGGTGCTGAGTAGCCAATCCTAGGATGACTGTTCTCTCTTGAGGCATCCAGGTCTTATTCCCACGTCTTCAGCTTTGGTTTTTGTTGTTAAGTTGCCGCCAGGGTGATTACCACCCTTTCTAGGAGACGGATTTTTGAGACCTTTTTGTGTTGGGTGTTCCACGTGCTATTCTTAATGCGCTCAGCTTTGGGTTTATTTTCTTTGTGTTGTTTGGAGACCGTCATCTGTGTTTGGTGCTGGAAAAGCATACTTCAGTCTCCCTGTCTCCCATTTCTTCTGTTCCTCCTCTGGACGCTGGCTTGCGTCAGCGTCCAGAGGAGGAACAAAGAGCTGCTCTCTATCTTCCACATCTCGTGAAGTCTCTTACCCCGTTCACATTCGACACCATGGCTCTCCGGGCTGCGGTGCTGCAGTCCAGCAGACCACTCCAGTCCCTCTTCAGGCGCACTCATCCTCTCTTAACTTGTGTTAAAGAGGCTTTTTACCCTCTTCTGGGTTTTTAAAATAGCAAAGCTACATTTTTAATTTTAATGTTTAAAAGTTCTGTTTCTTTTTAAAATCTGCATCTTC
Organism: Chinchilla lanigera; assembly: GCF_000276665.1. Taxonomy (NCBI): domain Eukaryota; kingdom Metazoa; phylum Chordata; class Mammalia; order Rodentia; family Chinchillidae; genus Chinchilla; species Chinchilla lanigera. The sequence goes on from NW_004955520.1 coordinate 1,421,261, forward strand.
ATATATGCTATTTTCTTCTGCAGGCTCTTTTTATTATTCCGTTTTTTTAAAAAATGCCTTACCCTGACTAAAGACTAAAGAAACTGTCCAATGATGGATTAGCGGATTCTCAAGCAGGAGAGCCCTGCAGGCTCGTGCACTGCAGAAAGCAGAAGTCTGGACTGGTTTGTACACAAATGAAGGGGGAAGGAGTACCAGAACCCAGGGATAAGTGGAAGCAAAGCGACCCTTGGGGCCCGACCTCTCCTGCACCTCATCTCACAGCTGCTCCCAGGCTGTCTTGTGCGGGTTGCGGCCAGGTGCTTCCACCCACATTGGCCCGTACAAGTCTCCTGCAGCTCTCCATACCGGAGGCAAGGAGGTGTCTCTTTGTGGATTGCAGATGGGATACAGGAGCCCGAGGCTTTGGGTGTCCATCTTCCATGCCAACCAGGAAACAGGTACACATAACTTTTATTTAAAGTAAAGGAAGAATAAGGAAAAGCGAAAAAAGAAGAAAGGAAGAAAAGGGGAGACCAAGAAGAGATGCATCCTGCGAGCGGGATGGGCTACTGCGGAAACGGGAGGATACAGGACAGCGAGGTCACGGGGCAGCAAAGTCAGTGGCCGTCGTCTTTCTCCTCCCAGATCCGGTCTGCTGGAAGCTGCTCTGCTCAGCACTGTGGCTGTGAATAACAGGTCACATCCTGCTGAGCTCCTCACTTCCTGCTGAGCTCTTCACTTCCTGCTGAGCTCCTCACTTCCTGCTGAGCAGCATCCTTCCACTTAGATTATGTTGGGCACCCTGTTTTCAGCCAGCCTGCTCTGCCCTAATCCCCTGCCGCAGGCCTGGATCTGGGCTGTGCCTGAGGCAGCTGTCACTGGCAGCACATGCATCCAGACAGCTGCAGGAGGAGCTCCGGCTGAGGCACCGGGACCTGCGCCTCCTGACCTCTGCTGCCTACAGGGCAGTGGCAGAACCATGGCTTTTAGCACTACCTCGCCCCCAGTACACCTGGCAGATAAGTCAGTGGACAAAGTGAAAAGCACAACTCTGTGGAGTGGTCTGTCCTCCCCTTTTTAAGAGTGAGCTCACCTCTACTTAACCTCAAAGATGTAAAATTGGCAGTAAGTCTGACCTGCCAGCTCCTTTGAGTCGGAACATCTGCAACACTGAAGTGGAACAATAACTCCTTTTGAAGCACAGAGAAATTAACTGGAAATAGAACTCTTGTTTCAAGTGCTATTAGAAGGGAAATGAGTCTGGTCGTAACTAGACACAGACTTGGAAGGTGCCCAGAACTTTCTGATTCTTGAAAAAGACAAGATCAATTGGCAAGTGCTTGATGTCTCAAAAGAATAACTTTAAAAAGCCTATTATTGAAAGACTCTTGATTATGCAAGATCCACAGAAGCGGGAGAATACAGCTCCAGATCCTCCCAGTGAAATTCAGGGCCCGAGAAGGATTGGGCCAGAGCACTTTGCTCCTCCGTGCAGAATCACCCCAGGGTCGGGATAGAAAGAAGCTGTTAGCAGAGGCAGACCAGCTGTGGAATTAATTCAGCTGTGCAGTCAGTGGTGAAATACTCAGAAAGCCCCAATGCCAAGCGACTTTTCAAAAATTCCTGAAAGTATCTCAGTTTAAATATAATTAAAATCATTGTCAGGCTTTAAAATTCTACCATAAAAGACACGTATATTTTAACATATGACAAGTTAGGTTAATGCACCACTCATTCTCCAAGGTCTGAGTGTCCTTGCCGAATGGATTTTTTTTGAGCCAGAGTCTCACTATGTAGCCCACTGGCCTTGAACTCAGGGTGATCTTCCTGCCTCAGCCTCCCAAGTGCTGGGATTATAGACATGCGCTACCATGCCTACCACCAAACAGATTTTTTTAACAACAAAAACTAGTCCAGCATCAGACTCAAGAGACTATTCCATAATAAAAGCTAACATGGAGTTCTTACTGGACGCTGGCCGCTTTTAAACTTCTTACTGTATTCATCCAGTTAAGCATCACAACTGGATGAGTTAGACATCGTGAACCTGCTGTGCACTGGGTCAGGACTCTGCCCACACTGGCTCCTGGGTGTGGATCTGAACACGGCGATGCTGTTTCGTGCCTGTGCCGACTGCCAGCCCTACTTCCTCCTGGATATTAAAAGGCACGCAATGCACGAACATGCACTGGGCATCGGGAAGCCCTAAGCCAAGTCCAGCTCTCTTCCCGTCCAGCACCCACGCCCTGATCCTTATCCAGGCAAAGCTGTGACACTGCGGCTACAGAGCAGCCAGACATGAAGGGAGGTGCGTAGACGTGGCGGGGTGACGGTGACTCAAGGGCCTGGCACACAGTAACCGTGGCGAGGTCTGGCTGTGCTACAAGAGGACACGGTGCATCCATCCCCTCATTCTGGTCTGGGGGGAACTTGAATACAAATGTGTAAGTCGCAATCCAGGGTTGGTGCGTTTTCATTGAGACGGGATTTTCCAGCGCAGTTTCCCTTAAGCGCTCAGTTCTGCAATCAGTTTTTTAAACGGTCCAGTTGCTGCTTCCAGGTATTTCTATTTTTGCTTTTGATCCACAAAACAGTCTTTGCATTGAGACCAGTTGCTTTTATTGATCAGTGGCTTTGGTAGTGCAGAATGTGACTGATTACAGCCACCGTCACTGTGAGCTTCCTCTGTGGCAGTTATTTCTACCCCATTCATCTTTCCTGGGCCCAAGCCTGCCAATCCAAGTGTTATAAATAAGTGTTACTGAGGAAATTTGGACCTGTCGTTACACTGCAATCAGTAAACATTGCTATTTTCAGTTCCAGCCATTACTGACTTGACTTTGTGGTAATGAATTTCTACCAAATTTTTTGTTCACCTGGAGCCGATGTTTAAAATTCTCAAAAACAAAATGTTAGCTTTTTCCTGCCATTTTCCCAGCCATGTTTGGGAAGCGTCAGTTTTATTTTGCTTTTATAAACTTTGTTTGAGGTCACAGTTTCACGTGCAGTTCTGAGAAATACTTCAGTGGGAGCCTGTGTCTTTCACCCCATTTCCTCCTTGATCATGTCTTGTAAACTGCAGCACCGTGTCCCTCTTATGACCCCGGCAAGGGTATAACCAAGGTCGGAACCTCCCCATTGTCAGAAACACCCCTCGCGTTTCCCATCCTGCTCCGCCACCCCTGCAGGCCTGAGTCAGCCCTGTGTCTATGACATCATCTCGGCAGCATTCTACAAACGGGCCACACGTTGTGAGCCTTTGGACACGGGCTGATTTCAGACAGCCTGGTTCTCTGCAGAGTCGTCCAAGTCTGTATGTAATGATAGCTGGGTCCCTTTTACTGGTGAGTAGTACCCCACAGTCTGGCTGAACCACCACCTGTTCAATCTTTCAGCCACTGAAGGACATCTGGATTAACACTGTTTGGTTGGTTTTTTCTTTTTGAGGTCATTATGAATAAAGCTGCTATAAACTCACGTATGGGGCTTTGTGTCAACATAAATTTGCATTTCCCTGGGACAGAGGCCCCCAGGTGGACCTGCTGGGTGGTGCAGCAGTGACGCCTTTTGTTTTTGAAGAAACCGCCCTTCTACTTCCTGGAAGCTGAGAAGCTGAACCCTATACTCCCCACCGGCAACCAGGACCGAAGATTCCCTGCCTCCCTGCTGGCCTTGGGGCTATGGTGCTTTCTCACTGTGTCATTCTGAAAGGACAGTGACGGCTATGGTGTAGCTTGTCACTGTCCTCCCAATGGGTTTCATAGAGCAAACACTGCTAATTATAATGAAGTCTAATTTTCCTTTTATGGATGTGCTTCTTGTGTTGAATTTAAGAACTCTCCACCAAGCCCTAGATCCTGAAGATTCTCCGCAGACTTTTCCTAAAATTTTGCATTATTGCAATTTACACGTAAGGCTGTGGAGCGTTTTCAGGTAATTCTTGTATAAGATGTGAGGTTTGGGATGACAGTCTCTCTATCCCTTGTAGATATCCACTGCCTACATCATCATTTGTTGAAAAAGTCCTTTTTCTGCTCAGGCTGCTTTCCTGTCTTTGTCGCAGGTTACAGTCTAACAGGCGTGTGTGGGTCTGTTTCACCTCTTCTGGATTCCTCTGATATGTGCCTCTCCTTTTATCAGGCTCACACAGTCTTGATTACTCTAGCTGGATAGCAAGTCCTGAAATTGAGGACACTGATTCCTCCCACTCTTTTAGAAATTGTTTTAGTGATGCTATTTCCTTTGCCTTTCCAGGTAAATCTTACAGTAACCTTTTCCGCATCTGCAAAACACCTGGCTAGGCTTTTGATAGGAACTGCAGAACACCTGCGTGTCGGTTTGAAGGGACCCTCAGCTTCATCACAGAGACCTTCTGATCCGCAGGCCCTGTCTCTCTCTGTTTCAGTTCTGCTTTGATTTCTTCCACTGACTTTTATAATTCTAGCTGACAAGTCTCCTGCAAGTTTGGCTAGATTCACAGCTAGGTATTCCTATGTTTCTTTTGATAGTAGCAGTGTTATATTTTTAAAGTTTTGGTGACAGGTATTCATTGATAATTATAGGAATGCTATTGATTTTATGTATTATATCTCCTCTCTCACTGAACTTGCTTATTAGTTCTCGAGGATTTATGTGGACTTCGTTGGATTTTGCTATATAAAAAACTGCTGGCAAGTAGGGATAGGTTTATTTCTTCCTTTCCAACCCACCGTCTTTTAATTCTTTTTGCCTTCCAGCACTATGGGGAAAAATGGTAAAAATGGACATCTCTCCTTGACTCTAGTTTGGGAGAATATTCAGGCTTTCCCAGTTTGGGTGTGGTCAGCTCTAGATCTCTCATAGGTGCTCTTTACCAGGTTGCAGGTTGTTCTTCTCCACCCCGGTGTTTCTGAAAGCGTTGCTCGTGAGTGGTACTGAGTTCTGGAAGGCGTTGCCTCTCTCTGTCCTGTGCGTGCCAGTGTGAGCACTCTTCTTTAGCCTCTTAATCACCGGCTACATGGCCACTCACTTCAGGGCAGTGGCTCTGCCTTCAAATCTTGGAATAAATCCTTGTGAGCTGTGGTACATAATTCCACATGCATACAGTTGTTTGCAATTGGCTAACATTTTGAAAGGATTTTATGACTATGTTCATGAAGGATATTCGTCCAGTTTTGCTTTCATGCTGCCTTTGTGTGCTTTGGTATTGGATACTACCAGCTTCATAAAATAAACTGGGAACTACTCCTCTCATCTGTTTTCTGGAAGAGGTCTGTAGAGGTGGTGTTGATTATTTTGCAAGAATTTGTGACATTGCTGGGTGGTCTCTGGGTCTCTGGACCTCCACAAACCCGAGGCTGGGAGGGGAGTGAGCATTTGGTGCTGCCCCCATGTGACACTGTTGGCACCTGGGAAGGAAAGGCTGCCCTGGTGCAGCCCGGTGAGGTGGCAGCTGAGGCCCCACCCTGTCCTTGGTGGTCGGACTGAGCTGGTGCTGCCGGTCTCTGGATCTTCCTCTCCAGGCCCTCTGGCTGGAGAGAGCTTTGGGGCTCCCGTTTCTTTAGCCCCCCTGGTCTGGGAGACATGAGGCGAAAGGAGAGCAGGAGCTCACCATGCTGAGGGCCTGGGACCTACAGCCTCCGCCAGCCCACCCTCTCCGCACCTGGGGAGTGTCCTCCGCCTGACCACGTGTAGTGTTCCGTTGTTGGTTGTCCTTGAGGATGGAGGCAAGTGGGCCTCGCTTCTGTCGGCTTTACTCTGCTCAGTGAGCTTCGAGGTATGTGAGAGGGACTCCCAGGTGGGGTCACACACTCACAGAGGCGGCGGAAGGCGACGGAGGCCCACGGGAACCTGACTGGGATGACAGTGGAGGCAGCCGGTAGACAGCGTCCAGGTGGGGAGAATGGAGGTGGCAGTGGTGCCCGGTCAGTGCCAGGAATGATACAGCCACGGCACCACACTACAGGGAGCAAGTTTGATCTTGGACACTGCCAAGCGCCTTCCCTGAGTTATTTTATTTAATCATGTCTTGCAGTGTGCCTTTGAAGTGTGAATTCCTTCCTATTACAGGGAGGAAACCGAGGCTTAGGGAAGAAACCTCCAGCCTTCATGCTGTGTATAGAAGAAATGCTAGGATCTCAGCCAAAGGCAGCACTGTAAGCATCCCCTGGGAACACCTGCAGCCTGCAGCGTGCAGCCAGAAGGTGGGACTGTCTTGGCGGGCGGCGGCGGACACGCTGGAACGTGGACACGCTTTTGAACAAGGGATCTCTGAATACCCGCGTGCGGAGGAGGAGGGGAGGCCTGAAGTAGGCCTTTCAGGGACGGCAGAAGGGGCTCAGGAGGAGGAAGACAGCAGGTGGGGAAGAGGGCCTGGCTTCCACCACAGGAGGAGACAGCGGGCTCACGCTGCCCTCTGTGCAGACCGCTGGTCCTCACCGTCCCCAGACCGAGAGACACAGCTCCCCAGGGTGCGTGTTCCCGTGCTCCCCCTTCCTCCTTGGTATCCGTGTTACGTTAGAGGTTTTTAAAAGAAAACATGGAGTGCTTTCTACAGACATTTTGGGACGCCGGGTAATTTGTTTAGCTGCTAGCTCCTTGTTTTTAAAACACCCTGCTGCTGAGTCATGCTGAGTCACACATTCCCAGCCCGGCGAGTTCATGTGCGGCAGACAGGGCAACGTCACAGATCTCCTTCAGAGGGAGCAGAGGGGAAGGCGAGGGAGCGGACCCCAGGAGGGTGTCGCTGTACAGACTGGAGAAGGCTTAGGGAACCTCTCAGGGACGCGGGGCAGGGGGCCAGTGTGCGGGGGACTGGTGCCTTGATTCTGCGGAGTGACCTGAGAAACAGGAGGGCGCTGTGGTGCCCGACGCTGGTCACACAGCTGTCTCTTCACATCGGGCCTTTTCAGAACCACTGGAATTGCAAAGTGCACCTGAACTCTCCAGGGGATGGCGTGTGCAGACGGCACCGGGGCCCCAAGCCTCCCTGCTCCAGGCGTCTCCTGCCCACCTCTTTTCTTTCCTCGATTTTCTCTGAGGGAGACGTCACACCGGCAGAACCGAGCTCCGTCCCAGCCTTGGCTCTCCCGCTCTCCACCGTGTGCCTCAGCAGCTTCGCTTCCCAGACTACTTGACAGAGATCAGTATTTTGTATTCAAATCAAAATTTATAGAGCGGGCAACTTTGCTAACACCCCAAATCACTCTCCCAACCTCTAAACAACACAGGCGAATCAATGAGCCAGTTCGTGAGAGGAAACGGCAGCTATTTTACATGCTTTTTAAAATCAACGCTCGTTTATGAGATTACAAACTGTAGCCGAGTGGCCCAAATGTTCTCTTCGGCCTCGGTTCTTCTCCGGAGCTGCTCTGCCGGCGGCTGGGCCCGGGTCTCCCTCGCACTGCAGCCGCCGCTGGGAGGCCCCCGGGTGCTGCCTGAGCCCCAGCCCGGGAGACCTGGCGCTGCAGGCCTGTGCCCTCGCGGCCCCGGAGATCTGCGCCAGCACCTGCACCTTCCTCTCCATAGCTTCCTCGATGCCCTCGACGTGGGCCCTCCCCGGTCGCTCCTCCTCGGCCC